>NW_024070197.1:61392132-61478229 GCF_014754425.2 Oryx dammah
GTTTTCAACTATTATCTCCTCAAGGATTTTCTCATGGTCTTTCTTTTATAGATCAATGGAACAAAATAGAAAGCCCAGAGATAAATCCACATACATATGGACACCTTATCTTTGACAAAGGAGGCAAGAATATACAATGGAGTAAAGACAATCTCTTTAACAAGTGGTGCTGGGAAAACTGGTCAACCACTTGTAAAAGAATGAAGCTAGATCACTTTCTAACACCGCACACAAAGATAAACTCAGAATGGATTAAAGATCTAAATGTAAGACCAGAAACTATAAAACTGTTAGAGGAGAACATAGGCAAAACACTCTCCGACATAAACCACAGCAGGATCCTCTACGATCCACCTCCCAGAATTCTGGAAATAAAAGCAAAAATAAACAAATGGGATCTAATTAAAATTAAAAGCTTCTGCACAACAAAGGAAAACATAAGCAAAGTGAAAAGACAGCCTTCCGAATGGGAGAAAATAATAGCAAATGAAGCAACTGACAAACAACTAATCTCAAAAATATACAAGCAACTCCTGCAGCTCAATTCCAGAAAAATAAACGACCCAATCAAAAAAATGGGCCAAAGAACTAAATAGACATTTCTCCAAAGAAGACATACGGATGGCTAACAAACACATGAAAAGATGCTCAACATCACTCATTATTAGAGAAATGCAAATCAAAACCACAATGAGGTACCACATCACACCAGTCAGAATGTCTGCGATCCAAAAATCTGCAAGCAATAAATGCTGGAGAGGGTGTGGAGAGAAGGGAACCCTCCTACACTGTTGGTGGGAATGCAAACTAGTACAGCCACTATGGAGAACAGTGTGGAGATTCCTTAAAAAATTGCAAATAGAACTGCCTTATGACCCAGCAATCCCACTGTTGGGCATACACACAGAGGAAACCAGAATTGAAAGAAACACATGTACCCCAATGTTCATCACAGCACTGTTTATAATAGCCAGGACATGGAAACAACCTAGATGTCCATCAGTAGATGAATGGATAAGAAAGCTCTGGTACATATACACAATGGAGTATTACTCAGCCATTAAAAAGAATACATTTGAATCAGTTCTGATGAGATGGATGAAACTGGAGCCGATTATACAGAGTGAAGTGAGCCAGAAAGAAAAACACCAATACAGTATACTAACACATATATATGGAATTTAGGAAGATGGCAATGATGACCCTGTATGCAGGACAGCAAAAAAGACACAGATGTGTATAGCGGACTTTTGGACTCAGAGGGAGAGGGAGAGGGTGTGATGATTTGAGAGAATGGCATTGAAACATGTATAACATGTAAGAATCGAAATGCCAGTCTATGTCTGATGCAGGATATGACACGCCTGGGGCTGACGCGCGGGGATGACCCAGAGAGATGTTGTGGGGAGGGGGGTGGGAGGGGGGTTCATGTTTGGGAACGCATGTACACCTGTGGTGGATTCATGTCAATCTATGCCAAAACCAATACAGAATTGTAAAGTAAAAATTAAAAATAAATAAATAAATTTAAAAAAAATATATATATAACGCAAAATATAGCATCATATTATACATAGCCCACAACCCCACACCTACGATGTTCCATACAACACATTGTGTATGGCATGCCACTTCTCAGAACACACCATCTATATAACACATCTGTATAACTCCCACTGTGTCTCATGCCACCTTGAACATCACACCCCATAACCTCGATCATCCTAACACAGCACACTGCACCACAGAGCATAGCACACACTACAGTACCATCCACAACAGACCACATCACCCAACCACACAACACACCATGGCACTTCCAACACACATCCCGACACTAACCGTCACAACGTACCACACACTACATCCACCTATCCCACACCAAACACACAAACATAAATTATTCAAATGCTGTGCACTCAGCATCTGGCTCAACACTAAGTCAAAAACAAAAGGAAACATTGACCCTCAAGGCTATCTCATTCTTCTACTGCTTCATATTAGAACACTGACCTAAATAAACATTAGTGTGGACCTCAGGGACAGATTTTTATGTCCATACTTGTAAAATACATGAATACTTAGAATGAAAACTGTAGTTATGTAAACAAGCCAGAAAACTGCAATGGGAGAGGAAAAAAATTAAGCTGAATCCTAATCATTTGTGGGTGATTAGAGTGACTTTTAAGATCATATGTTTATTTGTCCCCCAGTCACTCTTCTCAGACCAGAGAGTATTTATCCAATATATTGTAAATATTACTTTGCTTGTCTTGTTTTCCAACCCACTTGATGAGGACAGGAATCAAATGTTTTGCCCAGAATTTTTTCCAGCACTTGACATACAGTAGGCATTCACATAGTTTTTATTGATTCACAACTTTGAGGAGAGGGATTAACTTATTATTGAAGTTATAAAAATATAATTTTGACATGTATCTATTCTAAATTAAATAATATTGTTAGGGGATTTTCAAGCCTCTTTCAAGCCTTTTTCAAGCCTTTGCTCACTCATTTATTTTCATCCTCTTCAAATTTCATGGGAAATTTTAGGGCATTCAGTTTCAAACAGAGTTGTGTAACAGATTTCAAATTAAATAAAAGTAGCTTTCTCTGTGATTTAAAAATGGATAAGTTTCTAATCAATTATGCATATTGTTCACTTGGCTTGTCCTTCATAGTGTAGAATTTCTAATGGTGTTTAAAGTTGGGAAAACCATGAACAGCCTCTCTACCATATGCTATCGTTTTCTTTAATTACAGTCCTATTTGGTTTCTTAATGAAGTAAAAATAAAATCCAATATATAAATGTTATGACATTTAGGGATATCTAATTCATGTTCTCATCCTGTGATTGATTTTCTTAATGAAGAATTAGAGTGTGTTAAGTCCTTTAAAACCAAATATATTCTAACCTACCTCAACATATCAGTTTCTAAATAATTATATTTATATTTTCAAAGCCATTCAAGTATAGCATCTTACAGCTCCTATGAGGCCGTCGTTCTAAGCACAGGTATCTTCATGAAAATGCAATCAATGTAATTTATCATGCACTTGAATTTGAAAAAAGGCCAGTCCAACCTGCACATTAACTCTAAAGGCAACTATACCAATTCTCATTAATCACAAAAATATTTTTTTCTGTCACCTCATTCTATTCATCTTTATGAGTCAGTGAATGGAAAATGAGATACTAAATATTACAAATAAAGTATCTTTAATAAATTGCAAGATTTGAAGTTTACATTTCCTAGTATTAAATAGTAATTGTAACTATTTTAGTTTGAGTAATGATAGATCAGACTAGGTTTTTGAAATTTTGCACTTAAGAACATTTCAAAGAACCATAGTCTGAGAGAGATACACAAGATGAAGAAGAAGTAAATTGCTTTTTTGTTTTGTTCCTCTTGATGTAACTTTTTAAAATCTCCCTGAGAATGGCAAGTGAAACTGACTAGCATACTTGTTTTTACTTCAATATATTATGCCCTAATACACATGTCAGCAGAAGTACTGCACCGAATTCTACATTTTTTCCCTGTGATTAATGTCCTTGTGTAGCCTCTTCTATTGAAAGTGGGAGGTATATGACAGAATATGATTAGGTTGTATTAGATGGCATGATTGACTTTTAAAAAAGGATACGATCCTCCCTGGATCTGACCTAATCAGATGAGTTCTAAAAATAAACTAGGTTCTTCCTGGAGAAAAAGATTTAAAACACATGAAGGAAAACTGAAAGAGTCTCTATTGGTGGTTTTAAAGATGGAGGCAGCCACATGGCAAGTTAACCCAAATGTACTAAGGGCTAAAAGAAAGAATAAAAACTATAAAATTTTTTAAATACTAGAAAAAATAATAAATAATACATAGGAGAAGAAAATATCTATAATTGGGCTTATGCAAAACTCTTTTAGATACAACATGAGAAACACCATTTATAAATGATAAAATGAATAAATTGGACTTTATCAAAATTTAAGACTTTTATGTTTTAAAAGATACCAACTAGATAATCTAAAAACAGGGATCAGATTAGTAGAAATTATTTGCAAGACAAATATCTCATAAAAGACTTGTATCAAAAACTACAAAGAATTTTTAAAACCAGAAAATATGAAAACCTGATTAAAAATGGGAAAAAAGTTGTAGAATTGATATTTTACCCCCAAAAAAGACAGATTAATGATTAATAAGCATTATGTTAAGTGGAAAAAGTCAGACATAAAGACAATACATTATACATTTCCATTTATAGGAAATGTTTCCACAATAGGAAATATCTAGAAAAGGAAAACCTATAGAGACATAAGCAGATTTTTGTTTGCCTAGCACTCGGAGTGGAAACAGAAATTGACTCCAAATGGACACAAGGAAACTTTAGGGGGAGGTGGAAATATGCAATTATGAAACTATCTGCAAAACTCTGTAAATCTGGCAAAAAAAAAAACATTGTACACGTAAAATGGGTAAAGTTCGTGATATCTGAATTTATTGTTGTTGTTCAGTCGCTAAGTCATATCCGACTCTTTGCGACCCCATGGACTACAGTACGGCTCCTCTGTCCTCCACTATCTCCCAAAGTTTGCTCAAATTCATGTCCATTGAGTCAGTAATGCTACCTATTTCATCCTCTGCTGCTCCCTTCTCCTTTTGCCTTCAATGTGAATTATACCTCAATAATACTGCTTCAAAAAAAGAAACCACACAGGTAGTAGGTATTACACAAACGGTAACTTGCAAATGTTGGCATTTCTGTCTCCACAACAGAGGCCATGCTACACGGTTTCCGTAAATATACCAAGGTCCATGAGATGTACTTTTGGCCTTGGAGTCTCTAAAGTGTCTTCCTGTAGCTGAAGCATTTTACATTTCTTTTGCTTGTCACAGTTACCAACACAGTTAGAATATGCAGATGAAAGCGCGCTGTACTTGTCAGTCACAGTGTTAACAATGCTATTTAGGGGTGTGGTGCACATGTTTAAAGACTGATTCCTGGCTAACAGCCTGGGGTGGGAGGAGAACAATTACATATTGAATTAGACTGACAGCGAAACCTTTATTATTAATACAGGCAGAAACTTATATTGACAATCATGCCAATGAAAGGAGTTGGTTGAGATAAGGTCATTGATCCAAAGTACAACATGACTTTTTGCAAATACATTTATATATTTGCAAAGAAAGAAATCTGAAGTATTTCCTTCTCTTGAGGGATACTATTAATAATTAATATTGTTAGTAGTTTATCAACAGGAGTATCAATTAGACATACCTTAGAGATTTGCTAGAAGTTTCTCTTTGCCTCTGACATTAAGCAGGCAAACTCTGACTATTCTGCTTCTAGCTTATGCTGAAAATACAAATTAGGTCTGATTGAATAACAGTAAATTGGAAAGCTTAGTTTATAGCTTTCAAAATCATATTTAGCCCTGTTAATGTGTCCCTAGGGCAAATTCCCTTCAGGGTATATTAAATTTATATGGTATTAAATAATGACTTGTGAATTGCAAGCTACGTGTAGTAGCAATAGAGAAAAAAAGTAGACATAATATTGAAATCACATTACATGAGATGTGTTTCCTGTATTTTCAGAAACTAGTATCATTTTTTCTTGATTCCATGGGTAATGAAACAGTCGAATACTTATAAACCAACTGCCTATGTTTATCTGAAAACCTGCTCTTTAAAAATAGAAATTCCTATAGGACATGTGTTTTTCAGTTTTTTCATTTTAATATTTTCCCTTAAATCGACTCATATTAATAACAAAAAGACAATAAACCAAAATATCATGTACAATAATTGACACCAAAACATTAAGTTGCATTAGAATTACTATATCTCACTAAGAGTAGATTTCAAATGTACATTGGTTTGGTTAAATATAAAATTTTGTTTCCTACCTGAAAATAAAGCAATTTTGAAAAAAAAGTGGTAAGTATTTTAGAGTACATAATTATACCTCACAATTGATAAACCTGATAAAAATGTTACAGACTACATAAAATTCGGCTGATAGTATATGATAGCAAAATGTAGAAAAGAGTAAAATATATTAGATTTCTATTATGTTGTCAGATGGCAATAAGTTGTCTGGAGTCTAGAACTAGGACTTTGTTTCAAAAACAATTTCTCTTGAAATGATGTGTAAATGTACTATACAAAGCAAGGACTTCATCTATCTTTATCTTCTCTTCTATGTCTGAAGTAACACCTTTTTCAAAGATTTTTCTTTTCAAGTTCTTTATGTGGATATGAATTAGATCTATTAAAATATTAAGTACAAAAGATTAGACTACTGAGCAATTATTTTCTCACTCCTCATTTGATCTGGGTTTTGTTACAGGCAAATAGTAAAATTACTCTGACTGTATCTCTCAATGTTGGTTTCCTGATTATATGAAATGGCTAACCCAGAATGTTTTGCTTTAACAAGGGGAACTATTTCCTTCTGCATGACAAGGAACTATTATTTGTGAGCAGATAAATCAAGGAAGAAACTATTGAGGACATTTGTTAGAAACTGGTGATAAAACCCTCCTGTAGTGCTACTGGCCTCAGAACTGAAGTATCCTTGAAACACATACTCATACTCAATAATAAAAGTATACAGGATAAGTATGGTTCTTGACCTAAAGACTCGCTGTGCAGGCTATAGACAGTATTGTGCATTCATCATAGTTGATGCTCTTGCTGCTGCCACTGTTCTAAATTGTAATTACAAGACCTATAAAATAGAAAGACTTACTGTTTTTCAAATTATCCTTCAGCTCAATTTTTTTTTAATTTAATTCATTCTGTTTTAAACACAGTCATAAAATTAAGTAGACATAAACCAGAAGTTTGAATAACAGGGAAGGGTTGATGAAAACTTTCATGAGTCACAGAACACCTATATCTCACAGTATTAACTATAAGAACTTAAAAACTACATGTTTGTATATTTGTTTAATAAATAATTTTATAGAATTACTGCTATACATGAATAAATAAGAACTCCAGTTTGGAAAATGGCCAACTTCACCCCTGAGAACAACCTTCTAATTGAGAACAATTAGAAAACTGCAAAAAAAAAAGTTAATAAATCATGTGTGAAGGCATCAAAGAATTAAGGAGATAATAAAAAAAATTAAAGGGTAGATGCCCAGCATAAGAAACTCAGTGAGATAAACCCAAAATTAGTCCATATTGATCACAGAAATTGATGTTGATTTTAGACGTGCCTAAAAACAAGACTTTTGACAGATTTACAAGTTTAGGAGTATGAAAAAATAATTAAGGAACTTCCAAGTAGAGAAAAGCTTAGTAAATCACAAAGGCTTATCCAATAAGAGAAGGATATTAAAAAGCAGAGACACTACTTTGCCAACAAAGGTCCATCTAGCCAAAGCTATGGTTTTTCCAGTAGTCATGTATGGATGTGAGAGCTGGACTATAAAGAAAGTTGAGTGCCAAAGAATTGATGCTTTTGACTGTGGGGTTGGAGAAGACTCGTGAGAGTCCCTTGGACTGCAAGGAGATCCAACCAGTCCATCCTAGAGGAGATCGGTCCTGGGTGTTCACTGGAAGGACTGATGCTGAAGCTGAAACTCCGATACTTTGGCCACCTGATGCAAAGAACCGACTGATTGGAAAAGACCCTGATGCTGGGGAAGATTGAAAGTGGGAGAAGGGGACGACAGAGGATGAGATGGTTGGATGGCACCACCAACTTGATGGACATGAGTTTGAGTAAACTCCAGGAGATGGTGATGGACAGGGAGGCCTGGTGTGCTGCATGCAGTCCACGGGGTCGTAAAGAGTCGGACACGACTGAGCAATTGAACCAAACTGAAGCTAAAGATACATCATCCTTCATTAGATCAATGACTCCTTGTGACACTACCTTTCATTCAAGACAAACTTAAAACCTCTCTGGAGAAACAGCATATTTTTCTAGGGTGCAAATTAATTTGACAACTTCTTGTTCACAATATACATCACTGGATGTTTTGCCTGTGTGTGTGCTAAGTACTTCAACCATGCCTGACTCTTTGAGAGCCTATGGATTGTAGCCGGCCAGGCTCCTCCATCCATGTGATTCTTCAGGCAAGAATACTGAAGTGGGTTGCCATGTCCTCCTCCTGGAGATCTTCCCAACCCAAGGATCAAACTCGACTGAATATTTTAAAAAGTCACTATTAGCAGATGATACTAATCCCAAAGAAAGGCAATGCCAAAGAATGCTCAAACTACCGCACAACTGCACTCATCCCACACGCTAGTAAAGTAATGCTCAAAATTCTCCAAGCCAGGCTTCAGCAATACGTGAACTGTGAACTTACAGATATTTAAGCTGGTTTTCGAAAAGGCAGAGGAACCAGAGATCAAATTGCCAACATCCGCTGGATCATCGAAAAAGCAAGAGAGTTCCAGAAAAACATCTATTTCTGCTTTATTGACTATGCCAAAGCCTTTGACTGTGTGGATAACAATAAACTGTGGAAAATTCTGAAAGAGATGGGAATACCAGACCACCTGACCTGCCTCTTGAGAAACCTTTATGCAGGTCAGGAAGCAACAGTTAGAACTGGACATGGAACAACAGACTGGTTCCAAATAGGAAAAGGAGTATGTCAAGGCTGTATATTGTCACCCTGCTTATTTAACTTATATGCAGAGCCCATCATGAGAAACGCTGGACTGGAAGAAGCACAAACTGGAATCAAGATTGCCAAGAGAAATATCAATAACCTCAGATATGCAGATGACATCACTCTTATGGCAGGAAGTGAAGAGGAACTAAAAAGCCTCTTGATGAAAGTGAAAGAGGAGAGCAGAAAAGTTGGCTTAAAGCTCAACATTCAGAAAACAAAGATCATGGGATCCAGTTCCATCACTTCATGGCAAATAGATGGGGAAACAGTGGAAACAGTGTCAGACTTTATTTGGGGAGAGGGGCTCCAAAACCACAGCAGATGGTGATTGCAGCCAAAAATTAAAAGACACTTACTCCTTGTAAGGAAAGTTATAACCAACCTAGATAGCATATTCAAAAGCAGAGACATTACTTTGCCAACAAAGGTCCGTCTAGTCAAGGCTATGGTTTTTCCAGTGGTCATGTATGGATGTGAGAGTTGGACTGTGAAGAAAGCTGAGTGCCAAATAATTGATGCTTTTAAACTGTGGTGTTGGAGAAGACTCTTGAGAGTCCCTTGGACTGCAAGGAGATCCAACCAGTCCATTCTAAAGGAGATCAGTCCTGGGTGTTCTTTGGAAGGAATGATGCTAAAGTTGAAGCTCCAATACTTTGCCACCTCATGCGAAGAGTTGACTCATTGGAAAAGACTCTGATGCTGAGAGGGATTGGGGGCAGGAGGAGAAGGGGATGACAGAGGATGAGATAGCTGGATGGCATCACTGACGCGATGGACATGAGTTTGAGTGAACTCCGGGAGTTGGTGATGGACAGGGAGGCCTGGCGTGCTGCAATTCATGGGGTCGCAAAGAGTTGGACACAACTGAGCAACTGAACTGAACTGAACTGAACTAAGTGACAAAATCAAGAAAGCAACAGAGAATACAAATAAATCTGCACAAGACTCAGGTAATTGAATTATCATTAATTTTAAAATAACTGCATCATATGTTTAAAGAGGTAAAATTCAGATCAAAAACTTTGCATAGAACAATACAAAAGAACAAAAAAAGAATTTACTTAATGAGAAATTATCAATTATTAAGACTAAAAACAACAAATGTGCTCAATAGCGGATTATACAAACCTAAGGAGGAAATCAATTATCCACACACAGTAAATAAAATGGCCAAATCAAGTAATAGAAGGGGAAAGAGTAAAAGTAGGTTGTAAGTTACTATGGGGGTGAAAAGAGTTCACATGTTACTGAAAAACTGAAAGAATAGAAAGAACATGGCAGAAAAAAGATTGGCTGAGAATTTTCCAAAACTGATAACATATTCAAGAAGCTGAAGGCAAAGAAGAAAAGGAAGAAGGATTAAACAAACAATAATCAAACAAATAATTATAGGCAGATGTTTTTGAAAACTATTTGAATTCTTTGAAAATCAAATAAATTGAAAAAAATTAAGTATTTGTGGAAATAACATCCAGCACCTTCAAAGAACCAAGAGTAAGTCTTGCAACAAACTTCTCAACAAAAATTATGGAAACCCAGACACAGAAGGAAATCTCCAAAGTGGTATTTTTTAAATGCCATACGGTATTTTTTCTGAGTGAAATTGCAAACGATTGGGTGAATCTAAATGAATGTTGACTGTATAAAATGATAATAATAAGGCACTGTGATATTTAAAGTATGTAACACCAAAAATTAAAATGTTTGAGAACAATAATAGATCGAGTTCATATACTTCAAAAATTTTGTTTTCTCTGGGAAGTATGGAAAATTTTTAAAATATGTTAACTTTGATAAGTTAGCTACATATGTGGCATGAATCTCTGCTTCTCTAGAAAATTATTGAAACAATTTTGAAGGATGGTATACCTTTAAAAAATCACAGAGGAATGACTGATTCATGTTGACATTTGGTAGAAACCAACACAATTCTGTAAAGCAATTATCCTTCAATTAAAAAATAAACAAATTTAAAATTTTAAGAAGTAATTAACTTTTAAAAATCATAGAGGAGAAAAGACAAAATATAAATTTAAACTTATGAATGTAGAGGAAAGAAACAATGAATAGGTAAATGAAATAAAAACAGTAATTCGAAACATATAGGTAGCCAAGAGTCACATGAAAAGATGTTCAACATTGCTGATCTCCAAGGAAATGCAAATTAAAGCCACAATGAAACGTTATCTCACTGTCAGAAGGACAAGAAATGACAAGTATTGACAAAGATCTAGAGAGAAAGGAAGCACCTAGAACACTTTCCATGGGGATGTAAATTGGTACAATCACTATGGAAAACAGTATTGAGTTCCCTCAAAAAATTAAAAATAGAACTACCATATAATCCAGTAATTTTCCGCCTGGATATTTATCTAAAAGAAAATGAAAATACAAATTTGAAAAGATATGTGCACCCTAAGTTCACAGCAGCATTATTTTCAATAGCCAAGATACAGAAGCAACCTAAGTGTCCATCAATAGATGGATGAATTAAGAAGATATGAAACACAATGAAATATTACTGTCATAGAGAAGAAGAAAATTTGCCATTTGCAACAACATGAATAGACCTGGGGGGTACTATGTTTAGTGAAATAAGTAAGATATAGACAAGTATTACATATTTCCACTTAAATGTGGAATCTAAAAAATAAAGCAAACAAACAGGAACAGATTCACAGATACAGAAAACTAACTAATGGTTACCAGTGGTACTAGAGGGCCAAAATAGGTGAAGGGGATTAAGAGGTACACACTGCTGCTGCTGCTGCTGCTAAGTTGCTTTAGTCATGTCCGACTCTGTGCTACCCCATGGATGGCAGCCCACCAGGCTCCCCCGTCCCTGGGGTTCTCCAGGCAAGAACACTGGAGTGGGTTGCCATTTCCTTCTCCAATGCAGGAAAGCGAAAAGTGAAAGTGAAGTCCCTCAGTCGTGTCCGACTCTTAGCGACCCCATGGACTGCAGCCCACCAGCTTCCTCTGTCCATGGGATTTTCCAGGCAAGAGTACTGGAGTGGGGTGCCATCGCCTTCTCTGGAGGTTCACACTACTGGGCATAAAATAAATAAGTTACAAGGATGTAATATATAGCACAGGGAATATAGCCATACATTATAATAATTTTATATGGGGTATGATCTATAAAAGTAAAGCATCACAATGCTTTAATCCTCAATCTTGTATACTGTAAATCAATCAACTATATTTTAATAAATATATACAGTGCAAAACAATTGGTAGAATTAAAGGAAAATAGAAAATCCATCATTTATGTGACATTCTAACTGATCCGAGCATCTAATTACAGGAGGGCATGGCAACCTACTCCAGTACTCTTGCCTGGACAATCCCATGGACAGAGGAGCCTGGCAGGCTATGGTCAATAGGGTTGCAAAGAGTCGAACATGACTGAAGCAACTTAGCATAGCACACAGTATCTAATTAAAGAAGCCAACTAAATTTAGCAATACTATAGAACAGTTGAACAAAAATAATTTAAAAATTGGTAAACTTAACTCATATACTAAATACTATGCCCCAAAACTTTAGGGTATATCTAGTTTTTCCTCTATTTCCAATCATATCCTGAGATATAAAACAAGTCCTAAACTCAGAATTGATTATTGATATGTAGTAAATAATCTTGCACTATAGAACAATTAGGCTTGAAATTTAGTAATAAAAATGTAACTAGAAAATTCCCTTATATATTAAAGTAAGAAATTCCTATTTAACCTACAGATCAAAAAGAAGTCACAATTTAAATTCTACTGTACTTGTAAATGACATGTTAGTTTTAAAACATGGCCTCAACTACCTATGACATCTTTTTCTTAACTGAAATATAGTTGATTTACCACGGTGCTGACATCTCTCTTATCAAGAAGTGAGATCCATGGGCCTTCCACTTGAATTTGGGTTCTGTGTTTTAACAATGAAATAAGACGGAAGAAGGTTACTGTACCAGTTTATGGTCCCTGTTATTGGAAGCCAGTAGATTCTACTTTGTTCCTCTGGATACTCCCTCTTGGACCTCAGACACCACCCTGTAAGGAAGCTGGCACAGTCTTGGCAAAGACTCGGGTGGAGATGCCCATGTGGAGGGGAACAAAAGCGCCTCCTAGTCACCCACCTTGAGTGAGCCATTCTAAGACTGCAATTTGCTCCCACTCAAGCCACATGGCAGAGAGACAATTAGAATTCACTGAGCCCTCACCAAATTGCAGACTCATGAACTAAATAAGTTACTGATGTAGAAACCAAAAACTACTTTCTATCAACAAAATATGCTATTTAAGGAGGAGAGGGTGGTAGAGTATGAATCTCATGTGGTTAGCAGTTAACTAAATCAGAATCCCCCAAAAGATCTTATTTTGGCAGGCAGACTTACAGTACATCTTTTCCCATCAACCAACTAGATGCCCAAACTGTATATGACACAGCTTTCTTTTTAGCTGAAACACTAAACACATGTTTAAGGATGGCAGAATAATTGGTAGCACTTGATTGCCCACTTCCTTCTAAGAATTTATGGACATTGTTTATGTGCTGTAACCTTGTACAACTGAGTCCAAAGCCAGGGAATTCAACTCAAGAATAACTTGAAAGAGTGTGACATAAAAGTTGACATTCTTAATTTTCTCTCATATGCAAGTGAACAAGCAACTGAATTTTTCGAAATTACCAAGATGATGTTGGAAAAAATAACCATGTATTAATAGTATGAGAGATCTGCTTTCATAGAATGTGGGTTAAAGCCATTGACCCTTCATAGGGTATCTCTCATCATTAAAAAAATAAAAATGTTTGAAACTTGTTAGAAAACAAGCCCAAATTTGTAATGTCTATCTTGGACTTTCCTATTTTGAAGACACAGTTTGACAAATTATGAAAAACAACATTCTAAAGATTAAAAAGAGAAGTTAGAAAGCAAGTATTAAAAGTAAGTGGCTGTCAAAGATTTGGATCAGTTCCCAGCTCGTCAAAAGCAGTAGGTAATGAAGATTTTCAACTGATACACCTAACTGTGTATGCAGTTGCTCAGTCGTGTCTGACTCTTTGCAGTCCCATGGACTGTAGCCTGCCAGGCTCCTCTACCCATGGAATTTTCCAGGCAAGAATCCTGGAGGTTGGGGTACCATTTCTTACTCCAGGGGATCTTTCCAACCCAGAGATCAAATCCACATCTCTTGCATAGGCAAGTAGATTCTTTACCACTAGCAAAACTTGGGAAGTCTGAGTTATACCTAATTATGAACCAATGTGAGTGAAAAGTACAAGCGTGAAAGAATAGGATGAGAAATTTTCATTTACATTCCAAAAGGGAAGAGATGGGCTCCTCAACATTATCAGCAGTTCACTGATAAATTCTGTATCAATTTCACAACTGTCTCAGAGCTCTGAAACATTTCATAACTTTCAATTTAGTCTTCAGACTATAGAAACCCCCAAATTTCTGCGTAAGTCTGCATAGTCTCAGAATTTATAATCCTTGGTTAGATTCTCTTTTCTAAATTTAAAAATACGTTGCCTCCTTTGCTCTTTCCATTTCAGAGTTCAACATATTCACCACCCCCTATACTTTAGGCAGAGCATATAGGAAATTAATTCTAAATTTAAGAAAACTAGAGACAATTCTTAAATTTTCGTGAAGGAAAGCAAGCTGTGTTATTTATGGTTACACACTATGAATTTGTTTGTCTTCTCTTGATATCTTCAATAGCAAAGTATTACATAATAGCGAAGTATTAAAATACTTGACCTATATAATACTGCTAACTATATACAACCATTTTCAAAATGTGCAACAGCAGCATGATCACTTCATAGCTCCAACTTTGTATTTCAATTTGATATATATATTCCTATAGATTATAGACAGATATTTGGATAGACAGATAAATGGCAACTCACTTTCTCATTGTCAGTAATATCCATTTGACAAACATGCTATATTATCCATATATTTCATATGTGTTCATAGCATGTTCATAACATGTTACAGCCCAGGACTTGTAGGCCATTTGCTAGAGTGCTGGTCAACTGCTTCTCCAAACAAATGCACTTACTAAGAGTGAGTAGAGATACTTCTTATGTCTTAAGCTAATTGTGCTTGATATATATGAAATGTAATTATGAAAGTGAAGGTGTTAGTCACTCAGTCCTGTCCTACTCTTTGCAACCCCATGGACTGTAGCCTGCCAGTCTCCTCTGTCCATGGGATTCTCCAGGCAAGAATACTGAAGTGGGTTGCCATTTCCTGATCCAGGGGATCTTCCTGACCCAGGGATCGAACCCAGTCTCCCACACTGCAGGCAGATTCTTTACCATCTGAGCCACCAGGGAAGCTTGATATATATGAAATATAATTAAATTAGAACAAAATTAAAATGAAAAAAAAAAATCTGAGGGAGAGATGATACCTATTTCTTCCAAGAAAAGTAACTTGAATGCTTTAGGAAGACACAATAAAGAAACATAATGTAATAATGCTTTCAAATTAGACATGAATGACAGTCTAGGACAAGCTGAGAAATGCAAGTAGAAAGATTTTGCTCTTAGAGGGTTACACAAGTCTCTTTAATGTATTACTTTAAAAAGTGCCATTCGGAGGTGGGGATGGGGAGTTGTTTAGTAGGAACAGGCTTTCAGATTTGCAAAACAAAAAAGTTCTGTTTCATGACAAGGTGAATATACTTAACATATTGAGTTGTACACTGTTTTAAAGTCAAACTAGGTATCACGTATAACAGAATTATAGGCATATTTTCCCCAAGAATTACAATCAACTGAACACTGTTATTTTAAAAAAAAAAAATGGTTCTACACAAAAAGATAAATAAATAATGTGCATGTATGTGATTTTAAAACTTTAGGTTCACATGAACATTTTTATGTTTTCCTGTTTAACCAACACAATTGTGTCTAATGTTATTGTGCATAAGACACTTGCACAGGCTATTAAATCTGAGCGTGCTGTCTTTCTAAACTTTGGTGTACAACATTTCTTGATTGGAGTCCTAGGCTATTGAGGCAGAGTGCAGACCTGTGGCAGTGGGGGTGGGGGTGAGGAGGGAGACCGAGGGTGGGGGGGCGGAAGGGAGGTACACGTGAGATGAAAGAGAAGACAGAAGACTCCAAGACTCGAAATGCAGGATTTCAATTCCTCTTTAACCAGAAAGCTCTGATTTCACCTGGTACATATTAGGTGCCAGGTGAGAGGTCACTAGAAAACAAAAAACTTTTATGGGTTTTAAAAGTTTGAGAAACATGGTTTTAAAAGCCAAAAGACAAGGAGATGGAATAACACACGCTTATTATCTGCCAGGGAACTATGCCAGGCCTTTTTAAAGTGCAGGTATTGTTTGTTTAATTTTCACAGGAAATTTAAGACAGAGTTATTGTTATCTAATTTTGCTGAGAGAAAATATGCCTCAATTACATTAATTAAGTCAGGCAGAATCACACTGCTTATAGGAAAAGTAAGGCATTTGATAAACAAGCCTGCTTTCATACCGAGTTTTATAACTCTTCTCTGTTACCTTTTTCTAAATATAATTTAATACATTTTACCAAGTATCTTCACTAATTGACAGATTTCTCATCATCGATTCTGTGGAAGATCTCATTTTTTGTTCTGAATCAAGGTATCTTGAAAGAACAAGCTCACCACAGATTCAGGAAGAAGGACCTATGTTTCTAGGCAGAAAATTGATGACTTTAGCTAGAAACTCGGGGGTTCGTTTCACTGAGATAAATTTTTATAAAAACAAAATCATGAAAAAATTTCTTTACAACTTAGCTATTTTGGGAGTAAGAAACTTGATTATTTTGCTTTCACTGCACAAAGAGGAAAGGCCAAGGGCAAAGAACATTGCTGAAGTCCCTGATACAAGTTTCATGATATTTAGCTTGCTGACTTACTTCCGGGTTTATAGCCACGCATGCAGTTTTGTCACATAAATTCGCATATAAATTATCATCTTATAAATAAATTATTCAGAGACAAACTCTTAGAATTTGATGTTTATGATTTATGTTTCTCTTGGACAAATCATAGCATCATGGTTCAGCGTCTGCTCTACATTTTTATTACTGATAGCTTTCCACTCTGGGGGGGAAAACTGAAGTAACAAAATATAAGGGACACAATCAACAAAAAATAAGTCCTACAAATCCTAAAATTTTTTGTCCCTATCACTGTGCAACCAAAGACAGAATAGCTCTTTGTTCTATAACGATACAGGTACATGATCTTGATGATTCGACAAAGGGAAGAGGAAAGGGCAATCTCAAACCAAAGCAAAGACTTTTGAATGTAATGCCTTCGCTTGCAGTCTCACACAGGCGGCGACAAAAGTGCCATTTGTGGTGGGGAGGGGGGCATGTTTTAAGAAAAGAAAATAGCTTTTCAAAGGCTGTTTCTCCTTTAAATGTTGTTTAAAAGCTTTTTAAAAGGCCACTTTTTTCTTCTCCTTAGGCATCAACAGGAGATAATTGCCTTAGCATGCTTTTAAATAATCCTGTTTAAGACACAAAGTAGCATGGTGCTTGGAAAACTTTTTACTTAACTGGATTGTGTGGGTGTGGATCTGGGGTCAGACAGAGAACCTCTCTACAAATAACAACACTTCGGATTTTCTTTTAGGATGATTTTTTAAATTTTTATCTTTTAAATTGTCAAACAGTAAAAGTGACTCTTTCCTTTTTTCTGGTGAACACATTGTGGATTTTAACACATATATAGATTCATGTTACTACCACCATGATCAGAATACAGAATAACCCCCCCCCCCCCCGGGGGGGGGGGGGGGGCGGGGCAGGCAGGGGCGGAGAACCTATGCTATCCTTTTATAAGTCATAAAAGTTTATAAGTCAACTTTCTCTTTCCCGGTAAGCCCTGGTAAGCTGCTGATCTGTTCATCACATGCATCCATCTTTCTGAAAATGTCAGATAGAGTCCAACATGTTTCGTCTGTGACTAAGGAAATAAGAAGGGAATGACGGAGGGTGAGGTGCTTGGATGGCATCCTACTCAAGGGACGTGAGTTTGAGTAAATTCCAGGAGATACTAAAGGACAAGGAAGCCTGGCGTGCTGCAGTCCATGGGGTTGCAAAGAATAGGACATAACTGACCAACTGAACAACAACAAAGAGAAAAGACCAACTTGCAAGTTCATGACACTTGAAGGGTATCATGATTCTTTCTGCACAGAAAATGACCTGAGGAAATGAGATCAGTTGTGAAATACAAAACTCTTGAGCCATCTCTGGCAGCTGCTTACCCATTGTTCTGTTTTTGTAAAATACTTTTATTTATCTATTCTTGGCTGTGCTGGGTCTTTGCTGCATCAGCTTTCTCTCTAGTTGTGGAAGGAGGGCTGCTCTCCAGTTGCGGTGCACGGGTTCTCATTGCGGTGGCTTCTCTTGTTGTGGAGCACAGGCTCTAGGGTGCGTGGGCTTCAGGGGTTGAGGCTCCCAGGTTCTAGGGCACAGTCTCAATAGTTGTGGCACGTGGGCTTAGCTGCTCTGGGACATGGATCTCCCGAGATCAGGGATCAAATCTGTGTCTCCTGCTTCGGCAGGTGGATTCTTCACCACTGAGCCACCAGAGAAGCCCTATCCATTGTTCTTTAAACCCTTGGAAGGATGCGTGGGGACCTAGGCAAATTAGAATAGGGGGACATCCTACGGAGGCAGAGCATTCAAGTTGTGCAGTGGCTGTGAGTTATGAGATCAGGACTAGAGGCATCCACCCACTCTTTTGAATAACCACTGCATTAGTAGGCAGGATAAACTCTTGGGCATTTTTGTCACTCCAGCCTGCACTGAGCCCTTTCTTATCTGCAGCAAAACAGAACATGTTAGGGTGGCACGTGGATACGAAGAAGAAAATCAAGCAGCTTCATCTTAAAGCTGAAATCTAAATTTCCATTTCATTTAAATATAGTTGACCTTAAGGTTTATTAATTTTACTCTTCATTTTGAGAAATTTTAGGAAATGATATAAACCTAAATTAGCAAAAGATATTCAACTATTTTTAACATAATGAAAGAGCTGTATGAGTCAGTTTCATAGTATTTTACAACCTAGAAAATAAAAACATTTTAGATCCTATTTGAGACATCCTCCCCCTCCAAAATTTAATACTGTAATGATTCTAACTAGATTGTATGAATTTTAGCATTGTAAAATGTTATGCATTCCTTGTTTTAGATTGCGCTAGGGTGAGCAGATGTTCAACAATTTGAAGTCTGTTTAGAATCTTCCTACCTGCTGGGTTTAATTTCAGAAGGAAGCAACATTCTTGAAGATAGACAAAATGTTATTTGTTCTTTTATCCATGTACCACGTTGCATTTCCAGCCCTGCTTATGGCAGGTCATTTCTAGTATACATAAAATCTAATTGTAATCCTTAGAAGGAATGGGTACATTCTGTTCCTGTGTCTGGTAAATAACATATTATGAAAATCATTTGAGGTATACAGCGTGTACATATTGATGCCTGGTTTTGAGCTGAAAATAAAAGCCCATAGATTTTCTACTCTATTAAATAAATGCTAAGACCTTAAAAAGAGTATTTATTCACCTTCTTTATAAGTTTGCCAAATACAAAATTAAATTATTTTATACCAATTTTATACCAATACAGATACTAGTGTATTCTAATTTTCTGTGCTTAGATTGCTAAAATACTTTCTATGCACACACTTATGGTTATAATGAATAATGGCTGGCTTCCTTTTACTTACTCTGTTCACTTCAGTGTCTGTATTACTGCATTGGTTGAGCTCTCCACTACCATGGTGAATGATGTGATGATAGCAGGCCTCCTTGTTTTATTCTTTTTCTTAAAATGAAATCTTTGGTAAGTCAATATTAATGATTATTTAGGATTTTATAGATTCATACTACAGAAGCTTCTTTGGAGCACACTCTCATGCTCTGTGACAACCTAGGGGGTGGAATGGGATGAAGGAGGGGAGATATATGTATGGTTATGATTGATTTGTGCTGTTGTATGGCAGAAACCAACACAACATTGTAAAAAAAATTCTATAAATGTTTAAGATACTTAAAGATATGTAAATAGTTTGCAACACCTGAACCTACTTGGATCTTGATACAAAGGGTTAAAAAATGATACAACTGGTGCAATCAAAACTCTAACAAGCTATTTTGTCAGTACTGACAAGTTGATTCTCAAGTTTTATATAGAGAAGCAGAAGACCTAGAATAACTAACACAGTATCAAAAGAGAAGAACAAAGTGGGAAGACTGACACTACCCACTCCACAATTCTCTATAAAGCCACAGTAATCAAGTTTGTGTGGCACTGGCCAAACAAGAGGCAAACACATCAACGGAACAGGACAGAGTCCAGAAATAAACCCACACAAATAAAGTCAAATAATCTTCGACAAAGGAGCAGAGGCAATACAATGGAGAAAAGATGGTCTTTTCAACAAATAGTTCTGGAACAACTGGACATCCACCTACCAAAAAAACCCCACAAAAACCCTCTAGAATCCAGACACATAGACACAGTCCCAACACTGCACAAAAATCAGCTCACAGTGAATCAGATACAAATGTAAAATGAAAAACTATAAAACTCCTAGAAGATAACATAAAAGAAAATCTTGATAACTTTCTGTATACCAATGTACATTTGTTGTACAAAATCAATTGTATTTTTAGACACAATACTAAAGGTATGGTTCACAAAAGAAGCAATTTGCAAGCTGGAATTCATTAAAATACAAAATGTCAAGAGAATGAGAAAACAAGCCAAAGACTGGGAGAAAATATTTGCAAAAGTTATATCTAATAAAGGACTGCTATTCAAAATATACAAAAAAGTCTTCAAACACAACAATACAGAAACAATTTAAAAATGGCCAAAAAGTTTAACAGACACCTCAGATAGAAGATATACAGATGGGAAATAAGTGTATAAAAAAACATTCAACATTATCTGATATTAGGGAATTGCAAATTAAAACGATAATAACAGACAACACACCTATTAGAAAGGCCAAAATACAGAACACTGAAAATCCCCAATACTGTTAAGGATATGGAATATAGGCTCTCTCATTCATTTCTAGTGGGAATGCAAAATGGGGCAGTCACTTTAGAAGTTAGCTGGTTAATTTCCTACAAAACTATACATAATCATACCATATGATCCAGCAATCACATTCCTTGGTATTTACTCAAATGAACTGAAACCTCTGGCCACACAAAACTTATGTTATGCACATGGATGTTTACAGTAGCTTTATTCATAACTGCCAAAACTTGGAAGGAATAACAATACACTTTAGTAGATGAATGTATGAATAAACTGGTATAATCCAGTCAGCACTGAAAAGAAATGAGCTACCAAGCAATGAAAAGACACAGAGAAATCTTAAATGCATTTTGCTAACTTACCGAAGCCAATTTGAAAAGACTGCATACTGTATGGTTCCAACTGTATGACACGCCTGAAAAGACAAAATTATGGAGAGAGTGAAAAATCAGTGGTTGGCAGGAAGGAAGGGATAAATATGCAGAGGACAGAGAATTTTTAGAGGAGTAAAACTATTCTGTATGTTAATATAGGTCGTTAGACATTTGTCCAAACCCACAGAATGCACAGGGAGCTTTCCTGGCGGCTCAGAGGTTAAAGCGTCTGCCTGGAATGCGGGAGACCCGGATTCGATCCCTGGGTCGGGAACATCCCCTGGAGAAAGAAATAGCAACCCACTCCAGTACTCTTGCCTGGAGAATCCCATGGAGGGAGGAGCCTGGTAGGCTACAGTCCATGGGGTTGCTAAGAGTCAGACACGACTGAGCAACTTTCTTTCACTTTCACAGAATGCACAACGGCAAATATAAGCACTATTGCAAACGATGAGTTTTGGGTGATCATGTGTTAACGCAGGTTCATCAGCTGTAACAAAAACACCACTCTGTGAAGGATGTTGATAGTGGGGGAGGCTGTGAGTGTGTTGGAACATGGTGGAAATTCTCGGTGTTTTCTACTCAACTTTTAAATATTTACTATTTCTCTGGAGATTTCACATTTCACATTTTCAGTTTTCATCATTTTTATGGAAGGCACTTGTGTTATTTCAGTTCTTCGTTGAAATAGGTATTAAAAGAGAATATATTCATCCTGTGAAGAGCATGTATCCATATTTTAAGAAGAATGTATAAATCTGCTTCTATTTCTTCATAAATACATAAAAATGGTGATACCATACTATGAAGTATTATATGCTGCCAAAATTTTCATTGTCCTTAGAAGTTTAATGTATAAACAAATCTTTACGTGTTTGGAGGAGTTTGATTTCTCTTTCTTTTCTCTAGCCTTTGAGGGACACCATTCAAGGTCCTGAATGGTCCCTGGTAGATGCCGTTGTTTACATCTGCTTCAGTTAATGTCCAACCTAAAACAAGAACCCATGATCTGAATTCTTGCTTGGGTATTTATTTTTCGTATCTGAAAGTAAGATGCTTTCTTGCTTTTTGTGTGTTTATCATAAACGAAGGTCAGGATGGAGTTCTATAATCTGCTGCAACCGTCATGGGCTGCTACAGCTATACAACATGTAAATCGCCTGGCGGCTGTTTAGCTGTGACAAAACCTCACTTTGAAAAGTAAGGATACTGGACTCTTAACTTTTAACCAGGCTTCAGTGTCAAGGGCCCTAATACACTTGCAATATGGAAATGTCTCATCATACCAAGGCTCCTGAACCTCAATCAGGAGGTGAGAGAAACTCAAAGCCCAGTTTTTATCCTTATTTGTGCCAATCACCACTTTGTTCATGAAACGCCCAGCCAGTACGAGTAAGTGAACTATTGGTCAATCAGTCCAAACTAAAATGTTAAAATTATGTCTGAGTTCTTTCCTCCCAATCCAGTTGTTCAAATACCTAGTCTGAATTTAAGATGAGGAAAAAACTTCCAACAAGTTGGGAAGGTACAGAAAGGCAGCACTTATTTGAAAGTTAGGAACTTTCTTCAATGAATGGAAATAAAAGTATGTTACTGAAACTCCAACAAAGGAAATGTAATTTCACCATACTACTGGGCTCTATGCCAAGTGTCACCTACATAGTCAGATTCACGTCAATACCATTCTTTAGCATTCCAACAGCTGGAACAATGACTGGCCTAGTATTTTGTGCCCTTGCTCCTGCTTACCAGTCTTCATCTCACCCAGGTTCTAGATCTATCATTTTACATGCCAGTGATAAGCAACTTAAAAATATTTGCCCTTGGGACTCTTGGCCTGAAACTCATGCCCCACAATTACCACAACAGACTCTTCTTACCCTCCATACTAGGCCTAACCTATTAGCTTTTAAAAGCACGTCATTCTATCCAAAGCAGTCACCACCCATTGCCACAGCTATTCACCTTGTAGAACACTGTTTTACTTACTTAAAAGCACTGATTGTTTTCACATGTGATTTTTATCGATTTATCATGTATGCATTTTGTGTGAATTTCAGGAAGGCAAGGTACCAGCCCATTTGATGCATCTTTCCTAACTCAGAAGCTGCCACACTGACAGTTCAGTTCAGTTCAGTTCAGTTGCTCAGTCGTGTCCGACTCTTTGTGACCCCATGAATCACAGCACGCCAGGCCTTCCTGTCCAACACCAACTCCCAGAGTCCACTCAGACTCACGTTCTTCGAGTCCGTGATGCCATCCAGCCATCTCATCCTTGGTCGTCCCCTTCTCCTCCTGCCCCCAATCCCTCCCAGCATCAGAGTCTTTTCCAATGAGTCAACTCTTCGCATGAGGTGGCCAACATACTGGAGTTTCAGCTTTAGCATCATTCCTTCCAAAGAAATCCCAGGGTTGATCTCCTCCAGAATGGACTGGTTGGATCTCCTTGCAGTCAAAGGGATTCTCAAGAGTCTTCTCCAACACTACAGTTCAAAAGCATCAATTCTTCGGTACTCAGCCTTCTTCACAGTCCAACTCTCACATCCATACATGACCACTGGAAAAACCATAGCCTTGACTAGACAGACCTTAGTTGGCAAAGTAATGTCTCTGCTTTTGAATATACTATCTAGGTTGGTCATATCTTTTCTTCCAAGGAGTAAGCGTCTTTTAATTTTATGGTTGCAGTAACCATCTGCAGTGATTATGGTGCCCCAAAAAATAAAGTCTGACACTGTTTCCACTGTTTCCCCATCTATTTCCCATGGAGTGATGGGACCGGATGTCATGATCTTCATCTTCTGAATGTTGAGCTTTAAGCCAACTTTTTCACTCTCCTCTTTTTGTTTCATCAAGAGGCTTTTTAGCTCCTCTTCACTTTCTGCCATAAGGGTGGTGTCATCTGCATATCTGAGGTTATTGAAATTTCTCCTGGCAATCTTGATTCCAGCTTGTATTTCTTCCAGTCCAGCGTTTCTCATGATGTACTCTCCATATAAGTTAAATAAGCAGGGTGACAATATACAGCCTTGATGTACTCCTTTTCCTATTTGGAACCAGTCTCCTGTTCCATGTTCAGTTCTAACTGTTGCTTCCTGACCTGCATACAGATTTCTCAAGAGGCAGGTCAGGTGGTCTGATACTCCAGTCTCTCTCAGAATTTTCCACAGTTTATTGTGATCCACACAGTCAAAGGCTTTGGCATAGTCAATAAAGGAGAAATAGATGTTTTTCTGGAACTCTCTTGCTTTTTCCATGATCCAGCAGATGTTTGCCATTTGATCTCTGGTTCTTCTGCCTTTTCTAAAACCAGCTTGAACATCAGAGAGTTCACAGTTCACATATTGCTGAAGCCTGGCTTGGAGAATTTTGAGCATTACTTTACTAGCATGTGAGATGACTGCAATTGTGCGGTAGTTTGAGCATTCTTTGGCATTGCCTTTCTTTGGGATTGGAATGAAAACTGACCTTTTCCAGTCCTGTGGCCACTGCTGAGTTTTCCAACTTTGTTGGCATATTGAGTGCAGCACTTTCACAGCATCATCTTTCAGGATTTGAAACAGCTCAACTCAAATTCCAACACCTCCACTACCTTTGTTCGTAGTGATGCTTTCTAAGGGCCACTTGACTTCACATTCCAAGATGTCTGGCTCTAGATTAGTGATCACATCATCATGATTATCTGGGTCGTGAAGATCTTTTTTGTACAGTTCTTCTGTGTATTCTTGCCACCTCTTCTTAATATCTTCTGCTTCTGTTAGGTCCATACCATTTCTGTCCTTCATCGAGCCCATCTTTGCATGAAATGTTCCCTTGGTAGCTCTAATTTTCTTGAAGAGATCTCTAGTCTTTCCCATTCTGTTGTTTTCCTCTTTTTCTTTGCATTGATTGCTGAAGAAGGCTTTCTTATCTCTTCTTGCTATTCTTTGGAACTCTGCATTCAGATGCTTATATCTTTCCTTTTCTCCTTTGCTTTTTGCCTCTCTTCTTTTCATAGCTATTTGTAAGGCCTCCCCAGACAGCCATTTTGCTTTTTTGCATTTCTTTTCCATGGAGATGGTCTTGATCCCTGTGTCTTGTACAATGTCACAAACCTCCATCCATAGTTCATCAGGCACTCTATCTATCAGATCTAGGCCCTTAAATCTATTTCTCACTTCCACTGTACAATCATAAGGGATTTGATTTAGGTCATACCTGAATGTCTAGCAGTTTTCCCTACTTTCTTCAATTTGAGTCTGAATTTGGTAATAAGGAGTTCATGACCTGAGCCACAGTCAGCTCCTGGTCTTGTTTTTGTTGACTGTATAGAGTTTCTCCATCTTTGGCTGCAAAGAATATAATCAATCTGATTTTGGTGTTGACCATCTGGTGATGTCCATGTGTAGAGTCTTCTCTTGTGTTGTTGGAAGAGGGTGTTTGCTATGACCAGTGCATTTTCTTGGCAAAATTCTATTAGTCTTTGCCCTGCTTCATTCCACATTCCAAGGCCAAATTTACCTGTTACTCCAGGTGTTTCTTGACTTCCTACTTTTGCATTCCAGTCCCCTATAATGAAAAGGACATCTTTTTTGGGTGTTAATTCTAAAAGGTCTTGTAAGTCTTCATAAAACCGTTCAACTTCAGTTTCTTCAGTGTTACTGATTGGGGCATACACTTGGATAACTGTGATACTGAATGGTTTCCCTTGGAGATGAACAGAGATCATTCTGTCATTTTTGAGATTGCATCCAAGTACTGCATTTTGGACTCTTTTGTTGACCATAATGGCTACTCCATTTCTTCTGAGGGATTCCTGCCCGCAGTAGTAGATATAATGGTCATCTGAGTTAAATTCACCCATTCCAGTCCATTTTAGTTCGCTGATTCCTAGAATGTCAATGTTCACCCTTGCCATCTCTTGTTTGACCACTTCCAATTTGCCTTGATTCGTGGACCTGACATTCCAGGTTCCTATGCAATATTGTTCTTTACAGCATCAGATCTTGCTTCTATCACCAGTCACATGCACAACTGGGTATTGTTTTTGCTGTGGCTCCATCCCTCCATGCCTGCCACACTGACAGGCAAACTGTAAATACAGAGTAAATATTAGTTAAACAAATACAATAATTTACAAACAGCATAGAAGATGTAATAATGGTCACAAAACAGGGTGTAACTTAACAGACTGGTTCCAAACAGGACAAGGAGTACGTCAAGGCTGTATATTGTCACCCTGCTTATTTAACTTCTATGCAAAGTACATCATGAGAAACGCTGGACTGGAAGAAGCATAAGCTGGAATCAAGATTGCCGGGAAAAATATCAATAAGCTCAGATATGCAGATGACACCACCCTTATGGCAGAAAGTGAAGAGGAACTAAAAAGCCTCTTGATGAAAGTGAAAGAGAAGAGTGAAAAAGTTGGCTTAAAGCTCAACATTCAGAAAACGAAGATCATGGCATCCGGTTCCATCACTTCATGGGAAATAGATGGGGAAACAGTGGAAACAGTGTCAGATTTTATATTTTGGGCTCCAAAATCACTGCAGATGGTGATTGCAGCCATGAAATTAAAAGACACTTACTCCTTGGAAGAAAAGTTATGACCAACCTAGATAGCATATTAAAAAGCTGAGACATTACTTTGCCTACAAAGGTCCGTCTAGTCAAGGCTATGGTTTTCCAGTAGTCATGTATGGATGTGAGAGTTGGACTGTGAAGAAGGCTGAGCACCGAAGAATTGATGCTTTTGAACTGTGGTGTTGAAGAAGACTCTTGAGAGTCCCCTGGACTGTAAGGAGATCCAACCAGTCCATTCTGAAGGAGATCAGTCCTGGGTGTTCATTGGAAGGAATGATGCTAAAGCTGTAATTTGAATACTTTGGCCACCTCATGCGAAGTGTTGACTCACTGGAAAAGACTCTGGTGCTGGGAGGGATTGGGGGCAGAAGGAGAAGGGGACGACAGAGGATGAGATGGCTGGATGGCATCACTGACTCGATGGACATGAGTTTGAGTAATCTCTGGGAGTTGGCGATGGACAGGGAGGCCTGGTGTGCTGCGATTCATGGGGTCGCAAAGAGTCGGACAGGACTGAGCGACTGAACTGGACTCAAGAAAATGAAAGTTACAGCTGACAATTCTTATATGGACATTAGTGACGAGAATGAGAGAATCATGAGATAGTAACACTTCTGAAAAGAGGGCACTGAGGAGGCAGGACTTCTGGAATGGAGGGATGTGGAGCTCTGAAAAACCTCTCCCCCAAAAGCAATGACACAGCTGGACAAAACTGACCGAAATAATTTCAGTACTCTGGAGAGCAACCAGAGGCATATTTTTTAAGTGGAGAAGAATTCACTGAAGAAAAACTACCAAACCCGAGGGAAAAACAGCAGGACTTGATGGAGTTTTAGCTTGGGGCTGTTTTGATCTGCCCCTCTCCTACCTTCAGTTCAGTTCAGTTCAGTCGCTCAGTTGTGTCCAACTCTTTGTGACCCCATGAATCGCAGCACGCCAGGCCTCCCTGTCCATCACCATCTCCTGGAGTTCACTCAGACTCACGTCTATCGAGTCCGTGATGCCATCCAGCCATCTCATCCTCGGTCGTTCCCTTCTCCTCCTGCCCCCAATCCCTCCCAGCATCAGAGTCTTTTCCAATGAGTCAACTCTTCGCATGAGGTGGCCAAAGTGTTGGAGCTTCAGCTTTAGCATCATTCCTTCCAAAGAAATCCCAGGGTTGATCTCCTTCAGAATGGACTGGTCGGATCTCCTTGCAGTCCAAGGGATTCTCAAGAGTCTTCTCCAACACCACAGTTCAAAAGCATCAATTCCTCGGCGCTCAGCCTTCTTCACAGTCCAACTCTCACATCCATACATGACCATAGGAACTTACCAACTCACTAAGCAGGAACCAGTAGTTCTACTGCTAGAGGGCATGGATTTAATTTGAATCAGAAAGTAGACAAATCCCAAATGCTTGGACATTGGCCAAAACCTGTAGCAATCCTGGTGGCAAACCAACAGGGAGAATGAAATCACAGTCAGCATGAGATTGCAGTTCTTGTTGAGACAGGCAGTAGACCGCCCGACTAGCCAGAAATTTAACAAGGATCATGGAATGAGATGCTACAGTGGGCTTTGATAAGTCGCTGTGTATCTCTGGCTTCCTGGAAGGCTGTGTACATGTGCAAAACTGCACTGGCACTCAGGAGACACTAGAGAGGGTCCTATCTCTCCAAATATCACCATCTGTGTCATAAAGCCTTACATATTCCCAGAGAAAATACAAGGAGACTCAGCAGAAAATTGAAAGCCAGGGAAGACTTATGAACTGCCAAAACTTGGGCCGTGCTCTCAGACCCACACAATAGGTAAACTAATGAGTGTGTCTGTGTTCCAATAAATTTTCGTTTATAGAAACAGGTGGTTGGGCCAGATTTGGCCCACAGGTCATTTTTTGCTGATCATTGTTCTAAAAACTGTAAGCTAACCTATTGTGACATTAAATAGATGACTGGTTGTGTGGGTTTTAAAGGATCAGAAGTAAACGATTATAAAAGAGCATGAGAAATCTTTGGTGGGAGCATAATAGTAACTATCCCCATTGTGGTGATTGTTTCATGGGTGCATAGGTATAACAAAATCTAATAAATTGTTGATTTTCAATATGGGCAGTTAATTATACATCAATTATATCCAAATAACATTACTAAAAATCAATTAATGCATTTTACCGCCTTAATAGAACAAATTAGAATAATCAAATTAGAATAATCATATAACCACATCAATAGATGCATAAAAGGTATTTTCTTCAAATTTTATAGTCCTTCATGATATACTACACCCAAGAAAATGCTTGACACACAGCATTTATCCGGTAGAAGTAGCTCTTGGTGTGGGACACAGCTGCATAATGGAAACGTAGGCTGGAAATAACTGGCTTTTGAAACAGGCAAGCTACTATTCAAGTCCAAACTATACTGTTTATTAACTATAAATCAGTGCCAACAATAGCTATCTTATTGGCTTGTGTTATAAACTTCGAAACAGCTTACACAGAGTGTGCTGTGGAACTCCAGACTTTCAGTGGGTAGCCATTACTGTTGTTGTGGTTTTCTAAATTTAACATTTTTAAATCCTTACAGATCCTGGCATGCTGTGCCCAGTAGACTCATCAATAATTAACAGTAATGAGTTAGTTACATTTTGAAAGAATTTATTATGTCAATTTTGAATCATACACTAAAATAGAGAGACTAGATAATGAATTTTCATATACTTAAAACAGCTTCCACAGTAATGGTCATTTTGCCATTCTTTATCATGTGTCATCCTTTTTTATATAGTTCAGTCCTACTGGACTATATAAAAATAAATTCCAGACATCATAGCATGCTACTTGTAAATACTCAAGTGTTTCTGAGATAGTTTTTTTTCATTAAAGAGTTTTAAATGTGAGGACCTTGTATTAATTTTCTAGAGCTGTCATAAGGAAGTACCAGAGATGGGGTGGCTTAAACAACAGAAATTTTCTCGCAATACTGGAGGCTATATGCCCAAGTTGGAGATGTCAGCAGGGTTGGTTTCTTCCACTGGATCAGCTCGCTGACCATCTTCCGCTGTCTTTACATGGCCTTCCTCCTGTGTGTTGTGTCCTAAAGGCCTCTGCTTACATGGACATGAGTCATAATGGAATTAGGCCCACCCTTCTGAACTTATTTTACTTTAATTACTTATTTTAAAGGCCCTATCTCTAAACACAGTCACATTCTGAGGTGTTGGGGTTAGCATACAATTTAACCCGTAACAGACCCACACAATGAGGGAGAATTGTGAGGGCCATGGGAATGCCTGTCTCAGATCTTCCTTTAGGGGTCTTCTGCAATGAACAGCATCATCAGATGGCTATCCAGCGGCTGCACCTTGAGGTCTGTTGTAAAGTACATACATGGACTAGTGCACACACAAGTATTTCTTTACGTTGTCAGCTGAGAAAACTGTGAAATGACATTTTGGTAGCAAAATAACTCATATCTTGATTTCTAATGACATTCTTCAATAAAAGGAACCAAGGCTCTTTGAAGAAACAGTTGATCCCAGTACTGGGCCAGAATATCTGCGAGAGGAGCCTGGAGCATCTCGCAAGTGCCAAAAAGCATGGAAGTGCTAAACAAAAATAATAAGTAAAAAAAAAAAAAAAAACACACATACCCACATGGAAGTACATCAAAGGGACCTAAGAGCCAAAAAATAAATGGCCCCCTATGGCCAAAGCTGGAATAATCTGAGCAACAAAATTAACTTGTATTAGATTATAATGCAAAGTAAAAACTAAATATTTACAGTTCCATATGGATAGAAGGACATGATTATGTACATAAGTAAAGAGAGAGAGAGATTTCCTGAGCAGAAAAATTTCAAATAATGTATGTAGATACTTTACATTAAAGGAACTGGAGCATAACTTCCCACCACCTAACTGTGAGCTGCACATAGTGACTTCCTTTCCAAAGAGTACAGTATGGAAAAGGTAGAGAAAAAGTAACTTTACAGTGGAGAAACTGATAAACACAACTTCAGCCTCGTGATCAAGGTGAACACTAAGAATCATAAATCAAACTGACAGTACGTACCTTTGATATGCGGTGAAGACAGCACTTTACCTCTGCCATCACTCTCTCTAAAACTCATAACTTCAGTCTAACCATATGAAAAGCGTCAGAACAATTCCTCTTGAGGGACATTCTACAAAATTCCTGACCAGTACTCGTCAAAACTGTCATGGTCATCAAAAGCGAGGAAAGTCTGAGTAACTGTCACAGTCAGTAGGATTCTAAGGAAACGTAAGAACTAGATGTAAAGTGGTATCCTGGATGGCGGTGTGGAGCAGGAAGAGGACCTCAGGTGAAAATTAAGGAAATCTGAACAAAGTGTGGACTTTACATAATGTACTAATACTGGTTCATTAGTCATAATAAATTGTGCCATACGCTTTAAGGTACTTATAATAGGGGAACCTAGGTGCAGGGTGTGTGGAAGCTCTTGTACTATTTCACAACTTTTCTGTAAATCTAAAATTATTCTAAAATAAAAAGCTCATTAAAATTTCTTTTTAAAATCTATAAGACAAAATGCTATGTGGGTTATGACTGCAATATCTAATATTTATTTAGCACTTTCCAGGCTACAAAGCACTCTCTATTGCACTAACTCATTGAATGATAAATCCATTACCTTCAGAATTTTATGATGAGATCATGTTACAAAGCCTGTCTAAAAAGCACATTAATAAAACATGTAACTGTCATCATTTCAATGAAATCATGTTCTACTCAGAAAACAAAAAAAAAAAGACGACTCATGAAGGACCTGAATACCAGCAGAGCTTTTAATTTCTGGCAAATTTCTCATCTCTGCTCTGTGTGTCAAATCTGTTCTGGGCATGTTGGGTTCTATTTTGCAGATCTCCAGTGATTTTAACAGCAGTTGTGAATACTTAATGAAATTCATCATGCATTTGTAACAAATTGCTCACCTTTCCCAACCCTAGAGAGAAACGTGGAAGTAGTGGGGAAAAAGGAGCTGGTGATGAATTCTATCCCTCTTCACCAGAGCAGGAGGAATAATTGACAGAACGGGTGCCTGGCAAAGACCCAGCCAGCACTCTGGCGGGTCAGGGCTGCCCCTTCCATATGCGTCTCTTTGTTCACCCTCCTCTCCAAGTCACTCTCCCTGCCATGTACTTCACCGTTTTGCAATCTTCTGCCCCTGTGTCATTTTCCCCTTTCCTTTCATTGCTTATGGCCAAACAAAAAAACTCAGGAAATCCCCCCAAATCCTACTGATGCCAGCATGTTCAGTTCAGTTTAGTCACTCAGTTGTGTCCAACTCATTGTGACCCCATGAACCTCAGCACGCCAGGCCTGCCCGTCCATCACCAACACCCAGAGTCCACCCAACCCCATGTCCATTGAGTCAGTGATGCCATCCAACATCTTATCCTCTGTCATCCCCTTCTCGCCTACCCTCAATCTTTCCCAGCATCAGGGTTTTTTCAAATGAGTCAGCTCTTTACACCAGGTGGCCAAAGTACTGGAGTTTCAGCTTCAGCATCAGTCCTTCCAATGAACACCCAGGACTGATCTTCTTCAGAATGGACTGGTCGGATCTCCTTGCAGTCCAAGGGACTCTCAAGAGTCTTCTCCAACACCACAGTTCAAAAGCATCAATTCTTCAGTGCTCAGCTTTCTTTATAGTTCAACTCTCACATCTATACATGACCACTGTAAAACCATAGCCTTGACTAGATGGAGCTTTGTTGACAAAGTAATGTCTCTGCTTTTGAATATGCTGTCTAGGTTGGTCATAACTTTCCTTCCAAGGAGTAAGCGTCTTTTTATTTCATGGCTGCAGTCACCATCTGCAGTGATTTTTCATGCAAAGACAGGCTCGATAAAGGACAGAAATGGTATGGACCTAACAGAAGCAGAAGATATTAAGAAGAGGTGGCAAGAATACATGGAAGAACTATAGAAAAAAGATATTCATGACCCAGATAATCATGATGGTGTGATCATTCACCTAGAGCCAGACATCCTGGAATGTGAAGTCAAGTGGGCCTTAGGAAGCATCACTACGAACAAAGCTAATGGAGGTAATGGAAATCCAGTTGAGCTATTTCAAATTCTGGAAGATAATGCTATGAAAGTGCTGCACTCAATATGCCAGCAAATTTGGAAAACTCAGCAGTGGCCACAGGACTGGAAAAGGTCAGTTTTCATTCCAATCCCAAAGAAAGGCAATGCAAAAGAATGCTCAAACTACTGCACAATTGCACTCATCTCACACGCTAGTAAAGTCATGCTTAAAATTCTCCAAGCCAGGCTTCAGCAGTACGTGAACCATGAACTTCCAGATGTTCAAGCTGGTTTTAGAAAAGGCAGAAGAACCAGAGATCAAATGGCCAACATCCACTGGATCATCAAAAAAGCAAGAGAGTTCCAAAAAAACATCTATTTCTGCTTTATTGACTATGCCAAAGCCTTTGACTGTGTGGATCACCACAAAATGTGGAAAATTCTGAAAGAGATGGGAATACCAGACCACCTAACCTGCCTCTTGAGAAACTTATATGCAGGTCAGGAAGCAACAGTTAGAACTGGACATGGAACAACAGACTGGTTCCAAATAGGAAAAGGAGTATGTCAAGGCTGTATATTGTCACCCTGCTTATTTAACTTCTATGCAGAGTACATCACAAGAAACGCTGGATGGAGGAAGCACAAGCTGGAATCAAGATTGCCGGGAGAAATAGCAATAACCTTAGATATGCAGATGACACCACCCTCATGGCAGAAAGTGAAGAAGAGCAAAAGAGCCTCTTGATGAAAGTGAAAGAGGAGAGTGAAAAAGTTGGCTTAAAGCTCAACATTCAGAAAACTACGATCATGGGATCCGGTTCCATCACTTCATGGCAAATAGATGAGAAAACAGTGGAAACAGTGGCTGACTTTATTTTTCTGGCCAGCACGTGGTACTCAGGAAGAATAGGTGGCTAAGTGTAGATTAGAGTATTAATACACTTCTCTGATTCTACAAATGCCCAAGAGCACTTTTTACAAACTTATTTCCTTCTTTCATTCTTCCCTAAACATACAAAAATCTGGCAGGAACCACACCCAGGGGCAATATTGAGGTATGGGATGCTCTCCTACTCAAAATGCAGTTAAGCCTGTGAGGAAAATGACTTGACTATAACTCATCATAAACCTATAATATGTAAACTGGAAAGAAAATTCTCACACAAACTCCAAATATTCTTGATCATAAGGCAACAAAAGCATTCAAGGTGTAGACCCTGAGTGAAGGCTCTGACCGAGTGACTTGAGACTCACAGGCTATGTCCTTATTTGTAAAACTGAAGTATTAACAGCAGCACCTATAAGGATCAGGGCTTCCCCAGTGACTCGGATGGTCATCTGCCGACAGTGCAGGAGACCCAGGTTTGATCCCTGGGTCAGGAAGATGCCCTGGAGAAAGGAATGGCAACCCACTCCAGTATTCTTGCCTGGAGAATCCCAGGAACCAGAGGAGCCTGTTGGCCTACAGTCCATGGAGTTGCAAAGAACTGGACACAACTGAGCGGCTAACACTTCCCACCTCCCACAAAAGGATCACGAAATATAAAGGCAATAAGGTGCTTCAAGTACATTATTAGTATTCAGTAAATATCAGAGAAGAAAAAAGTCTATTTGGGATAAGAGTAGCATATGCTATACTGACTGGTGCTTCCAGGTCCACACTGTATAAAATAACAAAAGTTCACTGTGATCACAGGATGGCGCACGCTAGTATGCTTTTGACGGAAATCTTGAGCACTAGTTTCACTAAATTATGTAGCACAGCATTCATACAAACAGTCATAAACATTAGCATATCAGAAATATCTAGCCCTAAACCTGGCACTTATTTTTAGAAAAACAAACACTAATAAAATAATATGTGACTTAGAAGTTGAAATTATCAGTGTTCAGCCAGCTCTTTTGGAAGCAAACATTTATTTTTAAAATATTTTTAAACCAATCACTTTGTAATATTCTTAGTATGTAAGTTATCTATATATTTTGGATGAATTAATGATAATAAATACATTAAAATACTACATGACATTTAGGGAGAACATGTGATGAATATGGAGTTTCCCTGATGGCCGAGACAGGAAAGAATCTGCCTGCAATGCAGGAGACCCGGGTTCAATTCCTGGATTGGGAGGATCCCCTAGAGAAGGCAATGGCTCCACACTCCAGTATTCTTGCCTGGAGAATTCCATGGACAGAGAAGCCTGGCAAGCTACAGTCCATGGGGTCACAAAGAGGCAGAATAAGCAAAATAATCTAACTTTTAAGTTCTCTATACAGAGAAATTTTTTAAAATCTATCCTGCTCACATTGGAACAATTCCTTGGGTACCTCTGCTAGTTGCTACCGTACTATCACCACCACCAAAAAAAAAAAAAAATTTTAGACAATATCATTGCCATGTCTTGAACCATTTGATATGGACTCTGCTTCAGAGTTGAAATTGCTTCAACTTATGTGTGCCAATTAAACACCTATAATTCAGTGGTGGACAAGAGCTATAACAAAGATTGCTGTAAATCTCTCCTTATCTCAAGGAAATGAGAAGTCTGGAACAAGAGTGAGAATGCCAGGATTAAGTAGGATGCTCACAAAAAAGAAGGAGCACGCAGAATTTAAGACAATAAGCAAGCTTCTTTTACTCTGCTTTTGCACACTGGGTATTAATCTAAAAGCATTTTTGATACCTAAGCTACAAGAGTAATTGGTAATATTTTCATACCCCATAGCTTCAGAGTGGCATCTCACCGGGGAAGGAAATGAGTATTATATCAGCAACTCACATTCTTTCTCAGAGAGAATAAAGAAAACTCTTTTCCTATATCTAATTGCCATGATAAGAAAACTCAGGCATTTTTTCTTTCTTTTTTTAACATTATAGGATAAACATTCAGTTGTGACTAGTCCTTATGATAAATAAATAAGTTGTTTCCCTCTTTTTTTCCCCAACATGCAAGTAATTGTTAAAGGACACACCTTACATCAGCAAACAAGATGATACTATGTCCAACTCCTTGGTAGAGACAATTAATTAGGCAAAATTTGTCTCTGTTCAGGAAAGAATCAAACTTCATGGCATTCTCTAAACAACACGTCACTTAGAGCATGATATTTACAACTCAGCTCATAGGCACAGTTTCCTGAATACAAGAAACAGAAAACTGCAAAGAAACCAACTGGTTCCTGCAGAAGCCTTTCGCTAGTCAATAAAATGAGAGCTGGAAAATAGGTCATAGGAAAAGTCACTATAAAGCAGAGTTCCAGACCCAATGGGGATGTGACTTTTTGACCTGCTACCAACAAAGACTGAAATGTTACTCATTTTCTCCACATTTTCATGTAAATTTAATTTTAATGAAATGGTTGACTTGCTAACCCTGGAGACTGGTGATCTCTCTATTAATCTACAGAATGAGTCTTAATGGTGAACTCTTCAAACAAGCACTTTTTCATTCCCTTAACCTCTCTTTCCATTTAAAGCACTACGCCGTGCCCCTCAGAATATATTTACTGGAATGAAAATGAAGAAAAATATGAGTGTTTTATACTTTCTCCCTTACCCCCAAAGGAATGAGTGTATGATCCCTAAAAGCCAGATAATTACTCCCTGAAGATGTCATGAAAACAATAGCAAATGTAAAAGTCTAATCCTCTCTCATAAAATAAGAGCAAAGGAACTACTCATAAAAGATGTAGAGATTGGCAGAAAACAAAGAATCAAAGGTGATTGAAAGAGTTATAATGTAAGAACGCCTTCAGCTTGACTTGATCATTTTTCACCTCTAGAAAACTGGATGTTACATTTTTCAAATGTTCCCTGAGTTTTCAAAATGTCATGGAAGAAGGCAGTAACTGCCTTTTTAAGTTCTCGTTAAAGTTTCTCTGATTCACATATGGATTTATGAAAGAAATTGATTTCTGCTATCAGTTATGTTGGACCAACTCTCCTACTGAGAACAACTGTAATAATTAGATAACACTTTTTAGAGGCTGTTTCAAGGCATCAGAGGGCTATCAAACCAGGAAGGACTTGAAGGGTCAAGAACCCAGAGAGAAAAGAAGAGCGGAAAAGTGAGTTTGGTTATTTAAAAGTACTTTTACACTTAAGGGATTTTCTAATCCTCAAGCAGTTGGCTAAGAGGCAAAAAAAAAAAAAAAACCCTATCAAAATGTAGTGGTTACAAATCTTAGTTTTGAGTTTTTCTCAAAGCAGAGAAAAAGCAGAGCCCGACATAAAGATCTTAGTGCAAGTAGTTCTTTTTGGGAGACGCCAGGAACATCAGGAGGGGAGTGGAAACTGCTCTAGGAGGGAAGGACACAATCAATAAAGAGGACCCTAATCAGCAAGATACAAAGGATGGCAATAACTTAGTACTAGAGTCACTCTGGGAAATGTTGTAAAGCACCTAGTATGCTCAGATATTTCCCATCTAAGGCGTGATGGGACAGAGGTTTTTGTACATTCTTTCTTATCAGGCACTAGTTGAGAGATAATGCTGAGATGTTATTTAATTCCAGAGCATTTCTAACCTTCCTTGGGTATAGAAGAGTAGCCTTCCAGAACAAGTCATGAAGCATGAAGATACAGATACTGACAGTTGTCAATTACCGAAAGCACACAGACATGATAAGCTTTGGGGATTTGAGACGGTATCGACAGTATCTGCTACAGGCAGTCTGCCCTCTGTAATGCTCAGAACAACTCACACCTCAAGTTAAGTTTGCACTATTTTGTCAAGTCTTGTCACTCTTCTTCAAGGTCAAATGTTTTTAAAATGGACGTGCAGGAGTGTTAGTGAACCATGAGACACATCTCATCGCCATGCATCCAAAGTCTGCGACCGGTACGCACTGTGTATCTCCCTTCTACCATTTAATCCCCTTCTGTAATTGGCCAGTACTTCTTTTTTTTTTTTTTTTTTTTACTTTACAATACTGTATTGGTTTTGCCATACACTGACATGAATCCACCACAGGTGCCGTGAGTTCCCAATCCTGAACCCCCCTCCCACCTCTCTCCCCTATCATCTCTCAGGGTCAACCCAGTGCACCAGCCCCAAGCATCCTGTATCCTGTATCGAACCTAGACTGGCGATTCGTTTCTTACATGATAGTATACATGTTTAATGACGTGGGGTAAAGAAGATCCTCACCCTTAAAGGCTGCAGCCTCTGGTTACCATGCTCTTGTTATGCTTTCTGCTAGAGCCTATTTATCATAAATTATTAAATAGGGTAAGATGTGGCTCAGCAGTAAAATAATAATAATAATAATCCGCCTGCAGGGCAGGAGATGCAGGAGACAAGGGTTCAATCCTGGGTCAGGAAGATCCCCTGGAGAAGGAAATGGCAACTGACTCTAGGATTCAGGCCTGGATAACGTACAGAGGAGGCTGGCGGGCTCTCAAAGAGCTGGACACACTGAGCACAGCTGTACACACATGGAAAGACTGTGTACAGTGAATCTTCCTGCCTTCATTATGCAGCAGCAACTCTATATCGAGGGCAGGAGGAGAAGCGGACAACAGAGGATGAGATGGTTGGATGGCATCACCAACTCAATGGACATGGGTTTGAGTGGGCTCCAGGAGTTAGTGAAGGACAGGGAGGCCTGGCGTGCTGCGGTTCGTGGGGTCGCAAGGAGTCGGACACAACTGAGTGACTGAACTGAACTGAACTTTATATCCTCACGGTAATAATGATCAGTTTCCACTGACAACATAATAACTTCCTGAATGCTTCTGCACTCCTATGAGAGAGCCCAGAATGACTGGGTTTCGCTGTAATTTTGGCTTGTGTGGATCTCTTGCTGCACAGCCTGGTAGAAGCTTTTCTCTTCTGGAAACTGAAGCCCAAATTCCTCAAGCCCAGTCATTAGGCGTAACACTTAAAGGGACCACTCCTGCTCCTCCCACTCTCAGTCCTTAGACCCTGCAGGTGCCTGATACTCAGGGGTCTTTGGAGTCACCAACATTTTCATAATATTGAGATTTTTCTTTATCACCATGTTGATAACTGCAAAAAGGCAATATGATTGGTGCTATCACTTGGGTTACACTTATGGCAGTTCCTCATAATTTTTAATAATGTCCTGATATTTTCAGGACTCAAACTAGCTTATTGAATGGAAATATAATAGGGACCACCAGCCTGGCAACCTCTAAGTCTACAGGGTGACACTAAGTCTGCCATTTCCCTCAAGATGAATTATGGATTCTCATTTAGTCTCTTGACCAGGGAGTAATTTTAAGGGATTCTACTTGTTTTTCCCAAACATTTTGCTTCTTCCTCCAGAAATCAGGCACCAATGTGAGAATTATGCCAAATTATATGTGCCTTTATTATGTAATGAGGGACTGGGGAATTCACTGGAGCACACTTATGAACCATTGGATTCACAGTGAGATGGTTGAGCCAGGACTTCACATATCACCTGACCTCTGTATTACCCTGCCACACAGGAGGGTCTTAACAATCCTTTTTTTAGTCTCAAACTCTGAGATGAGGATTCTATCACAAGAGGTTTATTTGAGAGTGAAAGGAACACTAACACAGAGAAGTGATGCTGGGAAGGGATGGCAACTGATAAAAGATACATTATTATGCTAGCTAAGCCCTTAGGGGAAGTACTGGCCAATTACAGAAGTTTTTTAAAAAATAGTGTAAAACACATGCTCCAGGATTATCCTACCCAAATGTGGGGGAACTGTTAAAATTTATATACCAACAAATGCCAGTCATTAATTAAGGACTTGCTTTCAGGGATTTTTAATTCCTGAGCATTTTTAGCACATGAACATCTAGAAAAGCCTTCCAGAAAAATCCATCAGGCACGTATATGCAGATTTAGTCCACTAATGATGTAAAAATTCTGAACGAGGGAAAGGTGAAAACATCACCTACAGGCTTTGAGGAACATTACCTATAGAATCTGAGGAAACTAGCAGAGGTTTCCACATTTTCAAGGAATTGGAAAATTCAATATGTACCAAGGCATAAATCATAAAATCAGCTAGAGAAAAAAGACACATCACCCTCAAAGGAACAACAATAAGGCTGATGGTTAATACTTAAATAGAAACTGTGAAGATTAGAAATCAGTGGAATGACACTATCAAAGTGCTGAAAGAGAAGTATTTTGGTTTAGATAGCTACACCTAAGAGAATACATTCTTCAAAACTGAAGCAAAATGAAAAGAGGTCCAGATGAGCAAAACTGAGTTTTTCACCAGCATACAAAAAATTTTAAGTGCTAAAATTGCTACACATTCAGAAAATATTAGTAATTCAATTGAATTTAAGTATACTACATACTTCTTAAAAGAAAGCTTGTGAGACTGGCTAAATAAAATGAAGCACAAGAATAATATATGACTTAAATACAATGATAAAAGATTTTCACAGTAAAAGAATAAATTATATATAATACAAACATTGCCCAGAAGGGTGTGTATAGCTTTATCAATAGAAAAAAAAAGTCAATTCCAAAGCAAGAAGATTACTCAAGAAAAAATAAGATATTTTATTGTGATTAAATAATCTATCCATCAGAAAGATTTATGTATCTTATAGACTAGTATATGAAATATAAAAGTGAAGTAATAAATTTTAATATATTGTTCTCAGTAACTAATAATAGAAGTCAGTATTAGTAGTAAAGACAGAAAAGTTTTGAAGAGCAAAATTTTAAACTTTTGATCACATCAGTGTATACAACACCATCCTCACAACCTGGAGAACACACATTTCTCCCAAGGTGATGTGGAAAATTTTTTAACATTGATAATATACTGTTCCATAGTAAGTCTCAACAAATTTACAAGGACTGAGACAATTCCATGTGCATATGGGATCAAAGGGAATTAGAAACAAGTAACAGAAGTATAAGGAGAAAATCTCCCAATGTCTGAGCCAAAGTTAATGTTACAATGTAATTTTTAAATCAGTCAAAAGGAAAGGTAATGAATATAATTGTACTGAATCTTTTGTAAAGACTCTCTGATAGGGGCTTCCCTGGTGGCTCAGACGGTGAAGCGGCTGTCTGCAGTGCGGGAGAGCCAGGGTCAACCTGTGGACTGGGAAGATCCCCTGAGAAGGCACCCCACTCCAGTATTCTTGCAGGAAAATCCCACAGATGGAGGAGCCTAGTAGGCTACAGTCCATGGGGTCACAAAGAGTTGGACACGACTGAGCGACTTCACTTTTACTTTCATGGCATACTTATAAAAAGAATAAAGGCTGGTATTCCATGATCTAAGCATCCAACTCAGTAAGTTATCCAACCAAAGTAAGGTAACTGTAAAAATTAGATAAGAAATTAATACAATAAAAAGATAAGCAGACAAAGAAAAAACTTTAACTGCAACATTTGAAAACTAAGAGTTCCATAAAATAAATAGTAATTTAATGAAACCATCAACTCCATGGGAAGACTTCAGAGAGAAATACAAGGAGAAAAAAATCCAAGCCAACAACATCAGGAATGAAAACTACAAAAAAATATAAAAATATATAAATAACTTTATATAAATTTAGATTAAATAATGAACAGATTTCTAATGAAGCACAACTTAGTAAATCTGGCATAAGAAACAGAAAATCTAAGAAATGTGTATCTATTAAGTATTGCAGTATTTCATTATCAAATGAAAACCTTCAGAGAAAACTTCAGACTGACATGATTCTAAAATTGAATTTCTCCATGTATTTAAGAAATAATTAATATTGATCTTATTTTTAAAACTAGAGAGTAGAAAAAAAGAAGACATTTCTCAACTATTCTATGAGACCAGCATAACTATCATACCAAACATCTGTCAAAAACATACATACAAAATTTTATATAAAATATTAGCAAAAATAATCCAGAAATACATACAAGTTGGATTAATTACAAGAATGAGCAACTGGTTTTAACATATAAAAATAAATCACAAAATTCATCACATTAACAGGATAAAGGGTTAAAATGTATGGTCACTTTGCCAGTTTCAAAGAAATATGATAAGATTCAACGGTCTTTCACATTTCCATGAGAAAACTTGCTATATACTAACAGAAGTCTTCCTTAAGCTATCTTAAAAAATACTTTATGTCAAAAAATTATATTCAATAGTATGGCCAATGAGGAGAGCAGTGTGGAGGTTTCTCCAAAAACTAAAAATGGAATTACCACATGTCTCAGCAATTCCACTCCTGGATATAAAACAAAAACACTATTTCAAAAAGATACACGCAACCCAGTGTTCACAGCAGCATTATTTACAATTGTCAAGATATGGAAGCAACTTAAGTGCCCTTCAAATGAAGATGTGGTATATATAGCTACAACAGGATACTACTCAGCCATAAAAAAGAATGCAATTGTGCCATTTGCAACAACAGGCATGGACTTCGAGGGTACTGTGCTTAGTGAAATGGCAGACAGAGAAAGACATATACTGTATGATATCACTTATATGCAGAATCTAAAAAATAAAACAAACTGGTGAGTAAAATAAAAAGGAAACATACTCACAGATTTACAGAATAAACTAGTAGTTACCAGCAGGGAGAGAGAAGGAAGGAGGGGCAGGATAGCAGTAGGGAATTAAGGGGTATAAACTATTATGTATAAAATAAACTACATGGATATATTGTACAACACAGGGAATACAGCCAGTATTTTACAGTAACTATAAATGAGTATAGCCTTTAAAAGTTATGAATCACTGTACTGTACCCTTGAAAACTATATAATATATACTATTTAATTATATAATTATAAATATAATACATAATTATATAATAATATACATCAACTATACTTCAATTTTTAAAAATTCTGTAATAAAACTTGCATTCAAAAAAAAAAGTAAATGGCCAAGAATCTTTTGCAATTCCTTCTTAAATGAGGATAATGTGTGCTCAATAAACATGAGAACGTATCCAGTTTCCTTAACCACCACAAAATGAAAACTAACTCCACAGTAATTTACAATTGCATATACATCAATAATGACTGAAATTTAAAAGACCAGCAGATCACCAAGGACAGAAAAGGATGAGGAGAACCTAGAACTCGCATCATTTGCACTTTGGAAAACTGTTTGGTACTCTCTACAAAAGGATGGACTTGCACAAACCCTACCATTCTCACCCTCAAAAATCACAAATCTAAATATGAACCCAAACATCCATACATATATTTACTGAAAGGTTTACATAACTACAATAGCATTCTTTGAATAGCTGCAAACCAGAAACAATGTAAATATCAATAAAGATTAGAGGAATTCATAAAAAGAAATAACTATTGCTAAAACAGAATGGAACAATCATATGGACATAACTTTGAATGAAAGAAACCAGACACAAAATAGCACATACTGTATGATTCCATTCAGGCAAAAATAATGTAAAAGTGAAAGAACTTGTTTCCTCTGGAAGAGCAGTAAAATGGAGGGGACATTTGTGAAAATTCTTCAGTCTGTACTTGGTATTTGTGTACTTTTCTGTATGGACATTATAATTTGATAAAAATTATTTTAAAATACAGGCTAAAAATAATGGAAGTCATATCATTAAATAAAATTTAAGCATAATATCAAAATTAATCACAAAAGAAACCAGAGGATAATCAGTGTTAGGATTTTGTACTAGAAAGTAAATCAAATTTCCTGACTTATTCTTTAAATGATTTAAGTAAACTTTTGAAAACTATCTGAAAGATCAAATTATTATTATGAAGTAAAATATTACATATAAAATGCAAATGAATAAATTGAGTATTAATTCAATATATCCACAGGGTATCCTGGATTAAATGAGAAAATCTCAATTATAGAATTTTACTATTAAAAACAGAAAGTTTGCATGCCTGATGGACTGTATTTTTTGCATTAATGAACTTAGACTAGTTTGCCTTAAAACCAGTTGGAAGTACCAGCAACCCCTAAAAGAATTCTAACCCCAATTAAATGTTTTATCTTTTCCCCAAAGCTGCTTTTGCTTCTCTGTTCCCAGTAGCTGTAAATGACAGCTTAGTTTTTCTAATCATTTACATTTAAAACCTCAGTACTACCCTTGACGCTGCCCTCTCTTCCACTGATCCTTTTGCCTTATTAGTTTTCACATCTGTCACAACCTTTACATTCCAGTGATCAACCTCTTATTCAAGCCCACAATCGCTCTTCCCTAGAATATTGCAAATATTATTTCTACCTCTAGTCTCTGGATGTCAGTCAGGGATATACAAGCTAGTAGATTAGTTTTTTGTGAGCAGCATTAATCATGTTATTCTTCATTTCAAAAACCTTAATTGAGTTCCTGTTATCTAGAGAATAAACCCTGGTATCCTTAGTTTGACTTCCAAGACCATCTTAAATTTAGCCCCAAACTAATTTCCAATAAGCAAGCTATATTGCAGTAATGCAGCAGTAATTACATTCACCTTACTTTTCTGCCTGTTTCTTTGATTGTATAACTTTCATTGTTAAGAATTACTTTTTTTCTTTTTTCCACAGTTCTAAATTCTCTATACTCTTTAAAACTCAATTTGTCATGAAGGTTTTGCTACTGAGTGAGGTCATGAAAACTGTAGAATAAGAACTTAAGTGGGTTTTTTTATTTTTATTTTATATTGGAGTATCTATTTCTGCTATATTGACTATGTCAAAGCCTTTGACTGTGTGGATCACAATAAACTGTGGAAAATTCTGAAAGAGATGAGAATACCAGACCACCTGACCTGCCTCTTGAGAAACCTATATGCAGGTCAGGAAGCAACAGTTAGAACTGGACATGGAACAACAGACTGGTTCCAAATAGGAAAAGGAGTACATCAAGGCTGTATATTGTCACCCTGCATATTTAACTTCTATGCAAAGTACATCATGAGAAACGCTGGGCTGGAAGAAGCACAAACTGGAATCAAGATTGCCAGGAGAAATATCAATCACCTCAGATATGCAGATGACACCACCCTTATGGCAGAAAGTGAAGAGGAACTAAAAAGCCTCTTGATGAAAGTGAAAGAGGAGAGTGAAAAAGTTGCCTTAAAGCTCAACATTCAGAAAACGAAGATCACGGCATCTGGTCCCATCACTCCATGGGAAATAGATGGGGAAACAGTGGAAACAGTGTCAGACTTTATTTTTGGGGGCTCCAAAATCACTGCAGATAGTGATTGTAGCCATGAAGTTAAAAGACGCTTACTCCTTGGAAGACAAGTTATGACCAATCTAAATAGCATATTCAAAAGCAGAGACATTACTTTGCCTACAAAGGTCCGTCTAGTCAAGGCTATGGTTTTTCCAGTGGTCACGTATGGATGTGAGAGTTGGACTGTGAAGAAAGCCGAGTGCCAAATAATTGATGCTTTTGAACTGTGGTGATGGAGAAGACTCTTGAGAGTCCCTTGGATTGCAAGGAGATCCAACCAGTCCATTCTGAAGGAGAACAGCCCTGGGATTTCTTTGGAAGGAATGATGCTAACGCTGAAACTCCAGTACGTTGGCCACCTCATGCGAAGAGTTGACTCATTGGAAAAGACTCTGATGCTGGGAGGGATTGGGGGCAGGAGGAGAAGGGGACGACAGAGGATGAGATGGCTGGATGGCATCACCGACTCGATGGATATGAGTCTGAGTGAACTCCGGGAGTTGGTGATGGACAGGGAGGCCTGGCGTGCTGCGATTCATGGGGTCGCAAAGAGTCGGACACGACTGAGCGACTGAACTGAACTGAACTGATAGTTGATTAATAATGTGGTCTTTCAGGTGTACAACAAAGTGCTTCAGTTCTACATATACATGTATCTTCTTTTTCAAGCTCTTTTTCCATCTAGGTTGTTACAGAACATTGAACAGAGGTCCCTGTGCTATATCATAGGTCCTTGATGGTTCACTATTTTAAACACAGTAGTGTGTATATGCCAATGCCAATCTCCCAATTTAAATTGATCAGGCTTTAGAATCACTTGAGGAGTTTTTTAAATTAACCAATACGACGAGGGTCAAGAAGCAAAAGTTAGAACTGGACACGGACCAACAGACTGGTTCCAAGTCGGAAAAGGAGTACGTCACCCTGTATATTGTCACCCTGTTTATTTAACTTATGTGCAGAGTACATCATGAGAAACGCTGGGCTGGATAAAGCACAAGCTGGAATCAAGATTGCCGGGAGAAATATCAATAACCTCAGATACTCAGATGACACCAGCCTTGTGGCAGAAAGCGAAGAGGAACTAAAGACCCTCTTGATGAAAGTAAAAGAGGAGAGTGAAAAAGTTGTCTTAAAATTCAACACTCAGAAAACAAAGATCATCACATCCAGTCCCGTCACTTCATGGCAAATAGATCAGGAAACAATGGAAACAGTGAGATACTTTATTTTGGGGGGCTCCAAAATCACTGCAGATGGTGACTGCAGCCATGAAATGAAATGATGCTTGCTCCTTGGAAGAAAAGCTATGACCAACCTAGACAGCATATTAAAAACCAGAGAAATTACTTTGCCAATAAAGATCTGTCTAGTCAAGGCTATGGTTTTTCCAGTGGTCATGTATAGATGTGAGAGTTGGACTGTGAAGAAAGCTGAGAACTGAAGAATTGATGCTTTTGAACTGTGGTGTTGGAGAAGACTCTGGAGAGTCCCTTGGACTGCAAGGAGATCCAACCCAGTCTATCCTAAAGGAAATCAGTCCTGGGTGTTCACTGGAAGGACTGATGTTGAAGCTGAAACTCCAATACTTTGGGCACCTGATGCGAAGAGCTGACTCATTGGAAAAGACCCTGATGCTGGGAGGGATTGAAGGCAGGAGAAGGGGACGACCGAGGATAAGATGGTGGATGGCACCACTGACTCAATGGACATGAGTTTGAACAAGGTCCAGGATTTTGTGATGGACAGGGAGGCCTAGCGTGCTGCAGTCCATGGGGTCGAAAAGAGTGGGACATGACTGAGCGACTGAACTGACTGAACTGAAGTAGGGTCATACAGCTAGTGTTACAGAGGTCTGTGAATCTTGAAAGAAAGTCCTCTCTAGTTTTGGTAAACACCAGATGGGACTAATTTAGGGGAAACTGATTGACTAAAATCTGTGGGCACAGAGGTTGGCAGGACTAACCAGAAAGCTAAGGTTAAATCATATCAGACTCCCCATGTACACAGATAACCATGATCCCAAATTGAAAACAGAGATAAGAGCAGATTATCTGATATGGTCAGAAAAACTACCAAGCTGACTATTCTATAGATTACACTTATTAACTCTTGAGAAATTACTAAAAAATAAATTTTTTTTAAAAGCAGTAAAGTAAACGGAGGCAGTCCTGGAGAAAAGACAACGTATTGAGGAAAGAAAAAGCACAGTTCCAAAAACATCACAGGAAAACAATCTATTGCGGAGAAAACACTGAAAGAAGCCAGAAAAAAACAAGCAAGCAAAAGTAAAAGATACTTTATAGGCATATCTGTAAAATACTTTTCATGAAAGTAGACAGATTTCCAGTTTCTGTCTAAGATGTAGAAAGCTGGTAAGAACATCACTCCCACCCTAACGACAAGAAAATGCAGGATAATGTACAAAATTATAATGTTTCTTGGACACATCAAAAAGCTGTGGTAATAGAACAACCAACGACTCTAATATCAAAGGAGAGACAGGGCGTGAGCATTGTTGTAATAGCTGCAGCAGGATGAAGATGAGATCTTTGTACAGACCCCGTGTGAGCAACTGTAAGAGAACAGAAACCCTAAGAGTTGCTGACACACAGGACTTTGCACCCACTTAGAGACTCTTCTCCATGAACTCATTCAGGTACACAGGCCTCACCAAATGCACAAGACAAAGAGCTGGGGAAGGGGGGAGACAGGAGAAAGCCTCTCTTGGTGTTGCAGACCGAGAGGGCGGGAAGGCAGCCTGTGGGGAGAAATACAAAATGCCACCCTGTGCCTTCTCCTCTAGGCAACACAAGGTTTAACCCATAGGGGAAAGGGCCACAAATGTTAATCCCCACGGGCAGAGTAAAACATCCACTGCCACTATGGAAAATGAAAAACGGAAAAAGAAAATTCCCTTAAGGAACGAGTAGGAAACCATCCTGGACTCAATCCATTAGATGGGTCCTAACACAGGTGCAATGGCAGGATCACTGAGAAAACCCCACCCCTGAGAATCAAGGACTAAGGATCTCTCTAAAACTAGGGCTGGCCCAGGAAAAGAGACCCCCCTTGCTTCCCAAAACAGGCTAGCATGCACCAGTAACAATCAAAAGCAGTTGACCCTCAGGGAAATGCTAAAGCACATCACAGCCCCTCTGAGGTTACAATGTATCTATGAAATAGAGTGGTGTCCATTATTTAGATAACTAAATAGGAATAATACATGTCACACTATAATAGATAGATAGACAGACAGATAGACATGGGTTCGATCTCTGGGTTGGGAAGACACCATGGAGAAGGAAATGGCAACCCACTCCAGTATTCTTGCCTGGGAAATCCCATGGACAGAGGAGCCTGGTGGGCTACAGTCCATGGGGTCACAAAAGACTAGACACAACTTAGCGACTAAATAACAAAAGAGAAGTAGTGTGGTGTCTGTTATTTAGATAACTAATTAGATTACTGAACAGGAATAATACATGTCACACTATGACTGATGGATACATACATATGTTGCTGCTGCTGCTAAGTCGCTTCAGTCGTGTCCAACTCTGTGCAACCCCATAGACGGCAGCCCACCAAGCTCCCCAGTCTCTGATATTCTCCAGGCAAGAACACTGGAGTGGGTTGCTATTTCCTTCTCCAATGCATGAAAGTGAAAAGTGAAAGGGAAGTCGCTCAGTTGTGTCCGACTCTTTTCGACCCCATGGACTACAGCCCACCAGGCTCCTCCGTCCATGGAATTTTCCAGGGAAGAGTACTGGAATGGGATGCCATTGCCTTCTCTACCATACATATATACATATACAAATATGTACCACAGAAAGTATCTCAGAAGCAAATACAGGGAGCTATAAACATGCACTACTTCAAGGGGTGTCTTTTGAGAAGAGGTGAGTAGGAGTTTTAATTCATTATTTTATTCATCACTACAACATTTGAATTATTATTACTTCAGTAAACTTCTATTTCAAGTATCCTATAAAAGCTAAAATACTATACTGATGTTGGTAAAGGTGTGAAAACCCTACTGCTTTGAAGAACTACTGGTAAATTTTTAGAATAATATAACCTTTTTGGTTATATTGTTCCTTGCCTGCTCCTTGGAAGGAAAGTTATGACCAACCTAGATAGCATACTAAAAAGCAGAGACATTAATTTGCCAACAAAGGTTCATCTAGTCAAGGCTCTGGTTTTTCCAGTACTCATGTATGGATGTGAGAGTTGGACTATAAAGAAAGCTGAGTGCCAAAGAACTGATGCTTTTGAACTGTGGTGTTGGAGAAGACTCTGGAGAGTCCCTTGGACTGCAAGGAGATCCAACCAGTCCATTCTAAAGGAAATCAGTCCTGGGTGTTCATTGGAAGGACTGATGTTGCAGCTGAAACTCCAATACTCTGGGCACCTGATGTGAAAAGCTGACTCATTTGAAAAGACCCTGATGTTGGGAAAGATTGAAGTGGGAGAAGAAGGGGATGACAGAGGATGAGATGGTTGGGTGGTGTCACTGACTCAATGGACATGAGTTTGGGTAAACTGGGAGTTGGTGATGGACAGGGAGGCCTGGCATGCCTGGGGTCGCAAAGAGTCAGACACAACTGAGCAAATGAACTGAACTGAACTGAACCTTTTTGGAAAATAGCTTGATAATACACATCCAGTGTACTGAAAATGTTAATATTTATCTTTTAGGGGAGCATAAATTTTAGTCATGAACATATATCCTAAGAAAATAATCCAAAACATGGAAAAGATGATGTGTGCCACTATATTTAACAAAGTACTCTGCTGAAATTTTTAATGTAATACAATTTTCAACCCTAGAATAGTTCAGTTTTAGGCACTTGCATTTAATGGACATAATAAAGTCATTAGAAATTATTGTTATAAAGGGAACACAGCAACATAGACAATGAATGTAACATAATTATGTTAGTTGCAAAGTGCAGATTGAAAGAGATAATGATGCAAAATTGTGCATAGGCAAAGGACCAAACTTAGTAAATTTGTGTCCTGGAAAATTTACCACTTTAAGTTTCAGCCTTCACATCTATAAAATGAATGTAATAATACATGTTATTACAGCTTTTTTCACTAGAATTGAATGAGAAAGTAATCGGAAGGTACACACTAGCTGAGTGCTTAATATTACTTATTAGTATTATTATTACATAATGTAAGAATAGATTTTATATAAACATATCAAGGTATGTTTATATAAACATATAGATGTAAATGACATGAGAAGGAAAGAAACTAATGGACACATTCTTTGCTAATATTGTTGGAATTTTCTACTTTTCTGAATTTTTCCATTTTTTTCATAGAGTGAACTGTGTTACCATCATAATTTTAAAAGTTATTTTACGGGATAATGCGATTTTCCTTCATAGTTGAAATTTTTGTGCTTAGCACAAATCTACTCAATCTAGAACTGTTGTCCACATTTGGAACTTTCTCTTCTGTGTTTTTTCAAACACTTAATTTGAGGAGGAATACAAGTTTTTCATATATTCTTCTTAAACTTGACCCTTAGTTTCTTAGATAAAATTTAAATAAAATTCCTAGATAGATATTCTTAGATAAAATTCTCTTTTGCTGGAATACTTAAGCTTTTAGGAAAAAGCTATACATTCAGTGAACACGTCCACACGTACAAACTTCATCTGGGAACACCCTTGGTCCAATCATCTAGAAACGGACAGAAAGACTCCATCAAGTACAGCTGCAGACCCCGTTCATAAGTGAGGGATTTATCTCATTTTGGAGCCAAAGATCTATGGGGCCACAAAACAAACCCCTGAGACACAAGTAATTGATGACATTGCCCTAGATCGAGGGAGTGTGACTTTATTCAAATATATCCCTGAACTGCTGACAATACCCAAATCTATACTGTTCCAAATGAAGGCTTGAATAAGCAATTTTCAGGTGAACTGAAGAAGAAAATCATATGTTTCCACCAAGGGAGGTAGCCAATTTATGAAAACAATATGGGTGAAATGACAGGTTTGTAGGATGATTTTGGTTTATCTGCATATGAACTCTCATTTGGCAGGAACTGTGAGGACAAAGTGAGAAAAGAACAGTAAAAATTCAGTTCTTACCTATAAAGCTGAAACTGCTATAAACAGCAGATAGAAATTTGGAATTGAGTAGTGTGTGTGCGTGTGTGTGTGTGTGTATCTTCTTCCTAAATACAAATTAAGGAGGAAAAATTACTTCATTTTTACTTGTGTTCAAAACTGACACTGAAAAAATCGCTGGATGGCATCACGGACTCGATGGACATGAGTCTGAGTGAACTCCCAGAGATGGTGATGGACAGGGAGGCCTGGCATACTGCGATCCATGGGGTCGCAAAGAGTCGGACACGACTGAGCGACTGAACTGAACTGAACTGAACAGTTTTTAAAGATTTATTTGTTTATTTATTTATTCGGCTGCGGTGGGTCTTCGTGGCTGCATGTGAACTCTTTCCAGCTGTGGTGAGTGGGCTTCTCACTGCAGTGGCTTCCCTTCTCGTGGAGCGCAGGCTCTAGGCATGTGGGCCTCAGTGGTTGTGGCTCCTGGGCTCTCGAGCGCTGGCTTGGCAGAGGTGGCCACAGGCTCAGCCACCCCGCAGCACATGGGATCTTCCTGGACCAGGGACTGAAGCAATGTCCCTTGCATTACAAGGTGGCTTCTCAACCACTGGGCCACCAGGGAAGCCCATGGCTGCAATTCTGAATTGAGCACCTACAAAAGTCTTACTTGATAAAAATTAACTTACATGTTGACTCTTGAATATTGAAAGAATTTCATCAGATATATGAAATACTAATCTTTTACAAAAAAAGATCTCAGCTAACAATACATTCTAATACGTAGGCAGTCTATTTCTTTGGGTCCTTCTCCCTGTACCTTGGCATTCAAAAATTTAGAACTAGAGTAAAAATAAAGTTATCCTATCTATAATTTCTGGCAATGCTATTTTTCTAGTCTACGTCTACCATCCCCTCCCTCCCTTACAGGCCATTCTACAGATGTGCCACTTATATTCAGCAGTACTATAGAACTTTTTATGACTGAATTTTGCAACTGTGGTTCCACTTTATAGCAAGAACTTAATCAAACCATTTTACACACACATTCCAACAAGCAAAGTTCAGTTACAGGAGAGTATTTGCCCCTATAATCTTACAGAAGATGTAGTCCAATCAGGTTGATAGCATACAATGTGGATGAAAGAGGAGGAAGAAGATTCTGTCATAATCTGCTCTACCATTTTAAGGGCACTGTAGCAGGAATTTAAAAATCACTATTACTAAAAATGTGCCCAATTTGGCCATGTGATTCCATTTCTGTTTCCTCATACAAAAGTCCATATATCATACAAAGATGGTTTTAAGCAGGTTCATAGTAGATATGTTCAGCACAGTGGCCCACAGAGGTATTCCAAATGTCTATTAATTGGGAAGTAGATAAATATGTGATTATTCTTATCCATCCCTGTGAAATATTATGCAGTCTTTAAGAAAAATGGGCTCATGTGTCTGACATCAAAAAATCTGTAAGATTTAACTTAAGAGTAAACTGTGTGGTAAAATTTGTGTATTGTAACAGTTGTGTAAAAATAAATACATAGTTGTGTGTTTCTTTGTGTGCAAATTTAAGTGCATAGGAAAATGTCAGAAAGAGTAATTGGGAGGTGTTATCCCAGGAAGTGGGATGGGACAGCACCAATGTTCATGTCTGTGTGCATTCATGAGAATTCTTTATCCTATATTTTCCAATGTGTTTGTTTTTTCAGTAGGAGTTCACTCCTCCAATTTTCATGGACTTGGAAATAAAATGTTATCTGTTTGGAATGAGACTTTTATATATACAACAAACTCCTAGAAAACAACATATAACAAAGAACAACAATGCCAAACAAACAGAATATGAGCAATTACTGTGTTAACATTCAGTAACAGGTTTTCAGAGAGTAAAGAGATCACTTATAGTGGAAGAAATACTTCCTAAGCTCAAAACTATAAGGAAATTGGAAATAATTAAAAACTAAATAGAAACAATAAGAATTCCTAATATCTAGCATAGTGCTGGTCACATAGTAGCTATTTAATAATCATTTGTTAAATGCTAGTAATTGTCATGAGATCCTGGATGGTATACATCCCTGCAATAGAGTTCTTGTGTCTGTCAAACAAACTGGTTTTCCTAGATTATTTTAAAGATCCCATTAAAGTATAAAAATCTTCAATGATGAATCATATCATTTCTATGCCAACATATTACAATCTGAATTTGTAACAGATTTTCTGTGACTTTCAATTTTTTTAAAAAATCCATCCCATGGTCTACAGAAGTAGAGCCAAAGGAGTTTTATTTCTTTCGAAATTTAAGTTACAAAAAATCTGACCAATGTACATATGCCTCCTACTGACAAGGAATGTAATTTCACCGACAAGGCATTCCTACAAACTTAAAAAATAACTCTCACCTCAGTTCAGTTGCTCAGTCATGTCCGACTCTTTGTGACCCCATGGACTGCAGCACGCCAGGCTTCCCTGTCCATCACCAACTCCCAGAGCTTACTCAAACTCAGGTCCATTGAGTGAGTGATGCCATCCAGACACAGGCCTAGGAATTATCACCAGATGTAGGCCTAGGAACTCTCACTTTAGAATTTAATAAGGCAATCATAGTATATCAGTAGAAAACTTAAAAACCAGTATTTGTCTACATTAAAATATTAAGAGAAAAGAATGCTTCCCAGAAGAAAACTATTTCTTTGAAAATAGGCTAAAGAACATAGCAGTGAATATTGGAGTGAATGTTAAGATTATATACGAGAATCTACGAAAGGAAAGCAACATGCTATATAAGGTAATTGCTAAATTTGTGAATGGGAACTGATTTATTCCCCAAGTGGAAATGAGTTGTAACTGCAAGAAAAAGAAATACATGTACTTTGCTTTTTACAAAATAACAAACCAAATAAAAATTTTAAAAGGAAAGTAGAAGTTACACAAAAAATACACAACCCCACCCACAACAGATAACCATTGCTAACATTTTGTTTGATATCCTTCCAATCACGTTTCCCCAAAGCACACACATACACTTTACATGACTGAATTAATATTTTGTAATCTTCTTTTTCACTTTAAAATATAGCATTATAAAAATAATATAACCTAACTCATAGTATCATATTCTTCTATTGGTTAATTCATAAATTCTTTCCAACTTTTCACTAGTAATATATGCTACAATGAAATATCTAGAAAACACATGTTTTTACAATTGTTGTTAAGAATTCCAAGTCAAGAATCTGAAAAATAAAATAGAAATTACTTTTCTAAGGATGAGATTGTTGGATTTCCTATAGAAAAACTAAAGGAAATAGAGCAAAGTCAAGAGAACCTCTGTGGAACATGTCATTTGGCCGTTCCTCCAGATGAGAGCTGGGTATAGAAAGCAGCAAACAGACACGCTCGATCCCTGCTTTGGGCTCCCATGGAGGCCCACCTGCCGTGCAGGAGATGTGGATTCAACCCCTGGGTCGGAAAGATCCCCTGGAGAAGGAAATGGCAACCCACTCCAGTATTCTGGCCTGGGAGATCCCACAGACAGAGGAGCCTGGTGGGCTACACTCCATGTGGTCACAAAAGAGTCAGAGACATCTTAGCAACTGAGCAATAATCCCTGCTTTACTGAAAAATACTTTCACAGTCAACTAATCAAAACAACTCTGGACATGTATCTGGAGGCAGAAAAGATTTTAAGGAAGAAGGTAAAAAAAATTGACACATCTCTATAGTTATAAATAAAATGCTGATTAACATTTATCAAGGTATAACTGATAAAAATTACACATATTGAATATATACATCGTGATGAGTTTGGACATACTGCATCCACCCATGATACCATCACTACAATCAAGGTACCAAACATATCCATCACCTCCAAAAATGCCCTTATGTTCTTTTGTGGACTTGTTTCATTTTGTTTTGGGGTTAAGAAAACTTAACAAGAAATCTATTCTCTTAACCAATATTTAAATACACAAAGCCATATTGTTAACTATGGCACATGTTACACAGCAAATCTCTGGAATGTTCATCTTCCATAACTGGAACTTAATACTCCTTGTCCAAAAACACCCCCTCCCCCGCCCCAGCTTCTCTGCTTCTACGTATTTGACTATTTTAGATACTGAATTTAAGTGGAATCATGAAGTACTGTCCTCCTGCAACTGGCTCAATTCACTTCACATAATGTCTTCTAGGTTCATTCATGCTGTCATATATGACAAAATTTCTTTCTTAAGGCCGAGTAATATTCCATTGTGTGTATATGCCACATTTTCTTCCTACATTCATCTGCCAAGGCACATGAATCATTTCCATATCATGGTTATTGTGAATATTGCTGCAATGAACATGAGGATGCAGGCATCTCTTTAAAATCTTGATTTCAACTCTTTTTACCCAGAGGCAGAATTATTGGATCACATGGCAGTTCTATTTTTAATTTTATAAGAGAAAAAAATAAGAACAAAAATAATTAAAGAGTTTCAAGGGTAGCTAAAAGGAGAATGCTTATAAACATATAAATGAAACATTTATTCCCAGAGGAATAAACCAGGCTATGTAAGAGGGAACCAAAACAGTTGACAAAGGAAAAATGAAAATTTTAAAGCAATGAATTCATGGAAAATTGATCTACAGTATGTGAAAACATACTTTTGCTTTATTTGGTGAAGAAAATAGATTAAAACCATAACCCTGTAATCATATTGTGTAATTAAAAATCATTTACTGTCAAATGAATTTGGGTGAAGGCATCTTATGAAGTGTTGATAATAAATGTGCCACATTTCCTTATTTCTGTAGGAAAAATCAAAGGCTCACAGTGCTCCTTTCTTGAATAAGAATAGGGACCAAGGACACATGGATAAAAAACTTGTACCTGGATGAAACTGAAAAATATAGAGCAAAGAACATATGAAATTTAGAAAGCTATGAAAGCTTTCTTCCACACAGCCACCCCAGCCACTTCTACACCAATCAAAATAAAACATCCTATACTCTGTGAACCTCATCAAAGAAAATGTCCCCACATAAAATTATTGATACCATCAGATAGAGAAAACATACAATGGAATTAAGTGTAAAAACCTTTTAAGTGTCTGACCTAACATCTTTTACTGCATCTTTCTTCCATGGTCTATAGAAGAATAAAAACTTCCAAAACAATGACAGTTCAGAACACCTCTCTGAATTGTCTGTGTAGTGCCAACTCTACTCATCATTTGGAGACAAAAGAGGTGGACACAAAAGCTCTGACGAGTAGTGATAAGACCTAAATTAAAGAGTATTCTACCAGGAGGGCTTCTGAAGTGTATTCCAGCGATTTTGAAGAAACAATGCTTCAGTTGTTCCCATGCCTAGAAATAATCTTATTGAAGGGGAAGTTTCCCTGTGTCCAACAGCTCTTTACAAAAATGAAACATTTTCTCTTCAAGTAAATCCAAAGCAAGATAGTGAGATTTAGGCTGGGCTGCAAGAGTGACTATAATAAACCTCGAAGAGAAAGCATCTATTACAGTTTTATTTCATCCAATTCTTCATTATCCCAAGTATGTTTCAAAGAATTTTCCTTAAGAGTCCTGAAAACAATTTCAGCAATGACTAAACTTCCACTTCACCAAATAATCTTGGACATCTACATGAAAACTGTGCAAAAACAATCAGGCTGTTAGCAATAGTCTGATCCCCTGGAAACATTTTAGTAATTTTTAAAATTATCAGCTTCATCCTCTTGTTGCTTCATTTGTTACTATCATATTAGTTGGCATAGAAAATTCTTGTTTTCTGTTCCTTTTTTTTCCTTTATGGGAAATACCAAAAAAAAAAAGTTTCCATGAACAGTCACCATGAAAATAAATTAAAATCATTTATACCCAGATTTGGAGAAGGAAATAGCAACCCACTCTAGTACTCTTGCCTGGAAAATCCCATGGACAGAGAGGAGGCTGGTAAGCTGAAGTCCATAGGGTAACAAAGAGTTGGACACAAATGAGCGACTTCACTTTCTTTTCTTTCTTTCTATACCCAGATTGGCTTTACACTTACTTTGCCATCTTTTACTTAGATTAAAAAAAAAAAAATAAGTCTGTGGTAGGGGAGAGCCACAGGGATCACTTTCATTTCAATCTCTGATTTCTGGATTTGGAACCTGGTCCCTGGTGGCTCAGAGGTTAAAGCGTCTGCCTCCAAGGAGGGAAACCCGGGTTCGATCCCTGGGTCGGGAAGATCCCCTGGAGAAGGAAATGGCAACACACTTGCCTGGAGAATCCCATGGACAGAGGAGCTTGGTAGGCTACAGTCCACGGGGTCACAAAGAGTCGGACATGACTGAGTGACTTCACTTTCACTTTCACAACATGAAAATGAAGAGGGACTTTCCCTGTCGTAATACATAATCTTCCCAGAGCAAATGATTGTATCACATACTTATTCACAGCCTTAGTTTTTGATTCACAAATCTTCTCTATCAAAATATAGAACCCCGTTTTATGAGTTTCAACAAGAGAACTGGGAGAAAAGGGCAGAGAGAGGATCATAAATGAAATAACAGGCTTGCTCTGTGGGGACCTAGTATAGGATACTGCGTTTGTCTCTGTGGAGAAATTATAAAATGAAAAGACAGCATGGATTTGAAAAAACATATACTAACTATGAGAAGTTCCTGAGGAAATCTGAGATTGCTGTGGCTTATACTATACCTCTTTATGAGGGTATGTGTGCCATGGGTGGGCATGGGGGCTGACAGACACAGGCTGGCCAGAAGACCATGAGACTAGAGCTTGTAGGAGAACTCTTAAATTTCTCTCTTAGTCTTTTAAGTTCTCTTTTAGTCTCCGTCCATCTTCGCCTCCTCTCCCACACATGGTGCTCTGGAAGCACCTTTGCCTGAGGCTGCGATCAGGAATCCCAGTGCTACCAGAACAGTATAAGAGCAGAACAGCAACAAAAGCATACATGGGCTCCTGTGCTGCCATCGTCCACTGACTCCTCCATTCTCTGGTCTAAAACCCCAAACTCCAAACGGAAGGAGAGTCCTACTCCCTAACGTGAGGGCTCACCTGGGGGACGGAGCCCTTCAGAGCTGGGGACAATGGTTCTGTGGTACCTGCAGCTGTCCATTGGAGAGCTCATCCACGCCCTTATGTCCAAACACACTGTGAATTGCAGCCCAAGCCCTTCCTATCAGACAACGTGGTAACTGAGGGGCATGTGAGCAACTCACTGGCCATAAAACTTGGGGGTTGGGGGAGAGCAATATAAATACAGTAGGAAACACAAAAGCTGAAGAACGCGCATCATCCAAACTATTAAAACATATGGACCAAGACTTTTAAATAAATCCAATAAATACCCTCAAAGACAAAAACAGGGAATGGTTGTAACATGAAAGGGGAACAAGAAAAAAGACTCCAAGGAGCAGTTAAATGGAATTAAACCTTTATTAAATAACAACATCATTTTGGAAGTATAAAAGTATTCATTCAAAATAAATTTTAATAAGTCAAGGATAAATATTGCTATCAACTTATTACTAAAAATGAGGAAAGAATCAGAATAACAAAAACACTTGATTAATCCAAAGATACGCAGTTGAGGAGAGAAAAAGAAACAAAGAAAGAGAAGGGATAAGTAGAGAAAAGCAAGGTGGTAGACTTAGTAATAAGTAATTACAGTAATAACTAATTAAATTAAATGTTAATGGAAAAAATATTCTATAAATGGCAGACTTTCAGATTAGATAGAAATAACAAAATCCTGGTATACGCTGTTTACAAGGTGTATGTTTTAAATGACAAAAACTGTCTAAAACAAAGGGAGGAGGAAAGATATACCAAAAGATTACTAACTAAAATAAAGCTGATGGAACTATATTAGTATCAGAAAAGAAAACTTTTAAACAAGCAATAGCACTTTATAATAAAAAGGCATCTTCTTAGGGATAGATAGGTCATAAGAATTAAAGTTTAACTAACCTTAATCATATTAAATTCATTTTTAATATACTGCCAATTTCTAATACTCCCTTTAGAATGTACATGCACAGTCATATGAGAAACTGGGCTGTTGAACAGGAGTTGTTTAATTTTTTGTTTCTGTCAATTAGTCAAGCTTTATAACGGCATAAACAGGGAAGCTTGCAGCAGACTTCTCTGGAATAGTGTTAAAGAGCACTAGGATAATAACTAACATTAAGCTCCTTTGGCATACTTGCCAAGGCAATGAATGCTACCTGTACTGTCTCCTAGAATGGGAGAAAATAATGCTGTTCAAACCTAGAATCTGAAACTGAACTAAGCTTCACACTCTATCCATGACTAATTTTTGCTTCATTATTAATCCATGGATCCCAAAGGAGCTACAGGCATTCCTTTCTTGTTTTCCTATAGGCATTACAGCTAGGCATCAGGCCACTTACACTGCGCAGTTCAGTTCAGTGGCTTAGTCGTGTCTGACTCTGCAACCCCATGGCCTGCAGCACACCAGGCTTCCCTGTCCATCGCCAACTCCCGGAGCTTGCTCAAACTCATGTCCATTGAGTGAGTGATACATCCAACCATCTCCTCCTCTGTCATCCCCTTCTCTTCCTGCCTTCAATTATATCAGCAAAACAATAAAATCGGACAGCTGTAATGATAATAAATATGAATATTTTCTGACTAACCATCAACAAGCAGAATTATCAAGTGAATGTAATTGTCATTGTTTTTAATTAATTATCTTGAAAGAAAAAAAGACTTGAATAATTATTTCAAAGGATTTTACTATATTAAGAAAACTTTTAATGGACTGAAAATCTCAAAATCTTTCTTTTGAAAAATACACATTGAAACAGTGGTTCTTAAATTCATATATTCCCCAGAATCCCTTCATAGGAAAAACAGATTACTGGGAGCCACCGAGGAGTTTTTAAATCAGTAGGTCTGGAGTGGGATTTGGTAATTTGCATTTTTAACAAATTTCCAGGTGACGCTGATGCTACTGGTCCCCAGAACACACTTTAAAAGAGCCACTGCTTCAAACAAATGAATAGACCCATCTAGGAATTATCTAATCTCCAGTACCTGAGTGACTTTTTTCCTTCTCTGAAACATTGAATTAGTCTAATGTGAATGAGATTTCTTCCACACGAAAGGGTAACAAACACTTAATTGGATGTTTTCCATAAAAACACGCCTGGTACTGATTCAATACGCAGAAACTTTCCATGTGTCTCCACCTCACAGCTGCTCAGGGACCTGCAGTGCTTCAATGCAATAGTGTTCCGTAATGCTCCTTCAAAGTTTCAGAGAGTCCCAAAGGCCAATTGTATTGTGCTGTTTGGCCTTTCAGACTTGTTCACATCATTGCATTTTACGCAACTCCCTAGTCCCATGAACACTGAGTCTCATCAAAGTAGGAAAACACTGCAGTTAAAACCACCCAAAGAAACCAAGGGCATCCATGAGACACTAATACTCGTCTTCCCCCCTTTTAAACTTGATGTTTAGTGCGTCTAACTTACAACAGGATTGGAGGTAAACAAAAATCTTATTAAGAGCAGAAATCAGCTGGGAAGAAAATCAAGTGGTACATCACACACTGAGACACTCTCTTGAGTTGGACTGGCATTTGGGGCAGAATAGAGAGAGATGAATTCCTACAGAGGTGTACCTGAGAGGATACGTGCAGTACAAAGAAGTGTCCACCAGGAGAGAGCAATCAGAGCAATCAACAAGCCCACTCCTAGATCACTCCGGGAACATAACTGTGGCAGTACAAATTAAATACATTTGTATCTAATGCATTAAATACAGGACAAATTAAATACATTCTAGAGATCTGCTGTACAAGACTGTACCTGGAGGCAATGATAATGTACTGTACACTTAAAATGTTATTAAGAGGTTGATCTCATGTTAAGCATTTTTACCAAAACAAAATATATTAATATATATATATAGAGAGAGAGATGAGATATCAGCATGAAGCATCACGGATTCTGTTTTGTAGATGAGATCTTAGCAGTGGGTGATGCAGTTGTTTCACTCACAGAAGGTTTGTCTTCTGAGGGTCTGAAACGATTGAAAAATGATAGAAAGAAAGAAAGACAAGGCATCATGTGAATTCACTTGCTTTGGGGAGACTCTGAAGAGAACACGTGTGCCTGAATGTTTGTATTATAGGGTAGGTCCCCTGCACAGGCACAGAAGAAGGACTGCTTTATTTAAATTCACATTGTTTTGCTTTTCAGCACCTTTGGAATGATGCAGATCCTTAAATATTTTTTATTAGTTCAGTTTCCCCAATTTCACACTGGTGCTTTTTCAGATACTTCTCTGAAAACAGTCACATATGGTATAATTGTTTTAAATGCACTTTGTAAGATTTGCTTAAAATAAACTAAATCACTGTGTGTATCTACAACATATTCTCAAAATAAATAGGTATAATAAATATTATGATCATTTTACCTGTCATTACAAGTTATTTAAATAAAGAAGTTGGAAAATACCACTTGAAAAAGAAGGGGAGATCATGTTTTCCCCTCCGCATTGCCAAAAAACATTTAGAAAACTTGGCGTTTTGACAATATTACAACTATCAGATGGATGACCTAGAGATTATCATACTATGTGAAGTAAATCAGAAAGACAAAGATAAATATCATATGATTTCACTTTTATGTGAAATCTTTAAAAATGATACAAATGAACTTATAAAACAGAAACAGGCTCACAGACTTCAAAAACAAACTTATGATTACCAATGGGGGAATGCGGGAGGGGAGGGACAAACTAGGAGCTGAGGATTACCATTTACACACTACTATATATAAAACAGATAATAAACAGAGACCTCCTGAATAGCCCAAGGAATTCTACTCAATATACTGTAATAACTTACATGGGAAAGGAATCTGAAGAAGAATGAATATAGGTATATGTACAGTTATTCAGCTGAATCACTTTGTTGTAAGCCTGAAACTAACACAATAGTTGTAAATCAATTATACTTCAATATAAAATAAAACTTAAAAACACCAGAACCAAAGACTGGTTAAAAACGGCAGAACAGAAGGACATGTGCTCACCTCTTCTTGCAAGAGCACTGAAATCACAGCTAACCAGTCATCCACAGGAAGATGCTGGAACCCACCCAAAACATCAGAACCAGTGAAATTCTTAGCTTGCTTAAATAATAGAGCAACTATCAGTAATGTGTTTTGGAAATTGTGTTATATATATCTCATAGGTAGGTAAAATTCACAGTGAGATAAATTTACAAAAATGCTAATTTAACACAAAACTGAAGCACTCTTGTTCTGCGATTGTATTTGAACAATGTCTAAAAATTTTATATTAGCTCCAAACAACATCCAGATTTGATGTGATTATGTCACCATGTCTTCAGTCACAGAAAATACAATTCTTTCACTTATTATCTTTGTGTCATGTTCTCCTTTTCACTATGCAAACTTTCAAACACAGCAAAAAGTACAGAGAACACTCTAATCAGCCCTCATATAGTGATTACTGAAAGTGAAGTCGCTCAGTCGTGTCCGACTCTTTGCAACCCCATGGACCGTAGCCTTCCAGGCTCCTCTGTCCATGGGATTTTCCAGGCAATAGTACTGGAGTGGATTGCCATTTCCTTCTCCAGGGGATCTCCCTGACCCAGGGATCAAACCCGGGTCTCCCACATTGTAGACAGACGCTTTACTGTCTGAGCCACCAGGGAAGTTCTCAATATAGTGATTGTTCAGCTCTAAAACATATTAATTTATGGCCAGCCTTAATTCAACTACTGACCCACATATCTTAGCCAGAATATATTAAAGCAAATTCCATATATCACGGCATTTCACTGTAAATACTTAGCAAGCTTCTCTAAGACTGTTTTTAAACAATCATCATCCTTTATAAGTCAATAATTTCTTAAAACCATGAACCATTCCTGTGTACTTGATTTATTTGAATCAAGATCCTTCAATGTCCACGTGTTGTATTGTCATATCTTTTAAGTTTTATTTACTCCGTGGATATGTACTATCAAATGTCCCACACTCTGCATTTGACTGACTACTTCCTCATGATGTGTATACTCACGTTCCTCTCTCCCCAGTATTTCTCATAAATTTATAGGAAACATTGGAGGACTTAAGATATCCAGGCTCAAGTATTTGGACAAGCATATTTCATATGTGGTGCTTTGTACGTCCTATTACTTCACAACATTGAGACCCCATGATAATCTGGTTGCCCCAGATATTTAATGATGTTAAGATTGATCTGTGAATTCAGATGATATTAGTCTGTGCTCATTATAAAATTTTCAATCAAGCTTTCCCCAAACTTTAAAATCCATTGTGATTGTTGCCTAGAGTTGTAAAATGCAGCTATAGAATTCTATCACTCTTTCATCCACGTACTTATTAGCTGAATTTTTATAGAGAAGAACTTTCATTCTCCCAACTCATTGTTGTGTTCCCTTTCAAGATCCTTTTCATTCTAACTTGAAGAATATTTTTCTATCTATAGGAGTCAAAAATATTTTCCTGTCCTATTTTTGGATGTATAGCCACGAACTACTGAGAGCCCGGGGAATGTTAAATAATGCCAATAATGAACTAGATCATCCCAATGCATAAATTATCCTCAGGCTCACATCCCTTACTTTAGAAGCTTCATTAATTGCTCTAGCTGCATTAACTTTTAAAGACCACTGGGGTCCCATTAAGTTACAGTTATCTTATGACTCCATCTGAGATGCTTAGCCCCAGGGAGTAGTTTGTATGCTAAAAAAATTTGGGGTGACAAAAGAGAAAAAGCATTACATTTAGTTGCAAGTTAACTCAAAAAAGAATAAGATCTGCAAGAACAGCCGTAAAATCCATTTATTTAAAGCTTCATAAAATTTGACTGAAGTATTCTTAATAGGCTAGCCACATGCTTTTTTTAAAAAATGTGGCCAGTTTTTTTGCAGCTTGATGAAGCACACTGCTTGTGAAGCCCAGGTTTGCTCCCAATGGATAGGCTAGTTAATATCATGAGGAAAAGAGCAAACAACTGTGGTACTTTTGTATCTTGACTCTGATGGCTGCCTTGAAAAATGCATATCATTAAACTTGCAATAGTAGAGAAAGACAGTGCATATTTCAGCAAAATAACTGCTTGAAAGGGATCTGACTTTTGGAGGAAAGAAATGCACATATTTAAACAACAATAGCAAAGATCTGAAGGCACAACAGTAAGTAAAATACATTCAGTGTAACAGAATATGCCTTTAGCTCCCACGAAGCTATACCTCTGGAGGATTCATGATATTTCTTTCAAATGTTTCTATATACATCTTCCCTCTCTTAAAAATATACTCCCTTCAACTCACAGAATTACTTCAAAATGCAATTTTTTCTCTCTTTCTTCATTCATTAATCAGGATTCTCGAAAGACTAATTAGACTTCCGCTTAAAAGAAAAAGACTGAGAGAATAGAAAGAAAGCATAAGCAAGTGCATTAGAGAGACAGAATCAGAGCAAGACAGAAAGTCAGAGAAACAAGAAAATTGCTTTAAGAAATTAATGCTTTCTTTCTCATCAAAAGGCAGGTGGGAATAGTGACACAGCAGAATGGGAAAGCTGAAGTCTCTGGGCTGCAGGGCATCACAGAAAGAGGAGCCACTGACTCTGCAGACACCTGAGAGGTTCTGCAGAGAGGAGCTCCAGATGTGTCAGGGGTAGGCTTCTCCAGAAATCAGGGTCTTGTCTGAAAGTTTGTGCATAGTGCAATCAGACCTTAAGATTTTCTCCTCCAACAAAGGCAGCCTGGTTCTTACTTTCTTTTACCCCACAACAGTCACAGATCTATGCTTGGGAAAAACTAAACCCAAAAGGTTCCATGAAATGTTGAGTTCCTTCTGGACTGAAAATCTATTGCAGTGCTTCTCTGCTGCCTTTCTGGGCATCAGAATGTACACATTTCTGGTCCTAAGCAAAAGCAAACAATACTCCTCAGCGATGCGATAAATGGAAGGGGGGTCACATTCTATTTACGTAAATGGTCAGCTGGCTAGCTGCTGGCTCTATATTCTTTTCTTAGGATTTCATTGGTTTTGGTCCTTTGGAAGTAAAACTTGGAACTCTTTCGGCCTATCACACTATTTTTAGATAAAGAATCCAAAATCACATATCTCTACATTAACCTGTTTTCCCCATTACCACCTTGGTCCTTCTGTTTAAGGGAGCATTTTCTTTTCCAGGTTGGCATAAACTTTTTGAACAGTTCTACTGTGCAATACAAATAAAAACAAATTGCAAAAATCTAAATAGTAATAAAATATAATTAAACAACTATCCAGGTGTCAAGATTTCCCCTGAGAATGAGGTGCTCCTTAGACCAGTGTCTAGGAATTTCAAAGAGGGCATCCAGGCAGACAGGGTTTGTGCTCGTGTGTTCATCAGCTTCATATTTCAGGCATTACAGAAGCCAAAGTGTTTCACATTAGTATGCATTTAGGATATCCATCTTCAGTTTACATTATGTAAATACATGTTAAAGAGAGTGAGAGCAGGTTTTACAGAAGTATAAAGGACTCTGAAGAAAGAGGTAAATCAAGATATTAAACCAATATTTGCAAAATGTCACTGCTAGTGGAAAGTCCTGGGAATTTTAGCTCAAATATGAATTCAGAGATGACATTTGTGAGTGGATCATCCGCAAAGATCAATGGGTTGATTCTCATTATGGACTTGAGCAAGTCACAGGGGGAAAGTTGGTCACACCATCAGGATACAGCCATTGCTATTGGAAAAGACCCTGATGCTGGCAGGGATTGGGGGCAGGAGGAGAAGGGGACGACAGGACGAGATGGCTTGATGGCATCACCAACTCAATGCACATGAGTTTGGGTGAACTCCGGGAGTTGGTGATGGAGGGAGGCCTGGCATGCTGTGATTCATGGGGTCGCAAAGAGTCAGACACGACTGAGTGACTGAACTGATCCTCTGAATGTATGGGGCTCCCAGCCCCCCAAAATTCACATGTTGGATTCCTAATACTCAATGTGATAGTATTAGATCAGGCCTTCGGCAGGTGAGGTTATGAGGGTGGAACCCTTTTGAATGGAATTAATGCCCTTAAAGAAACCCTGTAAAGCTCCCTAGCCCCTTCTGCCATTTAAGGATACACTGAGAAGTCCATCCCAGAAGAGGGCCCTCACCCTTTCATGCTGGTACCCCAATCTCAGACTTCTAGATTCCAGAACTGTGAGATATGTTTGTGGTTTTTATAAGCCCCCCAGATTGTGGTATTTTGTTATAGCAGCGCAAACAGACTAAGACAGTCACTTTATCATCACCATCTATCTGAAATCTGTCTAATCAAGACAGGACCACACATTAGTAACAATAAATTTTCTATGACAAACTAATACCTTCAAATGCTTCCACTGACTTACAGCCTTCTGATGAGTTGTTCAGCCACTAAGTCGTGTCTGACTCTTTGTGACCCCACAGACTGCAGCACACCAGGCTGCTCTGTCCCCTACTCTATCTCAGAATTTGCTCAAATGTGAGGCCATCCAACCATCTCATCCTCTGCTGCCCCCTTCTCCTTTTGCCTTCAATCTTTCCCAGCATCTCGGTCTTCCCTAATGAGTTGGCTCTTATCATCAGGTGGCCAAAGTATTGGAGCTTCAGATTCAGCAACAGTCCTTCCCATGAATATCCAGGGTTGATTTTCTTTAGTATGCATTGGTTTGAACTCCTTGCAGTCCAAGCGACTCTCAAGAGTCTTCGCACTACAATTTGAAAGCATCAATTCTTCAGCACTCAGCCTTCTTTACGGTCCAGCTCTCACATCCATACATGACTATTGGGTTAGATTTTAGTTATTTTGACTCTGTGCAAAAACTGGAGTTGACACTGCACAACACAACAATGTTAATTAACATTATAATTATTACCAGAACATGTGTAAGCAATCTTACATTCAGACTCTCTGACTCTCTTCTGAATTGTGTGTGTCTTTTAGGTTGTACTTTTTAGGAAAGGGAGAAATAACTGGAATAGGACTTCTTGTTTCTCTGCATTTGTTTGTTAATTAAATTGAAGTTTTAAAGGGAAATGGTAGCTATCATTTTAGATATCTATTCTAGTTAGACACAGACAACTTTCAGAAACCATCCCCTTGCATAGGCTCCTTCATGCTTCCCCTCTCCTGCCACCACCAACCCGATCCGTTTAACAGGACCCAGCCTCAATTTTCAAAATGAAAAGTCTCATTACAATTGCAACAGCTAGTTCCAAATTTTCCTGTTCTGCAATGGTTCTGATAATCACCTCTAGAGTGCATTGTTTGTATGAGAGTGTCCTCCATTATGTTATCTTTACCAATTAAAAAACCTAAACTTCCACCTTTGAATAACTCTAGGTTATTGTCACCTTGTCTCTTATCTTCTCAGACTGTGAACAATTCTCCCGTCATCTACATGGCTACCTTGACTGCAATTGTAGAGGGACAATGTGTCTCCCCTGAGCTTCCTCCTTTGTACCTGATGATTGCCTTGCTGGAGGAGGCCAATGGAAAGGAATCATGTATTCCTCACCCTTTAAAAGGTAAAGCAACTCAGATTTAAGATGTCACACTGTTTTATTGGAAAGTATAAAAAGAAACTGTTTTACGGTGTCATTACAATGACACAGTGCAAGGACTGGCTCTAAAAAATACCTCTGCCTTGGGAGACCAAACATTTTAAGGCAGAAACTATCAAACGATGTCAAGCTAAACTGTTTATCCATCATCAGAGAACAGAATTGCTTTCTCTAATGGAGCGTCTTCTCTGGTTATGCATTCACTGAATACTGAAATCACCACTGTGGAAATTAATACTGAGGGGAAACTTCATGTATCATTTGATAATCTAGTTAAGGACACGTGTGCCAGATTGAACACAATTTAACATCAAAAACAGGGACAAAAACATTATTGAAAGATTTTTACCTTGATCCTAAGGGTTTAGTTGCCCCAAAATGCATAAAATTAATAAAATATGTTTTACTTACTTCTGTTTTATTTAATAATTACTCTCTTGGACTGACCAATCAAAAATCCATGCAAACAAAAACTCTAGTTAACAATAGTCTTTACCTAAAAAAGACATTTCCTTGTTTTTTTTAAAAAAACACTATCTTTTTTTGTTTTGTTTTATATGTGGAATTTTTTAATTTAAATTTATTTATTTTAATTGGAGGCTAATTACTTTTACAATATTATATTGGTTTTGCCATACATCAACATGAATTTTTCACAGAGCTAGAACAAATAATTTCACAATTTGTATGGAAATACAAAAAACCTCGAATAGCCAAAGCAATCTTGAGAAAGAAGAATGGAACAGGAGGAATCAACCTACCTGACTTCAGGCTATACTGCAAAGCTATAGTCATCAAGACAGTATGGTACTGGCACAAAGACAGAAATATAGATCAATGGAACAAAATAGAAAGCCCAGAGATAATCCATGCACCTATGGACACCTTATCTTTGACAAAGGAGGCAAGAATATACAATGGAGAAAAGACAATCTCTTTAACAAGTGGTGCTGGGAAAACTGGTCAACCACTGTGAAAAAACAAAACTAGAACACTTTCTAACACCATACACAAAACTAAACTCAAAATGGATTAAAGATCTAAACGTAGGACCAGAAACTATAAAACTCCTAGAAGAGAACATAGGCAAAACACTCTCCGACATAAATCACAGCAGGATTCTCTATGACCCACCTCCCAGAATATTGGAAATAAAAGCAAAAATAAACAAATGGGACCTAATTAAAATTAAAAGCTTTTGTACAACAAAGGAAACTATAAGCAAGGTGAAAAGACAGCCTTCAGAATGGGAGAAAATAATAGCAAATGAAGCAACTGACAACCAACTAATCTCAAAAATATACAAGCAACTCCTGCAGCTCAATTCCAGAAAAATAAAAACACTATCTTAATTCACTATATACAACTAGATCCTTGGAAACATCTTTTATACATATGTTTTTACATAGTGCATTCCATGCACCAAAGTGTGGTAAACACATTCTTTCACTGAAATAACACAGCCCATTTTTTACACAGATAACCAGCATTCTATCCTTTCTTTTTCTTTCTTTCTTTCTTTTTGGCTACACAATGCAGCATGTAGGATCCTAGTTCCCTGACCAGGGATTGAACCCACACCCCTGCATTGGGGCACAGAGCCTTACCACTGGACCATCAGGGAAGTTCTGATAACCAGCATTCTAAAAGCAAAATACAGAAGTGAGAGTACACCAAACTAAAAAGTTTCAGCACAAGATAGGAATCAACAGACTGGAAAAAAAAAATCCTAAGAAGTGGGGAAAATATCTGTAAGCAATATATCTGATACGGGGTTAACTTCCAAATTATATAAGAAAGTCCTACAAAAAAAGAGAAAAACAGAAAAAAAAAGAAAAGAAGAACTTAAGTGGACAAAGGATCACAGAAAACATTTGTCCAAGACAGTAAAATGGCCAACAAGCACATGAAAAGATGTTCACCATTACTGTTCATCAGGGAAATGTAAATCAAAACCACCATGAACTATCACCTCAAGTTTGGTAGGGTGGCTGTTATCAAAACTGGAACTCTTGTGCACCGTTGGTGGGAATGCAAAATGGTGCAGCCACTATGTATAAAAACAGCACAGAAGGTCTTCGAAAAATCAAAAAGAACTACAATATGATCAGGCAATCCTACTTCTGAAAAAAGTGAAATCAGGATCTCAAAGAAATACATGCACTCCCATGTCCACGGCAGTATTATTCACAACAGCCAAGACTGGGAAGCAACCTAGATGTGCATCAGTGCATGAGCGGATAGAGGGAACGTGGCACACACATGAAATGGGATATCTTTTAGCCTTAAAAAAGAAGGGGATGCTTCTATATGTGATAACATGAATGAACCTGGAAGATATTATATTAAGTGGGATAAGCCAGTCACAGGACAAATACTGTGATTCCACTCAGATGAGCTATCTAAAATAAACTCATAAAAACAGAGAGACAGTGGGTGTTTGCCAAAGGCTGAAGGGAGACGGAAGTCACCATTCAACAGGGATAGAGCTTCAGTTACGCAAAATGAATACATTCTAGATGTCTGTTCTACCACATTTTGCCTGTAGTTAACAATACTGTATTACAGTCTTAAAAGTACAGACAGAGTAGGTCTTGTATTAAGTGTATTTACCACAATAAAAATTGTTTTCACTTTAATTTAAATTTTAGAAAATGTTTCTAGTTGTATATCTAGTTCTGTGAAAGAATGTGTTCAACATGCAGTGCATGGAATAATAGACATTTTTGAAGCAATATGCGTAATGAAGACAGTTTTTTTTTAACATTTTCATTAACAATAATCAGGGAATATGCTATTCCTAGAATCCAACCTGGATCACTGTTAGAAATTCTTCAGTGGCTTTTCTTGCACCCAGAACAAAATTCATCTTTCTGCCATGGTTCATGTTCTTTGCATTATGTGAGTTCAAGTCATTCTCCAGGTTCCTCTCTTGGGCGCACTCCATCCCCCCCCACCCCTGCTCACGCTGCACTTACAACTCGACTCTGCTTTCAGCTGCCTCCAGACCCCAGGCTCTCTTCTACCTCCAGGCACTGGCAGACGCTATTCCCCTTGCCTGGAGTGCTTCTCCCCTCCACTCTCCACTGGAACTGGCACTTTTCTCTATCTGAGCCCTTAATTAACTTGTCCATAGCTTTTAGATTGCATAATTATTTTATTTTATTCTATATTTGCTTTCACATCTGCCCATGACCCAGAAGTTAACCAGCACAAGCACGGGAATTCTGTGTGTTCTGAATGATTTCAACATCATAGGACAGTATGTGTAGGCACCCAAGATACATATAAAGAGTGAATGAATGAATGATCTTAGGGAAACTTTTTAAAGCTGATTCTTTTTTTATTAATTAATTAATTAATTTTAATTGGAGGCTAATTACTTTACAATATTGTAGTGGTTTTTGCCATACACTGACATGAATCAGCCACGGGTGCACGTGTCCCCTACTTGAACCCCCCTCCCACCTCCCTCCCCATCCCATCCCTCAGGGTCATCCCAGTGCACCAGCCCTGAGTGCCCTGTCTCATAGGACCAGCAATCTATTTCACATATGATAATATGCATGTTTCAATGCTATTCTCTCAAATCATCCCACCCTTGCCTTCTCCCACAGAGTACAAAAGTCTGTTCTTTACATCTGTGTCTCTTTTGCTGTCTTGCATACAGGGTCATCATTACCATCTTTCTAAATTCCATATATATTAAAGCTGAGTCTTATTCTTTTCCTTGGTATATAAACTCACAAGGCCAGTAAGTATTCACCTTCCATCCATAAAAACAAATAATCACATACTTTTCCAAAATATAAACATATAATCCCCCCTTCCCTACTTCTCCACCTCCTCCTCTTTTATCTTCCTCTTCTTTCAGCAGCAGGAAAACTTTAAAGTTTATGACGGGAAACAACCATTTCATGAGCACATGATAGGTGTATTTACATTACATATCTCTTTACTCCACAAACGAGTTTTTTTTCTCTAGTCTGTCCATAACAGCAGGCTTTGTCTAGTGCCAACTACCTGGATCACAAGCCTCACAATGAGGACTGGATAAAGGTATGAAGGAGATTGTGTAAATCAACCCTTAACACTACCAACATGAAGGAGGGGCTTGCTTATTGATTTGATAGACAGCCAATAATTATCACTGGAGAAGGAAATGGCAACCCACTCCAGTGTTCTTGCCTGGAGAATCCCAGGGATGAGGGAGCCTGGTGGGCTGCCATCTATGGGGTCGCACAGAGTCGGACACAACTGAAGTGACTTAGCAGCAGCAGCAGCAATAATTATCCTAAGGTAGGTTACTCTGTAGTCAGAAATCAGAAATTTTATCTTTAGAAACCTTCAATTCAGCCTTCCAAACTTCATATGGCATTCTACTTCAGCAAACTACTTCCATGAAGCTAAAGAATGTTTTCACATTTATCCAAAAAGATGTATCCTAGTTTATAAGTCCTATTCAAAGGTGTCTATTTTTTATTTCAGACTCTAGACACTTTAGAATAATTCTTTTAATAAGTGCTTCATTACACAGCTAACATCTTAACAAATTTCTGTGACAACATTTAAATTAAAATAGGTGAACCAAATTAGTTCTTTTTCTCCAACCCACCACACCTCAGTCTCCTCTGCCTGAGAAACTACTCTTATCTCTGTGATGTGTGTCCTGCAAGACATCCTGGACCATTTCAGAATGCACACATCATCCTATACTGAAACAAAATTTACTTTTCCATTTTAATACAATACTTTGCATATTTCCACCTTGCTTTTTTTCTATCATAATATATCTTACAAATCAGTCTGTAACAGATGTCACGTTTTGTAACTCTTCCTAGTCATAGAAATATAGTTGCTCCTTAGTTACTTTTTTATGCCTCACTGCTGGACATATAGGTCAATAGCAGAAAGAATGGCAGTGTCATAAAGCACGCACATTTAAAATAATACTAGCAAACTTCCCTCCATAGTGTCTACACCAATTAATAAATACACTTGGACTCAAAATATCTGATATACACCTTTATCCTACTTGATATTAGCAGTATTTTTTAAATTGTCATTCTATACAAAAATTTATCATCCTATTTAGGGAAAAATTTTTTCAATTAATTCTCATTATAAAATATATGATTGAAATGTCTTTTTCTATCTTTTGTCCATTTTATTGTGTTATGGATATTCTTCTTAAGTTTTTGAAATGTTTCTTTTTGGAACTTCTAGATATGACTATTTTACCTGTTAACATGGTAAAGAATATCTCTCCTACCCTCTGTTGTCACTTATATTTAAATCTGTTGACTGCTTCTTCATATATTATTTATCTTAATAGAATCAAATTTACCAGAGGCTCTTCTCATAAAGAAACAACCTGTCAAATTCTATTTTAAAACCTATTAAATTTTTGTTGGGACCATACTGAAATTATATTTTAATTCACAGAGATATTAATATATCTTCAAAATACTGAGTCTTCAATTCAGGCAGAATGGCATATCTTTACATTATTTGGCATGTTTTTATCTCCGTCAGCAATTTTTTTTAATCACAACAATGTCTGACTTTGTATGAAACAAAAAATACAATATATGAATATAGATAAGTGCAGAATGTCTATTTTTTTCTTCAAGAGGCTATGATTCTCATTCTTAGTAAAATCAGACATGAGTTGCACACACAGAGAAACAGCCTGGTCATTAGCTTCACAATTTAGCCCCTAATGACCAACAGGTGCATTCTTTTTTGATCTTTCATAAAGTCCAAGAAGGAAATGGCAACCCACTCCAGTACTCTTGCCTGGAAAATCCCATGGACAGAGGAGCCTGGTAGGCTGCAGTCCATGGGGTTGGGAAGAGTCGGACACGACTGAGCGAGTTCACTTCCACTTTTCACTTTCATGCATTGGAGAAGGAAATGGCAACCCACTCCAGGGTTCTTGCTTGGAGAATCCCAGGGACGGGAGAGCCTGGTGGGCTGCCGTCTATGGGGTCGCACAGAGTGGACACGACTGAAGCAACTTAACAGCAGCAGCAGCAGCCAAGTCCAAAAAGATAGCTAAAGGAAAACTTTATGCTCTGGTTCCAACTATCTGAAAGATGTTATAGTCTACTGCAGTACAGCAAATATGCCTATATTAAACATAATTTCAAAAATGAGGCAGTGATGGTAATCCTCTTGCTAAAGAGGTCACTGTATGAGAATAATATATCTTTTATAAATTCAAAATTATAAAAATGCTGTTATAAAAGCTCTCTGGGTACATTCTATGCATATAAATTTTTCCCTTTATGGTGTATATTTTTAAACAACAGAAGTCTCAAAAAAATAGAAGCACATCATATAGTGAATACAGACAACAATATTCTACTGTTAAGATACTAGAATGTAATATTTCATTCACTAAAAAGGAATTAAGTTTTATGATAGAGGTGCTAATTATCACTACAATGGAAATCATATTACAATATACATATGCATCAAATTAATATGTTATACACTTTAGGTATGGCAGGAGATGGGGACAACAGAGGATGAGATGGTTGGATGGCATCACTGACACAACAGACATGAGTTTGTGCAGGCTCCGGGAGATGGTGAAGGACAGGGAAGCCTGGCATGCTGCAGTCCACGGGGTCACAAAGAGTCGGACATGACTGAGCGACTGAACAACAGCACTTTAAATTTATACAGTGCTGTGTGTCAAGTGTATTTCAATCAAAAAAGGAATTGGCATTCCAGAAACTAGAATCCAGGTATGCTTGAATTTCTCTTTCATTATTGCTCAGGGTCAAGGTAGAGACAATCTGGGCTAGCACGACTGAATCAATAGTATATATAAAGTATTTTGCTAAGAAAATTTTGCATGTTATATCATAGAATATGAAGGATTACATATGAATTTTTCTGTATCTTCTACCAATGGAGGAAAACTTGGTTTGGTCCATTCACTGATGGGGAAGGGAACTGTCCTGGTTATTCACCTCATAGTAGAAAATGAAGTCACATGTGAACACTGTCGAGAATGCAAGCAACAGGGTCAGCTTGATGGTACACTGTCCTTGATCACTGAATCAGTACTACAGAATAATGAACAATAAATAGCATGAGATCCCCAGATTAAAATAAAATCCATTTTCCCGGTTAAAAAAAATAGAAGCAATAGTTTCAGACTAAACTACATTATTTTATATATTTCAATGAGTAGAATATTTGAATCATAATTATCCTACAAAATATCAAATTGTATCACAGTAGAGAATTAAAATATTCTCGTGTACTTCAGTTTTAGAATATCATGTAAACAACCAATCACCAAAACACAGTTGTAAATTGTAGAGTAAAATGTGCTTTTGCATTAAGTTGAACACATAATTTTAATTTTAAAAAAATAAAAGGAAAAATATAAACGGTACTTTGAGTGCCACTTTCTAAATTCACAAGTTCAAGGGAGGAGAGGCTTTGGGGTGATCCCACTTGCTGTGTGAGCCCAGGTCACAGAGCACTGCTCCTGGACACCACACGTGGCCATGCCTTCTGCTACGTGTGGCTTTCCCGAAAGAACAAACTCACTCAAGAACGCCACTGACAGTGTGGAACTTATTATATATCTAGACAGGGAGATGAGGAGAGAATATGCACAGAAAATAAGGCAAAGTCCCCTCAGGTTAGTCTTCAAATCCCCTTCTCAGTCAAGCTTCCAAAAGCCTTCTTATTTTTCCATTGAGCTCTGTTTCATTAGCTCCGCTTGGCTTCCTGCAGGGTTTCCTCATTGAAAACTGTTTTTTCTTGCAAAATGGCAGCCCTCCGCCTGGGAGACCTGGATATGGGTGAGCCTCAGCCCTGGGCTTCCCAGGTGGCGCTAGTGGTAAAGAACCCGCCTGCCAATGCAGGAAACATGAGAGATGCAGGGTCAATCCCTGGGTCAGGAAGATTCCGTGGAGAAGGAAATGGCAACCCTCTCCAGTGTTCTTGCCTGGAGAATCCCGTGGACAGAGGAGCCTGGCGGGCTACAATCTAGAGTTGGACACAACTGAATTGACTTAGCACACACACAGCCCTGGAGGCTCAGCCTCTGCCTCCAAGGATCCTAGCCCGAAGCCACTCTGAACACAGGAACAGCTCTCCACCAAGCAGCTCTCATTCGAGCAGCCAGGAAAACAAATTCGTCTCCAGAGGTTGTTTTCATGCTATGTTCTCTAAAGAGAAATTTTATAAGAAACACTGTGACCCTAAAAGAGAGGGGAGGGGGATGTGAATCTGAAGGAGAGGCATAGCAATTATTGAAAACCACTCCATCATCCTAGACCTTAACAAAGACATAAAAATAAAACATCTCAAAATGCCGTGTGAGACAGAAAAGTTAAACCCACCACAAAGGGACTGTTAAAATTGGTTCATTATTTCACCTAGGATAAGCTTTACTGTTCAAGTATTTCAGTCAGTATTTCAGCTTTTTCCCACTAGATTATTTCAAGTATCTTTTATAGAAAAATTATGAAATGCAAGACAATCCAATGTCTGGGTGGAGCAACTAATCCCATGAAAGTTAGGGTCCACTTTCATTGTAACTCAAGCTCACTAAGAGATAATTCCAAAATGCATATTGAGGGTAGAAAGTAATATTAGCTATTACTACTATTATCATTAGTGGCATAATTCTTATTGTTCTTAGCCTTTGTGTTCCAGATTTAATACTTTAGTAATGTTTGACATGCAAGGATATAGACTAATAAAATGTAAATCTTATAATCATTCCCACAAGTGAAAAGTGATATAGTTTGGAGATTTCTGTGGTCAGAAAACGGACATTTGACCTTATATGTCAAACTGTGAGTTAATTTTAAATTAATAGGAATTAAGCATGGCATGTATACTTTGTAGCTACTCCTGAACTCTCCCATTCTGTTATTCATTCTATCATCTATCCACACTCTGTCTCAATACAAGTTCTTTTGGGGAACCTGTTTTTCAGTGCACACAGAAAATACATAGAACTCTGTTTTCAATATCAAGGACATCCTGTTTCCCAGGGAACTTGAAATCCTCTAAGAAACCATTCTGGAACCTCACATCTGATTTAGACACTTTTCTTTGTTGCTCTCAAGGTAACCTGTGGATACAATGGTGTTGGTGTTTTCCAAACTGTGGTTTGTGACTAATTAGCGGGTTATGAAATCAATTTAGTGGGTTTCAACCAGAATTCAACTTTCAATGGAAATAAAATATTATAGAAAATATCAGATAACATCACATACTATGTGAGTTGTGTGAAATTTTTGTTTCAATTGCATATGCCTATATATGTATTTATGTATGTATGATTGGACCATAGGTATGTCTCCTAACATGTCATGGTCAAAAAAAAAAACCTTTAAATATTGATGTATATGTTATAAGTTTCATTTTTCCTTGATGGTAAGGATTCTTGTAAAAGCAGGCCTCTGGTTCTCATGCTGCTACTGCTGCTAAGTCGCTTCAGTCGTGTCCGACTCTGTGCGACCCCATAGACAGCAGCCCACTAGGTTCCTCTGTCCCTGGGATTCTCCAGGCAAGAATACTGGAATGGGTTGCCATTTCCTTCTCCAATTCATGAAAAGTTAAAAGTGAAAGGGAAGTCGCTCAGTCGTGTCCGACTCTTAGTGACCCCATGGACTGCAGCCCACCAGGCTCCTCTGTCCATGGGATTTTCCAGGCAAGAGTACTGGAGTGGGGTGCCATTGCCTTCTCCTGGCCAACACTAAAAGACATCTGCCTTCCACTGACTTCTGACTCTATATGTACCATGATATGTATCTTAATTTACAACATAGATAACTAGTAGATAACCCAAAACTGGCCACATTCCTCCCAAACTCCATTTTCCCCCAAAGGAAAAGGAACAGTGCTATATATTGGTCAGGTTCAAAGAAATTATGGCTATAGTCTACTATGGAGCTTTCATTATTCTGGAAAAATGGGAGATCACAACTCAGGGTCCAAACAGAGACGACCTCCTGTGGTATTCTTCCTTCAGTATGGGAGGAACACAATTAAATATTTCTCTTGGGTGTCTGAGAAACAGAAGAAGGACAATGTGCCAGAGAACAGAATAATGGGAAGAGTGAAAAGAAGAAAAGGTATAGATAAGAGCTAGATCATCTGAAGTTTGCAATGGAAAGCCCTTAAACAATTTTAAGCAGGAGAGTAATATAATGTAAGACTATCTTTAGAAAACTTTCTCTGGCTACTGGTTAGAAACTAAGTTGCAGGAGAGCAAGACTGGAGAATATTTAGAGGACTGGCACAGTGGCCCAGGTGACTGACAGCGTGGACTGGTGGGCTGCAGTCCATGGGGTCACAGAGAGTCAGACACGACTGTGAGACTAACACTGTAACTGATAACTGCTGTTTTCCCGGGTATACTAAGTTAAGAAAAAAATGCAAGATTAGGAAATGAAGACTGTAAGTATATATTTTAAGCAAGATTTTTAGGAATATTGCTGTGAAGAAGAGCAGAGAAATGGGAAGTAGCTAGAGAGCGATGTGTGTTTAAGGGATATTAGAATCAATGCTGCTGCTGCTGCTAAGTCGCTTCAGTTGTGTCTGACTCTGTGCGACCCCAGAGACAGCAGCCCACCAGGCTCCCCCGTCCCTGGGATTCTCTAGGCAAGAACACTGGAGTGTGTTGCCATTTCCTTCTCCAATGCATGAAAGTGAGAAGTGAAAGCGAAGTCACTCAGTCGTGTCTGACCCTCATCGACCCCATGGACTGCAGCCTACCAGGCTCCTCTGCCCATGGGATTTTCCAGGCAAGAGTACTGGAGTGGGTTGCCATTGCCTTCTCCGAGAATCAATGCTATTACCCAACAAATAATGCTGGGGAATGCTGGAACTCAGCATGGAAAAGGCCTGTATGTTGACCTAATGAGGTCACTTGACTATTATAATACAAATGTAGGCTGAAGTGGCCATGGGTTAATGGTCCTCAATCCTAGCTGCTGGGGCTCAAGGGGCACACCTATGGGACTCATAGACTTCCATGTTTATGGAAATTCTCTTGGAAATTACTATAATTTACATCAACATGCTATGATTGCTCCTGCCTGCCCCAGAACAGGTCAAAATCAAACATATCCTGGGATACAGTTAGTAGGAATAGAAACTATTTTAAATACCCTATTTCTTCCCCATGGGAGGGAGGTGAGCTCTGCTATGTAACAACACAAATGGAAACCAGTCTTAGCACAAGCCTGTGAGATGAGGTGGGGTGATTGATTTTGTCCTCAGTTAACTGGGAAGCCAGACATAAATGAGTTATGGCCAATTGTAATGGCATCTGTTCTTTTAAAACTATTCTTCTATTTATTTGTTTACTTAGTTACTTTTGGTTGCACTGGGCTGGCTGCTGCACATGGGCTTTCCCGGGTCACAGTGAGCAGGAACCCCTCTTCACTGCTGTGTGTGGGCTTCTCATTGTGGTGGCTTCTCTGGATGAGGAGCACAGGCTCTAGGCACACCGGCTGCAGTAGCTGCAGCTCACCGGCTCTAGAGGGACCCGTAGTTGTGGTGCACAGACATCACTGCTCTATGGCGTGTAGCAACTCCCCAGACCAGGGACTGAACCCATGTCCCCTGCATTGGCAGGTGGATTCTTTATCCACTGTAGCACCAGGGAAGTCTGGTATCTGTTTTTAATACTATATTGCATATGCGTAATGCAGATACCTCTATCATTCTTACATTTGTTCTGGAACAAAACTGAATGGTGTCAGGATCCTACCATCACGGTGTAATAGTGGTAATTTTGGTTAAGACTCAGCTACCTCATGTAAATACATCTTAAGGATAACACTGACCTCAGTGGTCAAATGTATTGGGAGGATGATTTAATGCATCCTCAGGATATAATTAATACCCATGGAAAATGGCTGACCTGAGGAAGAACTGGATCAAGCTAATCATTAGCTGGTTTCGGCACCAAACAGTTCTGTACAAGCTTATCATAAGGTACAAATAGCAGTTGATCAAGGCATGGGGAAAGAATAATCAAGTTTCAGACAAGAAGGTGAAAATGTCTGTAATGCTTCTGTAAGACAAATTAGTTGTTTCTTTAAATCTATCCCTATCTCCAACAGGCTTCTCCAAACATCAGGCATACTCATGTTGGTACTAGTGCTCTATCTGTTCCATAAGCACTACCCCAGATGTAAATGCTCAGAAAAATACGAGCGTTTTGCCAGGAGGGCTGCCTGGCCTGAGACTAGAGGGTGAACTGTGACATAACAAGAAATACGCATTTGGCCTCTGTCCCTGGTTCCAGGCACAGAGGTCCTAAAACCCTTGTAATTTCCTCAGTGACAGGGTTACTAGGTGTACCTTTTGTTCTAACATTTGGTCCTTCACTCTGATTCCTGACACAGACCTCCTAAAACCTTTATGAGTTTCTGAGTGATGGAGCTATAGGAGCATTTTATACAGAGTTCCTAAATCCCTTGGAATTTTCTGGGTGATAGGACCATCTTTTGTTCTAGTAAGGCAACTCTTGAAGGGCTCTTGAATGGGAGCCAGTCACCAGAAAGACCAAGCATGATTAGAAGCCTGGAACTTTCAGCTTCATTCCCCATCCTCCCAAGAGGGAAGAAGGGCGGAAGCTGAGCTAATAAGCAGTCATGCTTACATGATGAAGCCTCTATAAAACACCCTTAGCCAGGAGGTTAGGAGAACTTTCTGGTGAGCGCATCCATGAGGCAGGGGGGTGGAGCACCCCACCTCCAACGGACAGGACCTCCTTCACTCAGGACCCTTCTGGAACTCACTCCATCTACATTCTTCTCTGGCTGTTCACCTCTATCCTTTTTTATATCATTTCTAATAAAGCAGGAAATGTAAGCAAATGTTTCCGTGAGTTCTGTGAGCCATTATAGTAAATTATACAGCCTGAGGCAGGGGTTGAGGGGTTGATGCTGTTGTGGGTGATAAGGTATGAGGAAAATCCAGTCATTTCCCTCTGCCCTCAGCTCAGCAGAGTGACTCTGTAGAGCCACACATCGCCCAGAATTCCAAGAGCACTGGAAAACACTGAATAAGGTGGTCTCTGTCTTTTCTAATTTATTTGGGAGCCAGGGGGGTTGGCTGTGCTGGGTCTTCCTTTGCGGCACCTGGGCTCTTTGGTGGTGTGCGTGGGCTTCTCTTGTTGCAGAGTACAGACTCTAGAGCACTTAAGCTCAATAGTTGCAACTCACAGGCTCTCAAGCTACTTGTGGATATTAGTTCCTTGAGCAGGGATTGAACCCACATTTTCTGCATTGGAAAGTGGATTCTTAACCACTGGATCACCAGGGAAGTTCTGGTTTCCATCTTTAGAGATTAGTCACCTTCCCCAGAAATGAGTTTGGCACATGTCAGAGTTGCAGACAGTCAGACACAACTGAAGCGACTTAGCATGCATGCGTGCATTGGAAAAGGAAATGGCAACCCACTCCAGTATTTTTGCCTGCAGAGTCCCAGGGACGGAGGAGCCTGGTGGGCTGCCGTCTATGGGGTCGCACAGAGTCGGACACGACTGAAGTGACTTAGCAGCAGCAGAGTTGCAGAGGGAGGAGGTGATTCTTCTGTAAACTGTTCACTTCTCCATGCCCAACACCAACGACCCTTACCTGAATAATACATTAAAGGGCAACAAAAAGAAATATCGTTTTACCTGACACCAAAAACAATTCTGTTAATGTAAAAGCCCTCAGGTTCATTATAGTAATCCATGAATTAGTATCCCTACTTCTTATCAGATATACATCTGAGGTACAGTTTGCACAACTGTTGATATGACAAGAATAAACACAAAGAAAAAGCCATGTTATTGGAGGTTTTTAATCTTTTTGTTTATTTCCATATTCCTATATATATTCTATATACAGATAATATTCCTTATTGTTTAAAATGAGAAAATTAAGAGCAATTTTTCATTATCTTTCCTTTTTCTGTTATCAGTTTGTTACTCTATTAAGAGTTTTGAGGATAACTTTTGTTGAGGCATCACATCAAACTAATTACTCAGAGATAGCTTAAAGATAAAGTGAATAGTTCCAAAGATAAAAAGCACACCCACATTCTCTGGAGAAACCTCGGTTGATCAGATTTGAACTGACTCTTAGCAATAACCAAACAACATCCTAAAATAGCAACAGACAGGAATACAAAAGACAGCAGATCATTCATGGAAGGGTCTTCCTTTGAGATCACTCTCAATTTATTTCTGAAGCTTTAGGCAACAATAAACTGCTCTTTCTCCCCATATTTGCAGTAGCATTAACTCCAAGTCCCCACTACAATAGGATGGTGTTACAATCATAAATTCTTTTCATTAAAAAGCTCTGATTCAACTGAAAAATGACCACGTGGGAAGACAGAGAACCAAAATAAATACTTTGAAGCAGCTATTTGTGAAGAAAAGATTATATAGAAGCAATGCACATATCTCAATTACACATATGGTCCTAGAACCAGGAACTTGTAACACTCAGTTCATGTTTGTGAAATCCTAAAGATCTTGTTTTCTGTTCTTCACAGATGTGAAATTTTGATTCCAAATATGCTTTTTTTTCTAAATCTGTGATCACAGATGTGAAATTGTAGTGGTTTTTCTCAAATATTTTTATGCCAAAAAGCCTTCTTGAGCTTCCACCGTCAACAGAATCAAATTAGTCACTATAATATGGCTTTACCTATAGAATAATGAAAAATGTTAGACCTTATCAAACCTTATATAGAGGCTTTTATTTTTAATAATGATTATTCCTATATCAAGTACATGTTAAGTTTGTTTTGTAGTTTTCATTCTAATGCAAAATGGAATTCTGTGTGTATGTGTGCACGTGTGTGTGTTTGTGTGTGTGTGTGTGTTTGTGTGTTAGCTCATATGTCAAGTACAACCCTAGCAGGATAACCTAAGTGCTGTTCATACAGCCCAGACACGTGCATTTGAAACTTTCAAGATCAGTAGGAAGAGAAGGGAAGCTTCTATGGAAGAAATTACATTCAAGACATGCTTGGAACTGAGAGGCATAAAAATAGAGACTCACCAAAGAAAAGGAAGAATTTTTCCAGCAAAGTTTAGAACATCAAGATACAGAGCTATAAAATCTTGTGATTTATTGCTGTGGCAGGAAAAATATGCATTGACTTTAGATATAAGGACCTGGTTCAAATCGTGACTTTCTAAATCCTATACTGCGACTACTTTCTGAATTCTGACCATATGCAATACAATACTTTTTAATGGAATTTTTTTTTTGTCTTTCATGTCACATCTTATTTGTGGCATGAGAGAAGATGGGTGAAAATAGATTTTAAATCTTTTGCAGATTTAAAAAATGCCTGTCCAGTAATTCTAAACAAATGTGATCTTTATTTTTTTTAATCTATTGGGAAATTGACCTTTTTTAATGGAGAAAATACACTTAAAGTAATATAAAAATATCAGCTCCGTCAAATGCCTCTACCCATTTATATGCAAATCTGGGAATTTTCCTTGTTAGTATTCCTATTTCAGCGATTAGATACATAGGGCAAACACAGGGTGATATGCAACTGTAGGACTGATAAAAGAAGAAGCTTTTTAAAAGTCTGTCTTTAATTTTTAAAAAAATCAAAACTGAGTGTTAGCTACTTTGTTCATTTTAATTTTATTGCTTTGTTTCACCAAAAGAAATGTAATTATAAAATGTTGATTGAAACGTTGATGTTAATCTAACCATTAAAAAAATAATGCATTTTCTATTGCTAGCATAGTGATCTAAACCATCTTTATATTATTCTGTCCTTCCTATTATTTTCTGAAGTATTTATGTTACAAATGTCTCAATAAATCCTTATGATGCCATCTGACTCATAGCTGAAAACAAGTATTTCAGGCTTGAATCCATTTCCAATTAGGGAAACTGAAGCAACAAGCAACACTGAGGATATTTTGTGTGCTGAGTATTTAGAACACTTTAATGGACAGTGGTTGTTACAAAAGTTGTTGATCTAGTGTAGGATGGCATTTGTTTTGAGTACATTTTCCAGGGAGTTCAGGAAAGTTTTGTTTTCTAATAGATTTATTAACAATACATGTTTACCACTGACCTTTCTATAAAGGAGACAGGGTCCAGTGTAGAAACAGCACTGTCCTTTGTGTACCACACACCTTATTACACGGGCATGGTACCAGGTCTACAACTTGGTGGCCAGGCATTCTTGAAAGAAGTTGCAATGTACTGGCCTCTCCCTAATCTAATTCTCAGTTGACCTTTTCCTGCAAAGCTTTTCACAAAGCACTCCTCTCCACCTTCCTTCCTCTCTGTGGACAGGAATCTTTCCTCAACCCTGAAACACTTGTAGAATGTTTCTTATCTGCTTTACTGAAACCCAGCTCCTCCTGCGACACCTCGGCATCTATCTACCAGAAACTGGTTTTGGTCACGCCCTCCGCATAGCTCGATCCAACCCAATCTGCATCGGGTGTCCTCCCAGTTGCCCTTACTTTTCCACTCCACACTGCCCTGTCCTCTGGCTCCTAGCACTCATCTTTGTAGCTACAGCAACCTCTCTAGTCCCACCACTCGCTCTCCTCACTGCACTTCCTTGATAATCGCCTAGACAGTCTTCATTAATTAAAGGAGGAGAGTCCTAACCTGGGCAGGGTCTTCATTCCCCCAACTTCTTGCCAATATTGTCAGTGACTCTAACATCCACACTGATTGGCCAACATTTTCCACTTGTGGTACTCTGATCTCCTCGCCAAACTGCCGTCTCCCACACTACCTCCTTGCATCTCGTCCTCACCAGATCTGACACCCCTTCTGATTCTAAGCGTCCACTTTCTGATCACACCAGTTCACTTGCTCAAGTATACTCCCACCACCCCACATCCCACAACCACCTGAGACCTCCAGTCCCTCCACCAGCACGCCCACTGCCATTAGCCCTACCCGACTAACACTGCTCCATATCCAGCCTCTTTCCATGGCCTGTCATTTAAACACTCCTTGAAAATGCCCTTGAGTTGATGCCCTCAATCTCCTTGAGAATAACCACAGGTTATTTGCTGAACCTTCATATCAATCTACACAGCACCTCAACCAACAACTCAGTTGATTGTGCTCCCCTCATAGTTATGATTGCAAGTCTTAAACTGGCAGCTAATACTGCTCACTAATCCTGTTATTTTCTGGTAAGCTTACTTTCCCATTCCTGAGAAGAATATTTCATCATTTTCTTATCTGTCAAAACCCTTTCACTTTTCCTCCTCACAAGTGATTTTTCTTGCCTCATATTGCATTAAAAAATGAAAGTAAATACACATGAATACATTTAATTCTCCACCAACAAATCTATATACCTATCCTTGAATCTGTTTCCCTCTTCCTTCCCATCATAAGGCGGTAAGTGTTCCCATATCCCCACAGAATACTGAATACCTTCCCCTAGTTAGTACTTAGATTCCGTCTCCTGTTTCCTCCCTTTCTTTCTTTAAACTGGATTATTTATTTCAGCAAACAAACTCAGGTAACTTTCTATTGTCTAAAAAGAAGTGAAACTAAATTAAAACAGCATGATATAAAATTATATGTGTGTATATATATATGCACATACACACACATACTCATATTCCTATAGCTTATGCCTCATTTTTTGTTCCCCTTTACAACAAGACATCTCAATAGATTTATCTCTGGAACTTTCCCCAATGCCTAACCTGCAACCCATCCTAATCAAGCTTGAATGCCTACTTCTCAACAGACACCACTCTCATTAGGATCATCAGTGACCTAACTGCCAAATTCAACCTAACAAGCAACAAGTGTTAGAAAAAGCCTTCTCTTGCTTTAGTTGCTGAATGGACCATTCACAGTGATCCTCCAAAGACTAGGGAATGAACAGTAGGACAGATTCACAAGTTTCTCTGCAACAGAGTTGAGCCAGACAGTGGCTCAGTCAGAGAAGGAGTTAGGAGGAGGTAAATAGAAAATGGAGGTCAATACAAGGCCCCAGTCAAAGCCAGAAACATGGTCAGGATGATAAAAAGGTGAAAGAGGGGGCCAGAGACAAGCAGGCTTTGCCACAATAACAAGAGTGAAACCAGTGACCGGTTCTGCCAAGTCCACGGGCATCTTGGACATGAACAAAGAAGTCCAACGCCACTAATGTAACAAGAATAATACATACATACCTTTGTGGCCTTTGAAAGGGATACAGTCCTGTATAAATGTATCCACTCTTCTGTAATAATTACTTGCTGTATATATAATGGGCTTCCTTTGTGGCTCAGCTGGTAAAGAATCCGCCTGCAGTGCGGGAGACCTGGGTTCGATCCCTGGGTTGGGAAGATCCCCTGGAGAGGGAACAGCTACCCACTCCGGTATTCTGGCCTGAGAGTTCCATGGAGAGTCCATGGGGTCACAAAGAGCCGGACACAACTGAGTGCCTTTCACTACTACTACCTCACTACTACTGCTGCTGCTGCTGCTGCTGCTGCTGCTGCTGCTGCTGCTGCTGCTG
>NW_024070197.1:61478239-61481610 GCF_014754425.2 Oryx dammah
TGCTGCTGCTGCTGCTGCTGCTGCTGCTGCTGCTGCTGCTGCTGCTGAGTCGCTTCAGTCGTGTCCAACTCTGTGCAACCCCACAGACGGCAGCCCACCAGGCTCCCCCGTCCCTGGGATTCTCCAGGCAAGAACACTGGAGTGGGTTGCCATTACCTTCTCCAGTGCATGAAAGTGAAAAGTGGAAGTGAACTCGCTCAGTCTTGTCTGACTCTTCCCAACCCCACGGACTGCAGCCTACCAGGCTCCTCCGTCCATGGGATTTTCCAGGCAAGAGTACTGGAGTGGGGTGCCATTGCCTTCTCTGACTACATCACTATATATATATAATTCTATTTTTATAACAGTGCTTATTTTTAAACACATATACAAATTAGGTCATTGTAAGTATAGTATAAAAAATGAGCTTTGGTGTACTTGTGTCTGTCTACATATAAATGGAATATTTTGGACAAATAAATACATTTCTATCTACTGTTTGTGAAAATGTAGCAGTCTGTATACTGGCACTGTTCTGTTTTGTGTCAAGCCCATCTGTTGCAATTATCCAAATGTCTATTTTTATTATTCAATTTCCCAATAACATGTGTCTGCCTTCCTTGTCCCATTAACTCTCTATTCTTTTATGGGCTTCCTATAGAATCATCAGCTCTATTCATTATATTCCACTGGCAAAAAATATTTTAGGAAAGAAAAGGGTATATGAACAAAAGGCAGTTTTACCTAGTGCTGATAATTATCGTGGTCTTTCATACACAACACCTATTTACACTTTAAACAAAATTGACCCAGACAGAATAATCTTTTCCTAAATTTGTATGTAGTAGTAACAGTGATAGAAACATCAAAAGTAACTATATTTATCTCTGTATCTGTGTGCTGTGCTCAGTCCCTTCAGTCGTGTCAACTCTATGCAACCCTATGGACTATAGCCCACGAGGCGCCTCTGTCCACAGGATTCTCCAGGTAAAATACTGGAGTGAGTTGCCATTCTCCTCTCCAGGGGATCTTCCCAAACCAGGAATCGAACCAGGGTCTCCTGCATTGAAGGTGGATTCTTAACCGCTGAGTCACTGGGAAAGCCACGTCACTGTATCTAATTTGTTTAAATTATACTGTACAATGTAACACCACCAAAATTAAAATGCAGATAAACAGAAAGACTGTTACTGAAATATGGGACTATGGTAGTTGTCACAGATTTTCAGATAGAGCCCACATTTCCTCTTTCTTGGAAAGCAATCTTGGTGTATGCAATCAAGTCTCCACACCAGGTAATGAGCAAGCTCCTGCACACCTTCCTGGGGCCTTCCTTATATTCAAAGCAGGAGACAAAGCAGCATACTGACCATCAGCCACTCTACCCACCCAGTGACCCCAGACTCATTGCTAGTTTTAGCAAAGAATGCTGAAAAAATCTCACAACTGGATCCAGCCTCGAGTCAAAACTGACTTCCAACCTAGCACTGCATCCATGAATCCTATGTGCTTGTGAGAGCCCTATAATCAGAGCAGAGTCTTCGATCTGACCTACAAAGCGAGTCAGGAAAACACCAAGGATCTAAGGAGCACTTTTAAATTATTTCATCAAAGAACAAATGTTCCTGAAAACAAATGTATCCAGAAAATATCCTTCTTTGTCCTTAAACATTTACCTCATTTCAAAAGTCAAACAGCTTATACATAACTATTTATTAGCTTATTATAATAAACTATATGTTACATTTTCCATAACGTAATAGAAAACTAGATTTGGCATCTACTGCTGATTCAGATACTGAATTTTTCCCTTAAGGAAGAGATTTAACCTCTATTCATTCAAAATATATTTATTCACCATCTACTCAACCTTTTGTAAGAACATGTTTTGGGCATCCTTTTAACCAAGCATCTACCATAAATAATATTCTTTAGAGCACAAAAGAAACATCTCTTAAACTACATGTTATTTTTCTAATAGACAAAAAAACAGTTTCATTTCCCACAAGGGGCAGATATTATGGTTTTAGGTCTCCTTAGCACTTGTGTAAAAACTTGCAGATTTTTTTTTTAACTGTACTGAAAAGATATCAGAATGTCCCTCTTCCAAACAAGCTACCCACAAGCAGAGATTAGGACTTCGTTTCCATCAAAACAGAAATACTTCCACAGGAGAAAACTCTAAAAATAAATCGAAGAGGTTACCACCAGATCATATCAGTACTAAGGAAAGCATAATACGGACATATATCCAGTATCGTGTGATTTTTCTAGGTGACAAATATATTGCCTCTCAAGAATATAACCTATTCCTTCTGCCAGTTATCTTTGCTTAGAGGCCAGGATGACCTGACAAGCTAAAGAAATCTTCATTCTCATTCTATTAAACATAATTTTAAGCCACTTTATTAAGGTATTAATTGACATACAGAAAGCTGTATATATTTAATGTATACAACTTTCTGAGTTTGAGGTATATACCCATAAAACCACCCATGAAACATACTTGTGAAAACAATTGTTTCTTGGATCTTGGATCATTTCCTCATCTTTTCTTTTAGAATGGGGTGCTGTGAAAGTGCTGCACTCAATATGCCAGCAAATTTGGAAAACTCAGCAGTGGCCACAGGACAGGAAAAGGTCAGTTTTCATTCCAATCCCAAAGAAAGGCAATGCCAAAGAATGCTCAAACTACTGCACAATTGCACTCATCTCACATGCTAGTAAAGTAATGCTCAAAATTCTCCAAGCCAGGCTTCAGCAATATGTGAACCGCGAACTCCCTGATGTTCAAGCTGGTTTTAGAAAAGGTAGAGGAACCAGAGATCAAATTGCCAACATCCGCTGGATCATGGAAAAAGCAAGAGTGTTCCAGAAAAACATTTATTTCTGCTTTATTGACTATGCCAAAGCCTTTGACTGTGTGGATAACAATAAACTGTGGAAAATTCTGAAAGAGATGGGAATACCAGACCACCTAACCTGCCTCTTGAGAAATCTGTATGCAGGCCAGGAAGCAACAGTTAGAACTGGACATGGAACAACAGACTGGTTCCAAATAGGAAAAGGAGTACGTCAAGGCTGTATATTGTCACCCTGCTTATTTAACTTATGTGCAGAGTACATCATGAGAAACGCTGGGCTGGAAGAAGCACAAGCTGGAATCAAGATTGCCGGGAGAAATATCAATCACCTCAGATATGCAGATGACACCAACCTTATGGCAGAAAGTGAAGAGGAGCTTAAAAGCCTCTTGATGAAAGTTAAAGTGGAGAGTGAAAAAGTGGGCTTAAAGCTCAACATTCAGAAAACGAAGATCATGGCATCTGGTCCATTCACTTCCTGGGAAATAGATGGGGAAACAGTGGAAACAGTGTCAGACTTTATTTTTT
>NW_024070197.1:61482010-61790755 GCF_014754425.2 Oryx dammah
AGGGATTGGGGGCAGGAGGAGAAGGGGACGACCGAGGATGAGATGGCTGGATGGCATCACTGACTCGATGGACGTGAGTCTGAGTGAACTCTGGGAGATGGTGATGGACAGGGAGGCCTGGCGTGCTATTATTCACGGGGTCGCAAAGAGTCGGACATGACTGAAAAGAAAGTGCAAATACCAAGTCATAAAATATAAAGATGAATATTTGCATCAAAAGGACTAATAATTTCCCTACAAATGTATTTTGATGTCATTTCTTGAATTACTTGCATAATAAATACAGAAATTATCTTCTTTGAGTTAGTAATTAGCAAATAAATCCCCAAATTACATGATGATGTAGAAATGATACACAGAACACACCCACTCTGGGCAGGTAATGTTCACAGCATCTAAGACAAAGACTTTCTAAGCCACATGCCAAGACGAATAATAACAAGGCAAATTAATAACAAGGTAGGTTATCCATTTTGTTTATGAAACATACACATCTTATTGCATATAACTATAGTTCAGAAAGATATTTTTGTGTAATCTATTCTGCAGATAGTCTTGTTTAAATTTTTATTTAGGATCCACGATCCATCTGAAACTGATTTTGGATAATGATGTGATGTACTTTTTTCCATTTGGGCACACAATTGACCAAGCACTATTTTATGAAAAGACTTTCCTTTGTCACTGCAAAGAGTAAACTTTATCCATAGCCCACATAAGTGTAAGTTCAGTTTCTGACTATTTTTATCCCAATGACCTAATCATCTTTACTAGTAGCAATATCACACTCTATGATTTATAGTAGCTTTATCATGACTATCATCATTTAAATAGAATAAGTCTTCCAATTTTGTTCTTCATCAATACTCTTGGCTATTTATGCTCCTTTGCAATTTTGGCTATATTTTAAAATAAACTTGTCAAAGTCTATCAACAATTTTAAGGATAAGTTTATTAGATCTATAATCTTTTTAGAAAATTATCACTTAACAATATTGAATCTTCCAATCCCATCATCTATTTCAGCTTTCTGTAATTATTCTTATAAATGTTTTATAATTTTCTTTTAGATGGTCTATGTATGCTTTAGCAGACTTATTCTAGCACTCAGTGTATCTATTTTGTTATCAGTAGTATTTTTTACTATGAGATTTAACATTTAAAATACAATTTATATTCTAACTATGTTTGTGAGCCATAAGAGTCCCTATTTTTCTACTAATATGTTGTGTAATATATGTAGTAAGTAGAAAGATCAGAGCTATGAGCACAAAGATATTTACCAGAAAATCATTTTGTTGTTTTGGGTTTATTAGTCCATGTCTCATTATGATGGGGGGACAAAAGAAAGTTGGGGTTGATCCACAAGACTCAGGGAGTCTTTATCACCATTACTTGGATTTAAGGGTGAAAAGAATGGGCACAGTAGCTCAGAAGCTGAAAGTTCAGTAAATGTAAAGATATGTTTCATCACTAATATCATAAAAGAAAATTCTCCAAAATCCACATCCTGGGAAATTCCCACTCAGTGTAACTGGAGATTTACCCAAAGGAAGTCCATGCTCAGTGCTGGCCAAAAAGTAGCTTTTTTGTCTCAGACTTAAAGGTCCAGAATCCAAGCTCTGTAGACAGCTGGATCTCTCCTCGTTGGTGAACATATTCTCAGCAGACTCCCAGGTCCCATTCTTTGCTTTGTCCCATGTTGTCTCCCAGTAATGGCAGCCAGAAATGAAGCCAGGGGAGCTCAAGACACAAAATGAGTAGCTGAACATCTCAACACACGCTTACACTCTCTGTCTGAAGTTCCCACACTGGACATTCCTCAGGTCATCTGAAATGATGAGGAGTTCATAGGTTGTGTCAATATTCAAGGTCACATTCATTTAGAAGTTCAGCATCCTTGGATTCATCTTCAGAATAGCTCTCAGCTGGAGCTCTTGTTTCTGGAACTTAGAAACCAGGTCCCCCATCTGGCAATTGGATCTGATGTTGTTCTTCTGAAAGACCAAAGAGCAGAAGGGGCACAATAAACCTTCTCCCACTGAGCTCCTTCTGCAGTGAATTGATGCCTTGGAGGCAACATACCCACATTTCAGGTACATGGGTCTTTCAAGATAAATTAGGTAGACAAGACATCTGGTTGCTTCTTCTAAGTGTTCAGCCACATAGCAGTGTCTTCTCCACTAGATTCTCTTCTGGCTTCCAGCTGCTTGCACTGACAGCTCACTTCTGGACTGAGAGTGCTCTACAAGAGGGTTTTATCAGAGGGGGCCTCTTCTTCCACCTCACTCACATATGCCTCTCCTCTGTAATCTAATCAGATTTTAATTCTGGCGTAAGGGAGTTTTTGCTAAAGTCTTGATTACCAGAAATGAAAAGATTGTAACTAGAGACTGTTACTTTTTAACCAATGTGGACAATACTTATCCTATTATTATTCTACATTAGCTCTTGAATATTATGTCTGTTGATGATAAAACATAGAATTCAGATGGAAAGTTTTAAAATATAAGGCATTATTCAGTTCAGCTCAGTCACTCAGTCATGTTCAACCCTCTGGAACCCCATGGACTACAGCACACCAGGCCTCCCTGTCCATCACCAACTCCCGGAGTTTACACAAACTCATGTCCATTGCATCAGTGATGCCATTCAACAATCTCAAACTCTGTCGTCCCCTTCTCCTCCCACCTTCAATCTTTCCCAGAATCAGGGTCTTTTCAAATGAGTCAGCTCTTCGCATCAGGTGGCCAAAATATTGGAGTTTCAGCTTCAGCATCAGTCCTTCCAAAGAATATTCAGAACTGATTTCCTTTAGGATGGACTGGCTGGATTCCTTGCAGTCCAAGGGACTCTCAACAGTCTTCTCCAACACCACAGTTCAAAATCATCAATTCTTCGGTGCTCAGCTTTCTTTATGGTCCAACTCTCACATCTATACGTGACTACTGGAAAAACCATAGCTTTGAATAGATGGACCTTGGATGGCAAAGTAATGTCTCTACTTTTTAATATGCAGTCTAGGTTGGTCATAGCTTTTCTTCCAAGGAGCAAGCGGCTTTTAATTTAATGGCTGCAGTCACCATCTGCACTGATTTTGGAGCCCAAAAAAATAAAGTCTGACACTGTTTCCATTGTTTCCCCATCTATTTGCCATGAAGTGATGGGACCAGATGACATGATCTTGGTTTTTTGTTTTTTGGTTTTTTATTTATTTATTTTTTATTTTACTTTACAACTCTGTATTGGTTTTGCCATACATTGACATGAATCCACCATGGGTGTACATGCGTTCCCAAACCTGAACCCCCCTCCCACCCCCCTCCCCACAACATCTCTCTGGGTCATCCCCGCGTACCAGCCCCAAGCGTGCCATATCCTGCATCGGACATAGCCTGGCAATTCAATTCTTACATGATATTATACATATTTCAATACCATTCTCCCAAGTCATCTCACCCTCTCCCTCTCCCACTGAGTCCAAAAGTCCGTTATACACATCTGTGTCTTTTTTGCTGTCCTGCATACAGGGTCATCATTGCCATCTTTCTAAATTCCATATATATGTGTTAGTATACTGTATTGGTGTTTTTCTTTCTGGCTTACTTCACTCTGTATAATTGGCTCCAGTTTCATCCATCTCATCAGAACTTATTCAAATGTATTCTTTTTAATGGCTGAAGAATACTCCATTGTGTATATGTACCACAGCTTTCTTATCCATTCATCTGCTGATGGACATCTAGGTTGTTTCCATGTCCTGGCTATTATAAACAATGCTGCGATGAACATTGGGGTACATGTGTCTCTTTCAATTCTGGTTTCCTCAGTGTGTATGCCCAACAGTGGGATTGCTGGGTCATAAGGTAGTTCTATTTGCAAATTTTTAAGGAATCTCCACACTGTTCTCCATAGTGGCTGTACTAGTTTGCATTCCCACCATCAGTGTAGGAGGGTTCCCTTCTCTCCACACCCTCTCCAGCATTTATTGCTTGCAGATTTTTGGATCGCAGACATTCTGACTGGTGTGAAGTGGTACCTCATTGTGGTTTTGATTTGCATTTCTCTGATAATGAGTGATGTTGAGCATCTTTTCATGTGTTTGTTAGCCATCCGTATGTCTTCTTTGGAGAAATGCCTATTTAGTTCTTTGGTCCATTTTCTGATTGGGTCGTTTATTTTTCTGGAATTGAGCTGCAGGAGTTGTTTGTATATTTTTGAGATTAGTTGTTTGTCAGTTGCTTCATTTGCTATTATTTTCTCCCATTTGGAAGGCTGTCTTTTCACTTTGCTTATATTTTCCTTTGTTGTGCAGAAGCTTTTAATTTTAATTAGGTCCCATTTGTTTATTTTTGCTTTTATTTAAGCAAGCTTTTTCACTCTCCTCTTTCACTTTCATCAAGAGGCTCTTTAGTTCTTCTTCGCTTTCTGCCATAAGGGTGGTGTCATCTGCATATCTGAGGTTATTGATATTTCTCCCGGCAATCTTGATTCCAGCTTGTGCTTCATCCAGCCTGGCATTTAGCATGATGTACTCTGCATATAAGTTAAATAAGCAAGGTGACAATATACACCCTTGATGTACTCCTTTCCCTATTTGGAACCAGTCTGTTGTTCCATGTCCAGTTCTAAGTGTTGCTTCTTGACCTGCATACAGTCTGGTCAGGCAGGTCAGGTGGTCTGGTATTCCCCACTCTTGAAGAACTTTCCACAGTTTGTTGTGATACACACAGTCAAAGGCTTTGGCATAGTCAATAAAGCAAAAGTAGATGTTTTTCTGGAACTCTCTTGCTTTTTCTATGATCCAGTGGATGTTGGCAATTTGATCTCTGGTTCTTCTGCCTTTCCTAAATCCAGCTTCAACATCTGAAAGTTCACAGTTCATGTACTGTTGAAGCCTGCCTTGGAGGATTTTGAGCATTACTTTGCTAGTGAGCTGAGTGTAACTGTGTGATAGTTTGAGCATTCTTTTCCATTGCCTTTATTTGGGATTGGAATGAAAACTGACCTTTTCCAGTCCTATAGCCTCTGCTGAGTTTTCCAGATTTGCTGGCATATTGAGTGAGGCATTTTTACAGCATCATCTTTTAGGGTTTGAAATAGCTCAACTGGAATTCCATCACCTCCACTAGCTTTGCTCGTAGTGATGCTTCCTAATGCCCACTTTACTTCGCATTTCAGGATGTCTGGATCTAGGTAAGTGATCACACCATTGTGGTTACCTGGGTCATGAAGATCCTTTTTGTATAGTTCTTCTGCATATTCTTACTACCTCTTCTTAATATCTTCTGCTTCTGTTAGGTCCATACCGCTTCTGTCCTTTATTGAGCCCATCTTTGCATGAAATGTTCCCTTGGTATCTCTAATTTTCTTGAAGAGATCTCTAGTCTTTCCCAGCCTACTGTTTCCTCCATTTCTTTCCAATATAAATAGAAAAATAGAGGCATTATTATTAACCCTTAAAAAATAAATGGAGTTAGTTTTAAACAGTCCTTGACTATAAAAGCAAAATGACCTCATATTCTGATCAAGGAAATTAATTAAACTACTGAGAAGTTTCTCCTAACGTCACACATAACAGACACAGTCACTTCTTCAAAAGGGTTTTTTCACCACAATTGCGAACATCCTCCTTTAGAAGTTTGGTAAATAAATCCCTGTTTCCTGACAACCAAGATTCTGGAAATTTTTTTGGTTATATTTCCAAAAATAAAAGATAATTTTGTAATCTTACATTCTTAGAACATAACATATACTAGATACTTTTTACTAATGTTCAAAAATGTTCCTTACTGACTTACATGACTCACAGATGATCAGTGATAGAGGATGAAGAATGAAAATTTGGGCAGAGAGAGGATTTGGGGTAGGGGTGAAAGAGACATTAGTTTACATTTTGATAATTAAATTAAGTAGTCTTTCAATTAATTATTTCCACAGTAGGAGTACATCAAGGCTGTATATTGTCACCCCGCTTACTTAATTTATATGCAGAGTACATCATGAGAAACGCTGGGCTGGAAGAAGCACAAGCTGGAATCAAGATTGCTGGGAGAAATATCAGTAACCTCAGATATGCAGATGACACCACCCTTATGGCAGAAAGTGAAGAGGAACTAAAGAGCCTCTTGATGAAAGTGAAAGAGGGAGTGAAAAAGTGGGCTTAAAGCTCAACATTGAGAAAACTAAGATTATGGTATCTGGTCCCATCACTTTCTGGCAAATAGATGGGGAAACAGTGGAAACAGTGTCAGACTTTATTTTGGGGGGCTCCAAAATCACTGCCAATGGTGATTGCAGCCTTAAAAGTAAAAGCCACTTGCTCCTTGGAAGAAAAGTTATGACCAACCTAGATAGCATATTCAAAAGCAGAGACATTACTTTGCCAACAAAGGATCATCTAGTCAAGGCTATGGTTTTTCCAGTAGTCATGTATGGATGTGAGAGTTGGACTGTGAAGAAGGCTGAGCACCGAAGAATTGATGCTTCTGAACTGTGGTGTTGGAGAAGACTCTTGAGAGTCCCTTGGACTGAAAGGAGATCCAACCAGTCCCTTCTAAAGGAGATCAGCCCTGGGATTTCTTTGGAGGGAATGATGCTAAAGCTGAAACTCCAATACTTTGGCCACCTCATGCGAAGAGTTGACTCATTGGAAAAGACTCTGATGTTGGGAGGGATGGGGGCAGGAGGCAAAGGGGATGAGAGAGGATGAGATGGCTGGATGGCATCACCGACTCGATGGACGTGAGTCTGAGTGAACTCCAGGAGATGGTGATGGACAGGGAGGCCTGGCGTGCTGCGATTCATGGGGTGGCAAAGAGTCAGACACGACTGAGCGACTGAACTGAACTGAACTGACAGTGATCATTAGAGACCCTCATCACTTTATACCCAAAGCATATTCCAAGCTCTCCAGTCACGATGTCTCATTAAGGCAGGGAAACACACAACTGTAAGTATAACTGTGACCCACTTGTATCATTTTTTTCACACTGCATTTCCCCATTGATTTGACAGTATCATAATGTGTCATATAAACATATCTATGAAGTGTGAATTTATTATTTTAATATGAAGTTTCAATTAATTTATAACTTCTTTTAAAATGCTGTCACATTTTTAGAAATATTCTCACATCTGTAGTTTAATTATTAATAACTCTTGCTCATGAACGACTGGTCCCTGATATGTAGTTAAGAACACTTTTTCTTCTTGTGGTATGAACACTTTATGTGCTATCTACTCTCTTAACAAAATTTTAAGTGCACAACATAGTATTAACTACAGGCACAATGTTGTAAAACACATCTCTAGAAGTTATTCATCTTTCAGTACTGAAGTGGTATACCTGTTGAACAAAAACTCCCAATTTCCCCTCCCCTTCAGTCCCTGGCAACCACCATTCTACCCTGTTTCTATGAGCTTGACTATTTTAACAGATATCATATAAGCAGAACCGTGTAGTATTTGTTCCTCTGTGACTGGGTTATTTCATTTAGTGTGCTGTCCTCCATCCATCCATGTTATTGTATACAGCAGGATTTCCTTCTTTTTAATACTGAATAATATTCTATTTTATGTATATACTACATACATATACATTTGCTTACACATTCATCTGTCAATTAATATTTAAGTTGCTTCCACTCACTATTGTGATTAATGCTGCAATGATCATGAGAGTTCAAATATTTCATTGTGATCCTGATTTCAAATATTTTGTATAAATACTCAGAAGCAAAAACGCTGGATCAACACTAGTTCTATTTTTAATTTTTTAAGGAAATGCCATTCTGTTTTCCATAGCAGCTACACAATTTTGCATTTCTACCAACAGTGTACAAGATTCCAATTTCTCCACATTTTCATCAAGACTTCATATCTTTTTTGTTGTGTTTTATGGTTTTAATTTTTTGTGAGTTTTTCTTTAATAGCCATCCTAACAGGTATGAGGTTTTTGATGTGCATTTCTCTGATGACTAGAGATGCTGAACATTTTTCATACACCTGTTGGCCATCTGCATATCTTCTTTGGATAAATATCTATTCAAATCCTTAGCCTATTTTTATAAATTTTTTAATTTAATTTATTTTAATTGGAGGCTAATTACTTTACAACATTGTATTGGTTCTGCCATACATCAACATGAATCCACCACTGGCATACACGTGTTCCCATCCTGAACCCCCCTCCCACCTCCCTCCTCATACCATCCCTCCGGGTCACCCAGTGCACCAGCCCCAAGCATCCTGTATCAAACCTGGACTGGCGATTTGTTTCTTATATGATATTGTACATGTTTCAGTGCCATTCCCCCAAATCATCCCACCCTCTCCCTCTCCCACAGGGTCCAAAAGACTGTTCTATACATCTGTGTCTCTTTTGCTGTCTCGCATACAGGGTTATCATTACAATCTTTCTAAATTCCATATATAGGGTGGCGGCCGGGAAGAGCCACCCCTTGCCTGAGGCCAGGGGCGGCAGCTGGGAAGAGCAACCCCACGTCCCAGGAATGGGGGCTGCGCAGGCGCAGGAAGGCCTAGAGGAGCCATCCCATGCTGAAGGTCAGGAAGGGTGGTGGTGAGGAGATACCCCTCATTCAAGGTAAGGAGCAGTGGCTGCGCTTTGCTGGAGCAGCCGTGAAGAGATACCCCACGCCGAAGGTAAGAGAAACCCAAGTAAGATGGTAGGTGTTGCGAGAGGGCATCAGAGGGCAGATACACTGAAACCATACTCACAGAAAACTAGTCAATCTAATCATACTAGGACCATAGCCTTGTCTAACTCAATGAAACTAAGCCATGCCCACGGGGCAACCCAAGACCGGTGGGTCATGGTGGAGAGGTCTGACAGAATGTGGTCCACTGGAGAAGGGAATGGCAAACCACTTCAGTATTCTTGCCTTGAGAACCTCATGAACAGTAATGAAAAGGGAAAATGATAGGATACTGAAAGAGGTACTCCCCAGGTCAGTAGGTGCCCGATATGCTACTGGAGATCAGTGGAGAAATAACTCCAGAAAGAGTGAAGGGATGGAGCCAAAGCAAAAACAATACCCAGCTGTGCATGTGACTGGTGATAGAAGCAAGGTCTGATGCTGTAAAGAACAACACTGCATAGGAACCTGGAATGTCAGGTCCATGAATCAAGGCAAATTGGAAGTGGTCAAACAAGAGATGGCACGAGTGAACATCAACATTTTAGGAATCAGCGAACTAAAATGGACTGGAATGGGTGAATTTAACTCAGATGACCATTATCTACTACTGCGGGCAGGAATCCCTCAGAAGAGATGGAGTAGCCATCATGGTCAACAAAAGAGTCCAAAATGCAGTACTTGGATGCAATCTCAAAAATGACAGAATGATCTCTGTTTGTCTCCAAGGGAAACCATTCAATATCACGGTAATCCAAGTCTATGCCCCAACCAGTAATGCTGAAGAAACTGAAGTTGAACGGTTTTATGAAGACCTACAAGACCTTTTAGAACTACCACCCAAAAAAGATGTCCTTTTCATTATAGCGGACTGGAATGCAAAGTAGGAAGTCAAGAAACACCTGGAGTAACGGGCAAATTTGGCCTTGGAATGTGGAATGAAGCAGGGCAAAGACTAATAGAGTTTTGCCAAGAAAATGCACTGGTCATAGCAAACACCCTCTTCCAACAACACAAGAGAAGACTCTACACATGGACATCACCAGATGGTCAGCACCGAAATCAGACTGATTATATTCTTTGCAGCCAAAGATGGAGAAGCTCTATACAGTCAACAAAAACAAGACCAGGAGCTGACTGTGGCTCAGGTCATGAACTCCTTATTGTCAAATTCAGACTCAAATTGAAGAAAGCAGGGAAAACCGCTAGACCATTCAGGTATGACCTAAATCAAATCCCTTATGATTATACAGTGGAAGTGAGAAATAGATACAAGGGCCTAGATCTGACAGAGTGCCTGATGAACTATGGAATGAGGTTCATGACATTGTACAGGAGACAGGGATCAAGACCATCTCCATGGAAAAGAAATGCAAAAAAGCAAAATGGCTGTCTGGGGAGGCCTTAAAAATAGCTGTGAAAAGAAGAGAAGCAAAAAGCAAAGGAGAAAAGGAAAGATATAAGCATCTGAATGCAGAGTTCCAAAGAATAGCAAGAAGAGATAAGAAAGCCTACTTTGGCGATCAATGCAAAGAAATAGAGGAAAAGAACAGAATGGGAAAGACTAGAGATCTCTTCAAGAAAATTAGAGATACCAAGGGAACAATTCAGGCAAAGATGGGCTCAATAAAGGACAGAAATGGTATGGACCTAACAGAAGCAGAAGATATTAAGAAGAGGTGGCAAGAATACACAGAAGAACAGTACAAAAAAGATCTTCATGACGTGGATAATCACGATGGTGTGAGGGCCTTAGAAAGCATCACTACGAACGAAGCTAGTGGAGGTGATGGAATTCCAGTGGAGCTATTTCAAATTCTGAAAGATGATGCTGTGAAAGTGCTGCACTCAATATGCCAACAATTTGAAAAACTCAGCAGTGGCCACAGGACTGGAAAAAGTTAGTTTTCATTCCAATCCCAAAGAAAGGCAACGCCAAAGAATGCTCAAACTACCGCACAATTGCACTCATCTCACATGCAAGTAATGCTCAAAATTCTCCAAGCCAGGCTTCAGCAATATGTGAACCGTGAACTCCCTGATGTTCAAGCTGGTTTTAGAAAAGGCAGAAGAACCAGAGATCAAATTGCCAACATCCACTGGATCATGGAAAAAGCAAGAGTTCCAGAAAAACATCTATTTCTGCTTTATTGATTATGCCGAAGCCTTTGACTGTGTGGATCACCACAAACTGTGGAAAATTCTGAAAGAGATGGGAATACCAGACCACCTGACCTGTATGCAGGTCAGGAAGCAACAGTTAGAACTGGACTTGGAACAACAGATGGGTTCCAAATAGGAAAAGGAGTACATCAAGGCTGTATATTGTCACCCTGCTTATTTAACTTATATGCAGAGTACATCATGAGAAACACTGGACTGAAAGAAACACAAGCTGGAATCAAGATTGCCGGGAGAAATATCAATCACCTCAGATATGCAGATGACACCAACCTTATGGCAGAAAGTGAAGAGGAAGTAAAAAGCCTCTTGATAAAAGTAAAAGAGGAGAGTGAAAAAGTTGGCTTAAAGCTCAACATTCAGAAAACGAAGATCATGGCATCCGGTCCCATCACACCATGGGAAATAGATGGGGAAATAGTGGAAACAGTGTCAGACTTTATTTTTGGGGGGCTCCAAAATCACTGCAGATGGTGACTACAGCCATGAAATTAAAAGATGCTTACTCCTTGGAAGAAAAGTTATGACCAACCTAGATAGCATATTCAAAAGCAGAGACATTACTTTGCCAACAAAGGTCCATCTAGTCAAGGCTATGGTTTTTCCAGTAGTCATGTATGGATGTGAGAATTGGACTGTGAAGAAGGCTGAGTGCTGAATAATTGATGCTTTTGAACTGTGGTGTTGGAGAAGACTCTTGAGAGTCCCTTGGACTGCAAGGAGATCCAACCATTCCATTCTAAAGGAGATCAGCTCTGGGATTTCTTTGGAAGGAATGATGCTAAAGCTGAAACTCCAGTACTTTGGCCACCTCATGCGAAGAGTTGACTCATTAGAAAAGACTCTGATGCTGGGAGGGATTGGGGGCAGGAGGAGAAGAGGATGACAGAGGATGAGATGGCTGGATGGCATCACTGACTCGATGGACATGAATCTGAGTGAACTCCAGGAATTGGTGATGGACAGGGAGGCCTGGCGTGCTGCGATTCATGGGGTCACAAAGAGTTGGACACAACTGAGCAACTGAACTGAACTGATACTGTATTGGTGTTTTTCTTCTGGCTTACTTCACTCTGTATAATAGGCTCCAGTTTCATCCACCTCATTAGAACTGATTTAAATTTATTCTTTTTAATAGCTGAGTAATACTCCATTGTGTATATGTACCACAGCTTTCTTATCCATTCATCTGCTGATGGACATCTAGGTTGCTTCCATGTCCTGGCTATTATAAACAGTGCTGCGATGAACATTGGGGTACACGTGTCTCTTTCAGTTCTGGTTTTCTCGGTGTGTATGCCCGGCAGTGGGATTGCTGGGTCATAAGGCAGTTCTATTTCCAGTTGTTTAAGGAATCTCCACACTGTTCTCCATAGTGGCTGTACTAGTTTGCATTCCCACCAACAGTGTAAGAGGGTTCCCTTTTCTCCACACCCTCTCCAGCATTTATTGCTTGTAGACTTTTGGATAGCAGCCATTCTGACTGGCGTGAAATGGTACCTCATTGTGATTTTGATTTGCATTTCTCTGATCATGAGTGATGTTCAGCATCTTTTCATGTGTGTGTTAGCCATCTGTATGTCTTCACTGGAGAAATGTCTGTTTAGTTCTTTGGCCCATTTTCTGATTGGGTCGTTTATTTTTCTGGAATTGAGCTGCATGAGTTGCTTGTATATTTTTGAGATTAGCTGTCAGTTGCTCCATTTGCTATTATTTTCTCCCATTCTGAAGGCTGTCTTTTCACCTTGCTTATAGTTTCCTTTGTTGTGCCGAAGCTTTTAATTTTAATTAGGTCCCATTTGTTTATTTTTGCTTTTATTTCCAATATTCTGGGAGGTGGGTTATAGAGGATCCTGCTGTGATTTATGTCAGAGAGTGTTTTGCCTATGTTCTCCTCTAAGAGTTTTATAGTTTCTGGTCTTACATTTAGATCTTTAATCCATTTTGAGTTTATTTTTGTGTATGGTGTTAGAGTGTTCTAGTTTCATTCTTTTACAAATGGTTGACCAGTTTTCCCAGCACAACTTGTTAAAGAGATTGTCTTTTCACCAAAATCCTTAGCTTATTTTTTAAACAGGGCATTTGTTTTTGTTTTGCCAATAAGTTCTAAAAGTCTTACATATTTTGGAGATTAGCTCTTTATCAGATAAATGGCTTGCAAATATTTCCTCCCATTCTGTAAGTTGCCTTTCCACTCTGTTTATGTTTTCCTTTGCTGGGCAGAAGTTTCTTAGTTTAATGTAGTCCCACTTGTCTATTCTTACTTTTGTTGTTTATGCTTTTGGTATCTTATCCAAGAAATCATTGCCAAGACCAATGTCATAAAGCTTTTCTCATTTTCTTCTACCAGTTTCACAGTTTCAGGCCTTATATGTAAATCTTTAATGCATTTTGGAGAATTTTTTATGTGTTATAAGGGTCCAATTTCATTCTCCTACATGCAAATCTCCAGTTTCCCAACACCATTTACTGAAGACACTATCCTTTCCCCATTGTATTTCCTTGGCAGCCTTGTAGGAGGTAAGCTGACCATATATGTGCGGGTTTATTTTGGGACTTTCTATTCTATTCTATTGTTCTGTGTGTTCTTTAGTACCTATTAAGCACTGTAGTTTTGCGACAAGGAACTATGATGCCGTCAGTTTTGTTCTTCTTTCTCAAGACTGCTTAGGCTATTCCGGGTTTTTTGTGGATCCCTGTGAATTTGAGGGTTATTTTTCCTATTTCTATAAAAATGCCACTAGGACTTTGACAGAGATTGCATTGATTCTATAGATTGTGTTGAATAGTGTGGACATTTTTACAGTATTAAGTTTTATAATCCATGAACATGGAACGCCTTTAAATTTGTGTGTCCATTTTAATTATCACTGTTTCAGTTTTAAGTTTACAAGTATTTTACCATCCTAGCTAAGTTTATTCTATATAATATCTAGGACCCATTTTGAGTTAATTTTTGTGTATGATGTGAAGCAGGGGGTCCAAATTCCTTCTTTTGCATATGGATATCCATTTATCGACAAGATTTTTATTTCCTCCACCACATTTTCTTGGCACCTTTATCAAAAATCAACTGAGCATTTATGCTTCTTTCTTCATTCTCAATTCTATCCCATTGTTCTAGATGTCAATCTTTATGTCAGTGTCAAAATGTCATTTACTGTAGCTGTGTTGTAAGTTTCGAAATTACAGAGTGTGAGTCCTCCAACTTTGCCTCTCTTTTTCAAGACTGTTTTGGCTATCAGGGTCCCATGCATTTCTATACGAATTATAAGATCTGCTTGTCAGTTTCTGCAAAACACCAGCTGGGATTTTGATAGACACTGTGTTGAATCCTTAGATCAATTTAGATAGCATTACTATCTTAAAAACGTTAAATCTTCTGAACCATGAACATGAAATATCTTTTCATTTATTTGGGTCTTCATTAATTTCTTTCACTAATGTTTCACAGTTTTTGGTGTATAAGTGTTGTACTTCACTTTTTAAACTTATTCTTGAGTGTTTATTCATTTTGACACTACTGGAAATGTAAATTTTTCTTAATTCCCAGTTTAAAGTATTGATTGCTAGTATAGTATATATAGTGTATTATATCTTGCAAACTTTATTACTAGATGCTACATAATTTCATCTCTATTTTCACAACAGTGGTGCACAAAGGATTATTATGCCATTTTCCCCAGATGCTGCTGGGAATAGGAAAGAGGAATTCTGAGACTCAGAGAAATTAAGAAGAACGTATGTTAAACAAAGACAGGCAAGTTGTAAAGACTGTAAACCAATCTTAGAGGTTCAAATAACCTCTACTATCATCTACTTTCTAATTCGTCACGTGCCTTCCAATAAGCCTCTCTAAGGAAGGAAACCTTTAACAAGTTATTCTGAACATTACCTTACAAGCAGTTTTGCCTATTTGCGCACCTCACGTGTGCCACATCGCTTTGTTTTACTAAGTAAATCTGCAAAATTATAACCACTTGGATTATCCTAAAATAAACTCATCCTTAGTAAAACGTCCAATATGATGGTTTTTACTCTTGAATAAAAAACATCAGTTATTTCATACAAAAGACATTTTATCTTTTTCTCATTATTTAATACTCTTCAAAGATCTAAAAAGATATGATGCTTGAAAATTAGGGAAAAAGAGGGAAGGAATTATTTTTGAATGTTTACAGAATTGTTGATCTGTTACTAAATGCATTTGCTCCATATTAAATAGAATTCTGAACACAGGGAAACACAAAACTGTGGGAGTGTGGCATGCCAGAAGCACGAAAATTAATGAAAGCCCAAATGATCCCCTTGCTGCTGCTGCTGCTGCTGCTGCTAAGTCACTTCAGTCGTGTCCGACTGTGTGACCCCATAGATAGCAGCCCACCAGGATCCCCCGTCCCTGGGATTCTCCGGGCAAGAACACTAGAGTGGGTTGCCATTTCCTTCTCCATTGCATGAAAGTGAAAAGTGAAAGTGAAGTCGCTCAGTCATGTCCTACTCAGCGACCCCATGGACTGCAGCCTACTAGGCTCCTCTGTCCATGGGATTTTCCAGGCAAGAGTACTGGAGAGGGTTGCCATTGCCTTCTCCGAATGATCACCTTGATAGGCATTAAATACAACTCCTGTTTTCTCAGTTTTTATTTCAGGCCACTGGTTGTCTCAGACTCTAAAGTTCAGACAGTATTATAGACTCAATACAGCAGTGAAATCAGCTTTCAAGTAATATTTTATTTCATTGGATTTCAACAGCTCTTTAATGCATCCCCTTTTATCTGGAGTCCACGTGAGAAAGACAGTGTGCCACCACTCAGAATAACAAACAAATCCCTTGGCTATATTCACTTCTACATTGTATTCTGACTGAAGTCCCCTGAAAAAGGAAATGTGCTGCATTACAATTTCAAAAATAGCCAGAGATTGAAAATTAATGCATCACAGAGCACGTTGTTTTGGCCTTTTGTCTAAAGGGCAAATGCAGACAAATCAGAGTCTAGAGCTGTGTGCCATATATAGGGATTTGTTTCCTGCACAAAATTCCAAAGAAAACAGTGCATTCAAATGGTAATGAAGAGAGGGCCTGGGTGCAGATAATGGTATATTAAACTTGGACGAGCTAATTGTGCATTTTCATGTGAATCAGCCTCCTGCTAAGACTCATTAGGAATGCACATTAAAGATATAGACAAGTGTGCTGCCTTTTAATCAAGTGTTTCATTTCTAACAACACTATTAGTATTGTGAACATTCTGGTAAGTGGAATTTTTGACTGAAATTTCATTGTACCTATTGGAAATATGATTCTGTTTCAAAGCTGTAAGAATATCTTCATGTGAGGGTAGAATGGGAAGTGGGGGTCGGGGGAAGAGGGTGAACTTACAATAGGAATTGATGGATTATGTTATTTTTATCTTAAAAACTAAATACGTTGGACTGTTGAACTCAATTCTCACTTGGAATCCATACAGATTCTCACAAAATATCGGTCTACAAATGGTGCTAAGGAAATGGCAGTCGAGACTGTAGCACCAATGCTTAGGAAAAGTGAAAGCATTTCGACAAGAGGGTAATAGAGATGGAGACAGGATTCGTACAGGGCAATCTGCATCTAAAAGAGTAGCAAAATACTCAGATGATTATGATTAGACATGTTCAGTTCAGTTCAATTGCTCAGTCATGTCCCACTCTTTGTGACCCCATGAACTGCAGCACACCAGGTCTTCCTGTCCATCACTAACACCTGGAGTTTACTCAGACTCATGTCTATTGAGTCAGTGATGTCATCCAACCATCTCATCGTCTGTCGTCCCCTTCTCCTCCTGCCCTCAATCCCTCCCAGCATCAGGGTCTTTTCAAATGAGTCAGTTCTTTGCATCAGGTGGCCAAAGTATCAAAGTTTTAGCTTCAACATCAGTCCTTCCAATGAACACCTAGGACTGATCTCCTTTTGGATGGACTGGTTGGATCTCCTTGCAGTCCAAGGGACTCTCAAGAGTCTTCTCTAGCACCACAGTTCAAAAGCATCAATTCTTCAGTGCTCAGCTTTCTTTATAGTCCAACTCTCACATCCATACATGACTCCTGGAAAAACCATAGCCTTGACTAGATGGATCTTTGTTGACAAAGTAATGTCTCTGCTTTTAATATGTTGTCTAGCTTGGTCATAACTTGCCTTCCAAGGAGTAAGCATCTTTTAATTTCATGGCTGCAATCACCACCTGCAATGATTTTGGAGTGCAAAAAAATAAAGTCTGACACTGTTTCCACTGTCTCCCCATCTATTTCCCATGAAGTGATGGGACCAGATGCCATAATCTTAGTTTTCTGAATGTTGAGCTTTAAGGCAACTTTTTCACTCTCCTCTTTCACTTTCATCAAGAGGCTCTTTAGTTCTTCTTTACTTTCTGCCATAAGGGTGGTGTCATCTGCATATCTGAGGTTATTGATATTTCTCCCGCAATCTTGATTCCAGCTTGTGTTTCTTCCAACCCAGCGTTTCTCATGATGTATTCTGCATATAAGTTAAATAAGCAGGGTGATAATATACAGCCTTGATGTACTCCTTTTCCTATTTGGAACCAGTCTGTTGTTCCATGTCCAGTTCTAACTGTTGCTTCCTGACCTGCATACAGATTTCTCTAGAAGCAGGTCAGGTGGTCTGGTATTCCCATCTCTTTCAGAATTTCCCACAGTTTACTGTGATCCACAGAGTCAAAGGCTTTGGTCTAGTCAATAAAGCAGAAATAAATGTTTTTCTGGAAATCTCTTGCTTTTTCAATGATCTTTCAGTTCATACTGAAAGATGAACTCCCTAGGTTGGTAGGTGCCCAATATGCTACTGGAGATCAATATGCTACTGGAGATCAATGGAGAAATAACTCCAGAAAGAATGAAGAGACATCCGTCTGGGTCGTCCCAGGCTGATGTATGGCAAAACCAGTACAATATTGTAAAGTAATTAACCTCCAATTAAAATAAATAAATTTATATTAAAAAAAAGAATGAAGAGACAGAACCAAAGCAAAAACAACACTCACTTGTGGATGGGACTGGTGAAGGAAGCAAGATCTGATGCTATAAAGAGCAATATTGCATAGAAACCTGGAATGTTAGGTCAATGAATCGAAGCAAATTGGAAGTGGTCAAACAGGAGATGGCAAGAGTAAACGTCGATTAGACATGTAGCAGGGGGCAAAACATGATTTAGCTTATTAAGAAGCAAATTCAAGTGCATTAGCCTTGAAATCCTAAAGTTCCTTATAGAAGAATGTTCACTTTTCTCTCAGTTCACATTTACTATACTTGTAAGAGACAAACACTTAAATTTGGTTGCATTTGATTCCAAGGCATGTTAAAGGGAGACAAATAAAGGGAAAAAACCACCACAAAAGATTTATCTCACCAAGATGCATCTAAATGCTAAGGTCATTCCTGTGGGATTCTAGAATAATGGAATGCTAGTCACTGTACTTTCCCTCCCAACACTTTCTCCAGAGAAGATAAGAGACCCAGGCAAGCATGCTTCTGGTAGACCTTGGAGGGTGCATCAGACGTCACAAGTCCTGCTGGGATCTCTAAGAAAGGAAACTGGTCCCTCTTCAAGGGAACTGGAGTGAAAGACAAAGGTTTGTCTCTCCTCAATCTTGGGAAACTTCATGAGTGGTTCCAAGTGGCTGAAGACTTGGGACCTCTGGAGGATGGGCAGCAGAGATCTGTCTACTTCCTGTGTTCCTTAGAACAGCTGCTGGTAAACTCTAGTGGTCCCTGGTGGAAGGAAGTAGCACTTATGATCAAAGCCTGCATCTGGGACATGGCAGTGGCCTCTCAGAAAAAGAAAGCAGAGCGGCATCCTCCCCCAACTGCAGCAGAAGGGTCAGAGGCTACAGCTCACCCAGCCTGAGCCCACGTGAGAACGCCTATGCCTTCCATCACCAGCTAACTTGCCACAGTAGAAGAGAATATGGCATGTCAAGGTATACAGTTAATGGGACACACAATCATGACTAGGTGTAGGAAATGCACAGATAATCTTCCATCACACGACTTAAGAAAGAAAAAGAAACTGAAGATATGTAAAGGTGAGTTTATGAAAAATATACACTGTCATAGGAATTTAAGATATAAAAGCAATTGTGAAACACCAATTAAAATCCTGAGGAAAACTATGAAATTTGATCCAAGAGACAATCTCCACAGACACACAATCCTAAAGCAGAGCATTAGTTAAACTTCTACCTTTAAGATGACCTCACTCCAGATGTCTGATAGCTGATTCTACTGAGTTTTATTATTGACTTAGTTTCGGCTACATTGGGTCCTGGCTGCAGCATGTGGGGTCCTTCCTGCTGCGGTGCAAGGACTCTGGAGTTGCGGCGTGCAGACTCAGTAGTTCTCATGTGCATCCTCTCAGGTGCCCAGCGGCATGTGGGGTCCTAGTTCCCTGATCAGGGATCAAACCAGCGCCCCCCGTCTTGGAAGCATGGAGCCTTAACCATCAGGGAAACCCTACCCTTCCATCTTTTTGTTCTATTCGGGCCCACCTGCACTGGTGAGGGCAATCCACCAACTCAAATGTTAGTATCTTCCAGGCACACCCAGAAGTTAACGCTATACCAGTTATCTGGACATCCTTTAGCCTTGTCAAGCTGACACATAAAACTAAGCATCACATGTACCTGAGGGGACCTTATGATAACCCTGTTTTATGACAAAATAACCATTTGCCAAAACCTCTTTAAACAAAAGTAAAGGATAAACAATAGGTTAGGGAAAGCATTTAGAAAGAACATGACAAATAAAATAATAATATTTTAAATAAATAAAAACAATGGGGAAAAAGCAATAGAAAATTTAGCAATGTACATTAGCAGACAAGCCACAATAAATGACACACAAATGGTCATTAGACACGAAAAGATTCTCAGTATCACTAGGCATCCAAATTATACATTATGAAAGACATATTTTTTTACTCCTCAGATTAGCAAAAGTTTAAAAAATTTATGATACTCTGTGATGGAGAGAATTTGGGGAGAAAAGGGCATGCCCATCACTATTTTGAAAGTGTGGATTATTAAGTTTTCTTGCAAAATAATCAAACAATTTCCATAAATTTAAAAGGCACCTATTATTTGAACAAGCTATCATACACTGTAGAAACCAATTCCAGGAGTTTGAGACTTTAAACTTCTTCCTTGAAAAATAAGAGCATGAAAGACAAAATAAGAAAAAAATATGTGTAAACACCAAAGAAGATTTAGAGAAATAGTCTTCCAAATTGTTAAAAGGCTGTGTTGGGGGGGAGTAGGAACTGAAAAGGTGATATTAAATTTACTTGTAAACATTTCTGTATTTTTTATTTATAACTACAAATTTGTACTTTTTTCTTTGGGGTTAAAATATACATACATATATACACATGCATCTTGTGTAGATTGTATATATCATGTATGCCATAAACAAATATATAATGCATGTATACATATATATATATTTGAAAAGTACTAAAAATCTGTATGCAGGTCAGGAAGCAACAGTTAGAACTGGACATGGAACAACAGACTGGTTCCAAATAGGAAAAGGAGTCCGTCAAGGCTGTATATTGTCACCCTGCTTATTTAACTTATATGCAGAGTACCTCATGAGAAACGCTGGACTGGAAGAAACACAAGCTGGAATCAAGACTGCCGGGAGAAATATCAGTAACCTCAGATATGCAGATGACACCAACCTTATGGCAGAAAGTGAAGAGGAACTCAAAAGCCTCTTGATGAAAGTGAAAGAGGAGAGTGAAAAAGTTGTCTTAAAGCTCAACATTCAGAAAACAAAGATCATGGCAGCCGATCCCATCACTTCATGGGAAATAGATGGGGAAACAGTGGAAACAGTGGCTGACTTTATTTTGGGGGGCTCCAAAATCACTGCAGATGGTGACTGCAGCCATGAAATTAAAAGACACTTACTCCTTGGAAGAAAAGTTATGACCAACTTAGATAGCATATTCAAAAGCAGAGACATTACTTTGCCGACTAAGGTCCATCTAGTCAAGGTTATGGTTTTTCCTGTGGTCATGTATGGATGTGAGAGTTGGACTGTGAAGAAGGCTGAGTGCCAAAGAATTGATGCTTTTGAACTGTGGTGTTGGAGAAGACTCTTGAGAGTCCCTTGGACTGCAAGGAGATCCAACCAGTCCATGCTGAAGGAGATCAGCCCTGGGATTTCTTTGGAAGGAATGATGCTAAAGCTGAAACTCCAGTACTTTGGCCACCTCATGCGAAGAGTTGACTCATTGGAAAAGACTTTGATGCTGGGAGGGATTGGGGGCAGGAGGAGAAGGGGACGACAGAGGATGAGATGGCTGGATGGCATCACTGACTCAATGGACATGAGTCTGAGTGAACTCCGGGAGTTGGTGATGGACAGGGAGGCCTGACGTGCTGCGATTCATGGGGTCGCAAAGAGTCAGACATGACTGAGTGATTGAACTGAACTGAAATATCATTAGTTCATTAGTTTACAGTTCTGGATCACAGAAATATATGGTCATAAGAAACTTCATAATTAAATGCTCTTTGGACTCAACTGAAGTTTCGGTGAGTGTGAAGATGCCGTGGTGCACTCTTCCTTAGTGCTGACAAAGCCATTCTGTTCCATGCTAGATGAGGTTTAGAGGAGCCTACCTGTTATAGTAATCTGCTTCTTAAATCTGATTTAAAACTGTTCCCTAAAACTACATTCTCCAAGGGAGGATCATATTGGTTACTTCCACCACCCCAAAATCAACTGTTTTAAAAGGACAAACAGATCTGAAGAATAGTGCAATTTACCCAGAATAATATATAACTGATAATAGGGTATGTGCTTACAATTTATAGAAAAGAATGTAGAACAAAGGATCTCTAGTCAGATCTGAATCTGGGTCAGCTTACGCCCCTTAAATAAGGTGACAGCTCCTGTCAACTGTCAAACTTGGAAAACATCAGTAATAATTTTGTTTGTGGCAAATATACATTACCCTTGTATGCACTAGAAATAATGTAAGTAAAATAGTTCATGATCTTGTGATTATTGACTCAATATAGGGTAGTTACTACTATTATTATTAAAACAATAACTATGTTCGGGATGGTGTCTAACAGTTTATCCTAGACTGTGTCTCCCCATCTAGGTTAAAGCTGATGACATCTTACTTGTATTTATATTAAATATTTAAGAACTGTTGAGCAGAAGAAAGACTAGATATGTCCAATAGTATGGAGATGCCTTAAAAATTACAAGTAGAGCTACTGTATGATCTAGCAACTCCACTCTGGGCTTACATCCAAAGAAAACCATAATTCAGAAGGATACATGCACCTCATTGTTCAGTGCGGCAATATTTACAACAGCCAAAAATGGACACAACCTAAATGTCCCTCGACAGAGAAATGGGTGAAGAAGGTGTGGTACATACGGAATATGCATAGGCCATTAAAATGGAATATTGCCCGGGCATAGAAAAGAACAGAATAATGCCATTTGCAGTGACATGGATGGATCTAGAAGTTCTCTTAATGACTGAAGTAAGTCAGACAGAGCAAGACAAATATCATATATCGCTTATATGCAGGACTTTTTTTTTAATGAAACTATTTACAAAACAGAAATAGAATTACAGCTGTAAAACAAACTTATGGTTACCAAGGGGGAAAGAAGGGAAGGCAAAAATTGGGAAACTGGGACTGACATACACACAATACTATATATAAAATAGATGACTAGTAAGAACCTACTGTATAGCACTGGGAACTCTATCCAATACTCTGTAATAACCTATGTAAGAATGGAATCTAAAAAGAGTGAATATATATATATGTATAACTGACTCCCTTTGCCGTAGAGCAGAAACTAACCCAACATTGTAAATCAACTATACTATAAATAAAAATTAATTTAAAAAGGAAGAAAGATAAGACATGTCCCATGATGGCTCTGGAGGGCAGAATTAGGAACACTGTTAACAAACTGATTTTACTTTAGTAAAAGAAAACTTTGTATTTGCTTAAGAATGGAATGAATGATTACAGAACTCAACAGTTTTCTTTAATGGAAGGTATGGCACCAGATGATGTAAGCCTTAGGTTATTTCTCTTCCTGAGATTCTGACTGTCTGCCTTTGCACTCTGCTGGCAGTGAGTCAGGAGACAGTTAAGGCCAAGGGTGTAGTGCATGGGTAAGACAGATATAAAACAATGCTTCTAAATCAAAATATGACAGTCACAGAGAAAATCTGAACAACAATTAAATACAGAAGTTGGCTATTAGCTACCATAGTGAATAACATAGCTTTTGCGTGTCTGGATCTAATTATATCCCACAGTCCCATATAAATCTTTATCTTTTACAGATTTTTGTTTACACTTTCTTCAACAGTTTTGTCACTTTCACCAGGATTTACTAAAAGCAGCTCAGCCGTTTGTTTTTCCAAATCCCTCTGTGTTAGTCTAGACTTTTACGGACATTTATTTCATAACACTTACAACCATAAAAGCTAAAATTACAGTTTATTTCCTATCTTGACACATAGATTTACCTACACATTTTTCACCTGACTTTCACATTTTCAAAAACTCCAAGTCTGCTTTGCTGACTCTTCCCAGAAGATATTTGTGTTTTAATAGAAAATATAAACAGCGAGAATAAGATTAGAATGCTCATTGTTCTTCATAATAAATATCACTCCCATAAAGCCTATTCACGCTATGGCCTGCTTAATGAAAAGGAGGCAAGGCCAACATCTTTGCTTAATCCACACACAACAGTGTCAGGCTGAAGTGTCATATAGAGACTTGAGTAACCAGATACTAAGAATGGGAAATGTCTGATTAATCTTAATGACTCATTAACTTAGTTCTTTATTTGAAATAGTGAACTGAATCAGACAAGGATACAATATGACCAATAAAATAAAAGAAAAATAGGATCTCTTCCCTTGTAGCTCAGTTGGTAAAGAATCTGCCTGCAGTGCAGGAGACCAGAGTTCGATTCCTGGGTTGGGAAGATCCCCCAGAGGGCATGGCAACCCACTCCAGTATTCTTGGCTGGAGAATCCCATGGACAGAGGAACCTGGCGGGCTATAGTCCATGGGGTCTCAAGAGTCAGAGAGAACTTAGCAACTAAACCACCAATCCAAGGAAGCAAGTATTCTTTATCATCAAAATCATGCCTTAACTTCTCTCAATTCAGCAGAGAAGTCTCCATTATTTTATTTATTTTTCATTAGAGGATAATTGCTTTACAATGTTGTACTGGTTTCTGCCATACATCAACATGAATCAGTCACAGGTATACATATGTCTCCTCTCTCTTGCACCTCCCTCCCAGAAGTCTCAATTTTAAAACCAGGAAACCACAGAAACTCCTTGATAAGACCTGGTACCATATTTTAATGGAAATGTTCACATAGGATCTAAATGTATTGAAGAATGAGTAACGTTCCTGACAATATCTTTAATAGCAGATTCATGATAACCATTTAGACAGTTTTAAAAACATGTTTCTTTTTGTTTTAGCTTCTATTCATTTATTTTTATTTGAGGTCCCAGACTAGTTTTCCTTATTTGTCAACTTGGAGAAATTCATTGAGGCATGCCTGGGTAAAGCCTGCTTTACAGTAACAATAGAATGTAGACAGAGTAGATAAATGCAGGGATTACATAAGTACAACCTACAAAGAAGGAAAATACTGTTTGTATTTGTGTTTACACCTTTATGCAAAAATCATTACCATTATCACAAAAGTATTCTTTAGTAAGGACTGGAATGAAAGAATAAAGCAGTAGCTTTAATGATCATTAGACACAGGCTAGAAGATTATGATTTTAGTTCCCAAAGTATCCATTTGTCCCTCACTAATGATAAAAATAAATTCCAAAATGGCCACATACAAAAAAGCATCATTCTATCATACTGTCATCCACTCTTCCCAAGTACATAAACATTGCTACAGTAGTTTATGTATCTGTTACATGTACTGAGAAACCTCTCTTCTTTTAGCATTTCTCTCTGTTAAGAATTTATGTGGATTTGTACTCATTTACTTAACGTCTGACTCCCATTAAGTGGTAATGGCTAGGTCTATTTTTACGCATCACACTAGCCACAATACCTGACATTCAGTAGGTACCTAATATACAAATTTGGATTTGGGGTTTTTTTTGGCTTTGTCGGGCCTCAGTTGCGGCATTCGGAATCATCTATTGCAGCGCACAGGGCTCTTAGGTGCAGTCCACATGGCCACAGCAGTTGCAGTACACGGTTCTTTAGCTGTGGCACACAGGCTCCAGAGTATATAGGCTCAGTGGTTGCAGCTCATGGGTTTAGTTGCCCCATGGCATGTGGGATCTTAGTTCCACAACCAGCTCTTGAACCTGCGCCCCCTGCACTGGAAGGTGGACCCCTAACCACTGGACCACCAGAGAAGTCTCTGTGAGAAGTCTCTGTATTTGCTTTCAAGGAATGAAACAAATCTTTCCCATCATCACTTTTTTTTCATTACTATTTTCATTCCTTCATTATTTTTCATGTTACAAAAGCTCCACTAATCTTTAGTTTCACACTCCTCAAACTTTTCTGAACACTACTGTCAGCTAAGTTTTCTCAAAACACAATTGTATCACAACACAGTTTAATTCAATTACTTTTCCATGGTTCCTATCTAGAGTCTACACCAGCTTTTCTCAATGGAGGTTCCCAGAGAGAATTAAACCTAAATGCTCTGGGCACCTATTGTATGTAATGAATTAACCTCTTCTACGCATTTTGACTGGTGATAAGGACTTCCCTGGTAGCTTAGATGGTAAAGCGTCTGTCTACAATGAGGGAGATCTGGGTTCGATCCCTGGGTCGGGAGGATACCCTGGAGAAGGAAATAGCAACCCACTCCAGTACTGGAAAATCCTGTGGACAGAGGAGCCTGATTGATTACAGCCCATGGGGTCGCAAAGAGTCGAACACGACTGAGCAACTTCACTCACTCTATGCATTTTGACAGGTGATAGCTATGTAGCATTTTTTTTTTTTACTTTACAATATTGTATTGGTTTTGCCATACATCAACATGAATCCACCACGGGTGTACACGTGTTCCCAATCCTGAACCCCCCTCCCAACTCCCTCCCCATCCACTGGGATGACCGAGAGCTATGTAGCATTTGGACTGGTGATAGCTACGTAGTAACTTTGGGAGGATTGAGAAAATAATCACTCAATTTACTTTATATAAGGCTTAATTAATTCTCTTGTGGAACTCCAGTTGGGAAAGACTAATTCCAAGAAAACAATATGGACCTACCTTAATTTTCTGGCCTATTCTCCCATAACTCCTCTTCACATTCCCTTGGCATTATTCAAATTGGACTCTTTGCAATAACCACCAAGCATTTCAGCCTCCACCAATTAGCATTTCCACTTTCTTGTATATCCACTGCGCATCACTTTGGATAAAATCTTACTCAGTCTTCAAGATCAATCACAAATATCCCATGAAGGCTTCTTTTACTGCATCAGTAAATTTTTTTATTTCTTTCTTGGGCTTCCTGGATATTGCTACACTTACTACATTTAACTTACCATAACAGATATTTTTGTATATATATTTTTTACCTCTCCTATGAGTTCTTTGAAAGCTGAACTTTTGTCCACAAAAAAGAATCTCATGTTTTTTGCAGATTAGATGCTAGGTTCAGAGGGCAAACCATCAGGCTGCTGAGGGAAAAGATCTAAGCAGAACTGTAGATTTATGGAAAGATGAAGGAGAAACTGCAAGAGAACTCTGATACAAAATGTCAGCTTTTCAGCACTGCCTGGCATAAAGAACCAGTGCTGGTAATAAGCAGCAGCATGGCAAGGAGTTAAACATCAGGAGAAAATGTCAAGAAATTATTATTTACATTTTCTTGGCAGATTTGTGTTCTGAATTAAAACACAAAGACCACACACACATAAACACATCCATGGACTTCCTATGCTATGGAGAGAAGTAAGCTATACACTTAATCACTATCTATTCCTGGGAAAGTGACTAACATAACTGAAAAGAAAGTGAGACGCTTCCTTTCAAGATCTGATAGTAACACTGTCCTTTAAAATTCAGGATATTCTCTCTGACTTAGGTTGAGACTCACTTTCTTAGCAGATTATGTCCCTTATTATGCAAATATTCAAATCTTCTGAGCAACTGCTATTATTATATGATTATACAATAATTCCCACATTATTATAGTCCACATATGCTCTTGTTCTAAATATATAAACCTACATACAACATACATACATACACACATATGTAAGCATGTATTTTGAATTTAAAGCCAGTTTCCGCATCCTATATTCAGTTGCCAACTCTCATGAAATTCACTGACGTATACATCCTGTGTCTCTGCAAAGGTGACTGTGATACTATTTTACTGTCTTTCCAGAACATTCTCATTTACTATATTTAATACACTATTGCCGCAACAGGCGATATAGTCCCCCTGACGGTTATTTTCAAAAGGTGAATATGCACTTTTAGTACTTAGAGGATCATAGTGTAAATTAATTACTCAAAGTATATAACAGTCAATGGTTTATTCTAAAACTGTGCTCTTGGCTCAAAGGTTGTTTACTAACCATATTTAGAAAAGCATCTATTATTTGGAAATCAATTCAACTAAAAGCTGTCTACTTTTAAGCCTGAGCCTAATAGAAATCAAAATATACATGAAATTCCAAAAGTGTGTTTTAAGAGGTCATTATTACAAAAATCAATTCTGTTGGTGCCAGTTATTCTGGTAGAGAGTAGGCTGTTAAGTCTTCAGTTTGCCTAGAGTAACTTGTCTGCCTACAAAATGATACATTGGAGGCCATCATGTAAGTTCTGCCATACAACTTCTTTTGATTTAAAGTTAAAACAAACATCAATAAATAAAGATACAGAGATATGTGTATAAGTATATGTGATCAGAATTTAACATTATGACAATTAACATTAAAATAATTAAAATATATTGCCTAAATCTTCAAAATTATTATAAATGAATGAACAAATAAGATAAAGTCATACAGCATAAGATATCAAAGGAAATATTAAAACAGAAATTATACTGTTTATAAAACTAAAAGGCAGAATAAGTGATTTATCACAGTAAATGAAAATAAGATAAATTCTCTATTAAACATCTGACTGAGAAACAGGTAACACCAAGCTGCCCATCCAGGCAGCTTAGTGTATGTGCTGCCGAAGCAAGCACCATCCAGGCAGCTTAAAATTAAGATCTTTACTGAAAGAAACCCTTAATAATTATACCGAGAACAATTCACGTTAGCCCCAACAAAAAAATAAACCTTTATTTTTGTAAGAGCAAACAGTATTATACTAGCAAACAGGTAAATCTTCAAGATACTCTCTATGTGAAGGTCCCAGAGCTGCAAGTACAGACCACTTACTTTTAAAAAACAGCTCAGAAACTAAGCAGCTACATGAAGAAAACAGGTAATGTAACAATATCTTGCAGTTCACAGTATTACCCAAGTCCAAGCTCTTGAGAAAGCTGGAAAACTAGAAAACAGATGATAGAAACAAGTGAAAAAAATATACTCTTCATACAAAGTATGACAAGCAGTGGTTCAAAATGCTGTATGACATGGAAAGATTTGTTAATCCTCTAATCTTCACTCATTTCATTGTAAATATAATAGAAAACCATTTTTATTACCTTCTTAAAAAATTTCCAGCTCTTTAAAATGTTATATTCTGTAAGCTGACATACAAGACACACTTAGTAAACAATAAATGGTGGTCAGTACTTTCACCATCAACTCCCAATGCCATGCACAGGCGTGTGAAATGCTAAGGGTAAGACTTGAGCCATGCAAAAGAACAGTTGATTGCTGTCACTTGTACTTCTGACTTACTCAAATTCAAGTGAGCTGTCCGAAGAGGAGAACAGGAGCAAGTGTTGGCAGTGCATTCTCCATTCCTCTCACTGAACAGATGCCACAGAGCAAGTGGGACCCCAGGAACAGAAGCTGCTGTTTCTTCAGTCAACCCATCTGCCTCCAATACTGTGAAATCGCAGCTCCCTAAGCATGATTCTGGGGTTAAATATACATATTTTTCCCCATAGCATAAAGTCAAAACACAAGTCAAAACCTCATTTGATACTCAGTTGAAGAAATGATGGTTGCGATTAGTGCTTCAAGAAAAGTTATCTGAATTTGTTGGTTTTATTGAGGTTATCCATGTCCATATATTGTACATTTTTATTCATTTCTGGGAACTTTTAAGAGGAATATTTTACTAGATTTGTTCCATCTTGCAAGAGGATCTTAAAAGTCTCTTCTTAGATGTCACTCCCCTTTATAAATATGAGGGGGAAACCCACAGGGAAAAAGATGAGAAATATTTTTTATGATCCCACAAAATCTAAGGTTTGCAACAGAACTAAATCCAATCCAGAAACATAAACCTTGAAGATGACTGGATCAGAGTGAATGAGAGGAAAGTTTACCTAGTTAATCGTATGGAGCAGAGGTGTTGCAGGCATCAAAATCAAACTTGATTCCTAACCAGAAGAATGGTTCAGAGTGGAGTCCTGGGAAATGCTAACAGCATCAATCCATGGACTGGAGATACCATTGAGACTCAGGATACAGGAAAACATAAGAGGTAGAGGGGATTACTTAATATGCAGACAAACGCCTCTTCGTATGTATTTGCGTAGGAGGGGTGAAGTTGGTGTGAGTGTACACACATGAACCAGCTCATAAGAGAGGGTGCCGCTGAAGTGGGAGGGAGTAGGGAGACTTGAAAAAATACCAGCAGCTGCTGCCGGAGGATGCAGCACCAAACATGCAAGGGTTCTGCTGCCGGGACGACAGTCTGGGCTACATGGTCTCCTGGTGCAGGAGAGGAGTCCAAAACACCTTTTAGGCTGGACTGTTCTGGCCTGTGTTAGGGGATCACTTGGGTAATTACTGCAGATATTCAGGATTCATCGGTTTTATGACTATTAAATTAATGTGTGTTAAGTACAGCCTTGGGATATCAGATGCTGAGCTGAACAGAGAGAATCCTAACAAAAGACTATTAGGGGATTGAAATAGAGGAGTTTACAACTCACAGGTCCTGGAAGAAAGACTGACAGGTCCCAAGGCAGGATGCAGGCAGAGAGTGGTACAGGACCTAAGGCACAATGCCTTTATTAGGGTCCATAGGTAGAGTGCTTTGGGGTTCCTGGGCTAAGGCCACATTGGCCAATTCAAACCAAAAAGAGCAAAGTTTTGGTAAGCTTCTCAGGAGGTCTTATCTAGGGGGCACACAAGGGGAAGATCCTGGGAGGTAGGGGAGAATGCTTATGACCAGGGCCAGAGAGTCCTATCAGTAATTCATATTTCCTTGCAACCCTGCAAGCTGTTATCTGTGGCACTGCTTGAGGCAGGGACAAGTGTCAGTCCAGGGCCCTTGCAGGTCACTTGGCCATGCAGAATGAAGGTCAAGGCAGGGATGTTATAGAACAGTGTAAACTCTCAACAGTGAGGAAAGACTATAATCTGTCAAGAGTGGAAAAGCAGGAAACCAAACTAACGCAATCCTTCTTCCCCAGTCATCTAATGTAAACATTTGCCTTGGTCTCAGTGACGCACATGATGTGTGTCAGACAGTCATGAGAAGGGGTGACAAGGTACCTTGGATGCCTGAGATGTTTCTTTACAGGAATCCATGATGACTATCAGCCTCAGACTGTACTGTTGAATATAGGTTTAATCTCTCTCTGGAATATTCCTCTGCCTGATAGTTCCTGTTGCTCTACTGGGGCTAGAGTGGGAAGCAGGTGGGCATGAGGCCCCTTGAGTGACACCTGCTGTGAGGGTAAAGAACCTGGCACAGAGGCAGCGATGTCTGATAAGCATCCACTGCTCCTCCACCAGCAAAGGCTTCAGACTCAACAAAGCAAGAGGGAGTTACAAAATCAATGTGGTGAAACTTATTGCATCTTCATGAAAAGGACTGAGGATGTGACTTCTTGTCATCTTACATTTTTGCAAATACCCAGGTAGTGAACACTGCCGATAACCCTCATACTCTACTTAAAGGGCAGCAATTATGTCAAAACAAAAACATATTATCTATTCTCAACTAATGTTATCTATTTTTTATCCATCCCTGGCAAAAATATACAGCAGAAAATATTCAAGAAGAGAATTGCAAAGCAGCTGACCCATCATGGACTATACATATTTTCATTCTGACTCTGAAAAAGAAAAAGCTGAAAATGAATGAAATATGCATCAGGGCCTCTAAGCAATGAAATTAAGCCACCTTATTCACTGTGCAATTTTTACAGGTTTTGAGAAACATTCATTAGGACTTTTGTTTGAATTGAACTTCATCTCTTGCCTCATCTTAATTCCTAGAATATAAAGGAAGTCTACTTATATACCCTGGTTTTTACTGAAAAATGATAAATAAAATACTCGGAAATCCTGGAAATAGAAACATTTTTTTTACTTTATTTTACTTTACAAATTTTCAAAAGGACAATATTACCTATTTCATATTGTATTTAGCTTGTTCCTTATAGTAATTATCTTGCTGTTACTATTTTCAGTATTATTATCACTGCAGTCAAATCATTATGCTATGCTCTTATATAACGTATCGTTAATACTCAGAAAAAATTGGACAAGACAGGAGTTACTGTGGTCACTTCCTAGGTGAGGAAAAAGTTTCTGAGTACAATTAACTTTCTGAAGTTCTCATTGCTAATAAGCCCCAAAACCTCTATTAAATTGCATACTGGAACAATTCCAGAGTCCATAAATATCCATCCCATCAATCATGTTTCTATACAAAAACTTGTCAAGGATGGATGGAAAATGCATAATTGATATTTTACTACTATACCAATCTAATAATACTAATGTAATGAGATATTTTCATTAAATATTAGCTGTTGCCCATAAAGTTTTATAAATATTAATCTCAAATTATTAAAGTCTCTAAATACTTAATATTAAATGTTCACACATTATTATTGCTTCTACATCTTTAGGAAATCATCCAAGGAAATGGTCATAAAATGAGAACGTTATTGGAACTTTTTTATCACCAGGTCTTTAATCACTTTGAAATGATATTTGGCATTCTCAACTAGGAGAATGGTGCTCTATATTCAATTGAAGAGATTATGACTAAGAGGATTAGCAGTAAATTCACAGGAAAGGAAGAAGCCACCTAGAAACTGTTTGATCTCAGGAATTTTTTTACCTCCCTCTCATATCCTATAACATACAGGAGAAAAATAGAAGGAAAAATAAAGTATAAAACAGCTACCTGCACAATTAAATTAAAACCAAAAACTCCTACTCTGAATAAAAAGTATGAATTTGAATTCTTTATACTATACATATCTTTGTAAAAATCTTCTAAACCACCAGACACACTCCATGTCTATAAACAAAGAGTCTGCAAGGAGAACAACAGATCAAATCAAGGCTATTTAATTGCTCTATCACTGAACTGGTTGAATTCCAGTCAGCTAACAGGCTAACATCCTCACCACGGATGCTAACACTGCTCAAATAATCCTTTTGCTTGAATGTCTAAAGTAACATAATCCCATAAAGTTACTTATAAAGCTCATACCAATTATAAAAACACTGAGCATATACTCTCTTCTAAAAATATAGTGTGAACCAGGTTCTCATCTCATATTGATTTTGGATCAATATTATCATTTGTATACTTTTGAAACTGAAGGGGCCCTTTCCATAATGTCCACTTTTTACAATTTACAGTAGGATAACCGAAGAGATTCTGGACACAATTTCAAAGGATGTTTCTAACAGAGGTGAATCACTAGTAATTAAAAGTAATAGGAATCTGATAAGATTACTTCAGGCCTGGGTATTGACAAATAACTCACATTTGGGCACAAGATAATAAACAAGAAACAAGAGCTTGGAGGAAAGAAAAATGCAGGTCTACAAAATGTGCTTGACTAAATGCACCCTATTCAGGAACACACAATTTAGTAGAAAAGAAGCAACAGAAGGTGAATTACCCAAGTAATGGGCAATCAGAAGCCCTCAAGGGGTAATGGAAGACACTCTGGATTAGGAACTAATTTTTTAATAGTCTTGGCTTTGACACAAACTATTTGTGTGAGCCTTCTTTAGGCTTCAATTTTATCATCCATAAAGGGATATTCAGAGAAAGGTAGACTGATACATCAGGTTTAGGGTTCCATGAAGTTAAAGTTTTGAAATTCCCAAATGTCAGATAGCAGAATAAGTTGTTTCCATGAGCTCTTTGCTTCAGTCCAAGTTTCAAGTGCCTGGGTGCAAAGCATGGCGGAATATCACAGAACCACTTCTCATTACAGTTGGCTGAATCTGTTCAGACCTTTATTTCTCAACAGAGAGGCCAAGAGAGGGCTCCTGTTACTTTTACACATTCCTTCACATTTATGGACTAGTTTGCTCAGAATAAAGATGGAAGGGCTATACGCGTTACGTCAGCACAGCTACCACAAGACCTTGCGCCTGTGCAGTTGTTGAGCTGTTCTGGACCAGATGCAGCTGGGACATGCCATATACTTGTCTAAATTAGATGTGGAATGAATGTTTATGAAATAAAAATATATTACATAAGGACCAGAAAGAAAACCATCAGGTGGAATCACTGTGCATTTAGCTATAATCCTAATGGGAGCTATATTTCACTGATGACTATTAACTCTTTTTTTCTAATTTATGAATTACCATGTCTTGAAAGGAAAGATTAAATTATAACTTTTTATATGTGCATTTCTGCCCCCAAATGCTTTTAAGATTAATCAAACACCTAGAGAGAAAATTTAGGGTTGGTATGAATAGGAACATTTAGAATATTTCAAAAGTAAATAGATAGAATTTAATTTTATAAATTCATAGAAACATACAATTTTCTTTTTTATTTTTTTATTTATTTTTTATTTTACTTTACAATACTGTATTGGTTTTGCCATACATTGACATGAATCTGTCACGAGTGTACATGAGTTCCCAATCCTGAACCCCCCTCCCACCTCTCTCCTCATATCATCTCTCTGGGTCATCCCAGTGCACCAGCCCCAAGCATCCTGTATCCTGTATCGAACCTAGACTGGTGATTCGTTTCTTACATGATAGTATACATGTTTCAATGCCATTCTCCCAAATCATCCCACCCTCTCCCTCTCCCACAGAGTCCAAAAGTCTGTTCTATACATCTGTGTCTCTTTTGCTGTCTCACATACAGGGTTATCATTTCAAAGACTAAATCAGGAAGAAATAGAAAACCTGAACAGACCAATTACTAGTAGTGAAATTGAAGCAGCAATCAAAAAATTTCCAATGAAAATAAGTCCAGGACCAGACGACTTCACAGGTGAATTCTACCAAAGATTTAAAGACTTCATACATATCTTCCTCAAACTATTCCAAAAATTCAAAAGGAAGGATCACTACCAAATGTGTTCTATAAAGCCAACATTGCCCTGATACCAAAACTAAAGACACTACAAAAAAGGAAAATTATAGGCCAATATCCCTAATAAAGAAGATGCAAAAGTACTCATCTAAATACTAGCAAACTAAATTCAACAAAATGATCATGCATCATGATCAACTGAGACTTATCCAGGGATGCAAGGACTTTTCAATATCTGCAAATCAACTGATGTAATACACCACAATAGCAAACTGAAGAACACAAGTCATGTGATCATCTCAAAAGATGCAGAAACAACATTTTATAAAAAACCAACATCGGCTTATGAGAAAGCTGATAAAACTTCATCAGTTTTATGATAAAACTCTCAATGAAGTGGCTATAGAGGGGACATAGCTCAACACAATAAAGGTCATAGATGACAAAGCTACAGCTAACATAGTATTCAAAACTGAAAGCTTTTCCTCTAAGTTCAGGAACAAGATAAGAATTATCCATTCTTATCAATTTTATTCAACATAGTATTGGAAGACTAGCCACAACAATCACACAAGAACAATAAATAAAAGGCATCCAAACTGGAAAGGAAAAGGTAAAACAGTCACGATTTGCAGATGACATGATACTATACAGAGAAAATCTTTAAAATGTCACCAAAAATCCATTAGCATTAATAAATGAACTCAATAAAGTTACAGGATACAAAAATAACATACAGAAATTCACTGTGTTTCTACACACTAATAACAAATTATCAGAAAGATAAAGTAAGAAAACAATCCCATTTACAACTGCATCAAAAAGAATTAAATTCCTTATTAATTTTATTAATTAATAAGTTTAATCAAGGAGATGAGAAACCTGTACTCTAAAAACTATTAAGACTTTGATGAAAGAAACAGAAGATGAAACAAACAAATGGAAAAATATACCATGGTCGTGGACTGGAAGAATTAATATTGTTAAAATGTTCATACAACCCAAAGCATCTACAGATTTAATGCAATTTCTATCAAAATACCAGTAGTATTTTTCACACAGCTATAACAAATAATCCTAAAATTTATATGGAACCACAGATGACCTCAAAGAACAAAACAATCTTGAGAAAGAAGAACAAAGCTGAGGTACCATGCTTTCTGATTTCAAACTGTCGTACAAAACTATAGCAATCAAAACAGTATGGTACTGACATGAAAACAAATACATAGATCAATGAAACAGAATAGAGAGCCTAGGGGGAAGAAACCATGTTTTATGGCCAATTAATCTATAACAAAAGAGGCAGCAATATAAAATGGAGGACAGAAGATCTTTTTAATAAATGGTGTTAAGAAAACTGGACAGACACATGCCCAAAAGTGGACCACTTCCTCACACCACATACAAAAATAAACTCTGAATGGATACAGACTTAAATGTAAGACCTGAAACTGTAAAAGTCCTCGAAGAAAACATACACACTAAATTCTCTGACATCAATCTTGGCAATATATTTTTAGATCTGTCTCTTCAGGCAAAGGAAACAAAAGCAAAAATGAATAAATGGAACTATATCAACCTTAAAAGTTTTTACACAGTAAGGGAAACCATCAATAAAACAAAAAGGCAACTTACTGAATGGGAAAAGATATTTCCAAATGTAATATCCAATAAGGAGTTAATATCCAAGGATACAAAGAATTCATACAACTCAATATAAAAAATTAAAACCAATGATATTTAAAAATGTACAGAAGAGATTTTCCTGGTGGTCGAGTGGTTAAGAATCCTCCTGCCAACACAGGGAGACCCGTGTTTGATCCCTGATCCAGGAAGATCTCACATGCTGCAAAGCAACTAAGCCTTCATGCCGCAATTACTGAGCCTGTGCTCTAAAGCCTGCAAGCTGCAACTACTGAGCCCATGTGCCATAACTGCTGTGGCCAGCTTGCCTAGCCTATGCTCCACAACAAGAGAAGCCACTGCAATGAGAAGCCAGCACACTGCACCAAGGAGTAACCCAAAAAGAGCAAGCCACAGACAGCAACGAAGACCCTACACAGCTGTAAATAAATTTAAAAAAAAATTTTTTTAAAAGAAGTCACCTTTCTTTAAAAAGAAAAATGTAGAAAGGACATGAATAGACATTTTTCAAAAGAAGACATACAGATGGCCAACAGACAAATGAAAATATGCTCAATATCACTGACTATCAGGGAAATGCAAATCAAAATCACAATGAGGTATCAGCTCACACTTCTAAGAATGGCTATTATCAAAAAGCCAGCAAATAACAAACATTCACAAGATTGTAGAGAAAAAATAATGCTTGTACACTGTCAGTGGCAATGTAAACTGGTACAGCCATTTGAAAACTGGTATAGAATTTCCTCAAAAAATTAAAAATAAAACTACAATATGATTCAGCAATTCCACTCCTAGGTATCTATCCAAAGAAAATGAAAACATTAATTCAAAGAGATATATGCACCTCTGAGTTCAGACCATTATTTACAATAGTCAATACATGGGAGAAACCTAAGTGTCCATGGATAAACAGAAAGAGAAGACGTGGCATGACACAATGTTACTCAGCCATTAAAAAAAAGACTAAAATCTTGCCATTTGCTACAACATGGATAGATCTAGATAGTTTTAGGCTAAGTGAAATAACATACAGAGAAAGACAAAGGCTTTATGATTTCACTTTATGTGAAATCTGAAAGACCACAAATGCACAAACAAAACAAACCGAAAACAGACTCAAAGAAACAGAGAACAAATGGGCAGTGGCCAGAGGAGAGAGGAGAGAGGTGTTAGGTGAAAAAGGTGAAGGGAATTAAGAGGAACAAATTTGTAGTCACACAATGAATAAAGTACATGTAAAGTACAGCATAGGAAACCAAGCAACAATACTTCAATATATTTGTATGATAACAGATGGTTACTAGACTTATCATGATGATCATTTCATATGAGAAGGCAATGGCACCCCACTCCAGTACTCTTGCCTGGAGAAGCCAATGGATGGAGGAGCCTGGTAGGCTACAGTCCATGCGGTCACTAAGAATTGGACACAACCGAGTGACTTCACTTTCACTTTTCACTTTCATGCATTGGAGAAGGAAATGGCAACCCACTCCAGTATTCTTGCCTGGAGAATCCCAGGGACAGATGAGCCTGGTGGGCTGCCATCTATGGGGTATCACAGAGTTGGACACGACTGCAGTGACTAAGCAGCAGCAGCACCAGCATTTCATATGAACCAATATGATGTATCCCGACTCTACTTCAATTAAGAAAACAACAAAACCTATGGCTGATTCATGTTGATGTCTGGTAGAAACCAACACAATACTATTGTGGCAGAAAGTGAAGAGGAACTAAAAAGCCTCTTGATGAAAGTAAAAAGGAGAGTGAAAAAGTTGGCTTAAAGCTCAACATTCAGAACACGAAGATTGTGGCATCTGGTCCCATCACTTCATGGGAAATAGATGGCGAAACAGTGGAAACAGTGGCTGACTTTATTTTGGGGGGCTCCAAAATCACTGCAGATGGTGACTGCAGCCGTGAAATTAAAAGACGCTTACTCCTTGGAAGAAAAGTTATGACCAACCTAGATAGCATATTCAAAAACAGAGACATTACTTTGCCGACTAAGGTCCGTCTAGTCAAGGCTATGGTTTTTCCAGTGGTCATGTATGGATGTGAGAGTTGGACTGTGAAGAAGGCTGAGCGCCAAAGAATTGATGCTTTTGAACTGTGGTGTTGGAGAAGACTCTTGAGAGTCCCTTGGACTGCAAGGAGATCCAACCAGTCCATTCTGAAGGAGATCAGCCCTGGGATTTCTTTGGAAGGAATGATGCTAAAGCTGAAACTCCAGTACTTTGGGCACCTCATGTGAGGAGTTGACTCATTGAAAAAGACTTTGATGCTGGGAGGGATTGGGGGCAGGAGAAGAAGGGGACGACCGAGGATGAGATGGCTGGATGGCATCACTGACTCGATGGACCCAAGTCTGAGTGAACTCTGGGAGTTGGTGATGGACAGGGAGGCCTGGTGTCTGCAATTCATGGGGTCGCAAAGAATCGGACATGACTGAGCGACTGAACTGAACTGAACTGAACACAATACTATAAAGCAATCATCCTTCAGTTAAAAATAATTTTTTTAAAAAAGAGAAAACAAAAACTAAACAAAAATTCAATACATAAATAATTCTGTTTATTCACATCCAAGTTGAAAGGGAACTAAATTGCAGACATTTTACCCCTCAATATTATTGAAAATAAAAAGTATAAAAAGAAGTTTCCATGTTTCAAATAATAAAAAATTTTTTCTATTGTGACTGGAAACATTTCACAATGTATTTTAAATAACTAACCATACCTCCATATGCATTTCAGTTCAGTTCAGTCGCTCAGTCGTGTCCGATTCTTTGCGACCCCATGAATCGCAGCACGTCAGGCCTCCCTGTCCATCACCAACTCCCGGAGTTCACTCAGATTCACGTCCATCGAGTCAGTGATGCCATCCAGCCATCTCATCCTCTGTCGTCCCCTTCTTCTCCTGCCCCCAATCCCTCCCAGCATCAAAGTCTTTTTCAATGAGTCAACTCCTCACATGAGGTGCCCAAAGTACTGGAGTTTCAGCTTTAGCATCATTCCTTCCAAAGAAATCCCAGGGCTGATCTCCTTCAGCATGGACTGGTTGGATCTCCTTGCAGTCCAAGGGACTCTCAAGAGCCTTCTCCAACACCACAGTTCAAATGCATCAATTCTTCGGCACTCAGCCTTCTTCACAGTCCAACTCTCACATCTATACATGACCACAGGAAAAACCATAGCCTTGACTAGACGGACCTTAGTAGGCAAAGTAATGTCTCTGCTTTTGAATATGCTATCTAGGTTGGTCATAACTTTTCTTCCAAGGAGTAAGCGTCTTTTGATTTCACGGCTGCAGTCACCAACTGCAGTGATTTTGGAGCCCCCAAAAATAAAGTCTGACACTGTTTCCACTGTTTCCCCATCTATTTCCCATGAAGTGATGGGACCGGCTGCCATGATCTCCATTTTCTGAATGTTGAGCTTTAAGCCAACTTTTTCACTCTCCTCTTTCACTTTCATCAAGAGGCTTTTGAGTTCCTCTTCACTTTCTGCCATAAGGGTGGTGTCATCTGCATATCTGAGGTTATTGATATTTCTCCTGGCAATCTTGATTCCAGCTTGTGTTTTTTCCAGTCCAGTGTTTCTCATGATGTACTCTGCGTATAAGTTAAATAAGCAGGGTGACAATATACAGCCTTTCCTATTTGGAACCAGTCTGTTGTTCCATGTCCAGTTCTAACTGTTGCTTCCTGACCTGCATACAGATTTCTCAAGAGGCAGGTCAGGTGGTCTGGTATTCCCATCTCTTTCAAAATTTTCCACAGTTTATTGTGATCCACGCAGTCAAAGGCGTTGGCATAGTCAATAAAGCAGAAATAGATGTTTTTCTGGAACACTCTTGCTTTTTCCATGATCCAGCGGATGTTGGCCTTTTGATCTCTGGTTCTTCTGCCTTTTCTAAAACCAGCTTGAACATCAGGGAGTTCGCGGTTCACATATTGCTGAAGCCTGGCTTGGAGAATTTTGAGTATGTGAGATGAGTGCAATTGTGCGGTAGTTTGAGCATTCTTTGGCATTGCCTTTCTTTGGGATTGGAACAAAAACTGACCTTTTCCAGTCCTGTGGCCACTGCTGAGTTTTCCAAAGTTGCTGGCATATTGAGTGCAGCACTTTCACAGCATCACCTTTCAGGCTTTGAAATAGCTCCACTGGAATTCCATCACCTCCACTAGCTTTGTTCATAGTGATGCTTTCTAAGGCCCACTTGACTTCACATTCCAGGATGTCTGGCTCTAGATGAGAGTCACACCATTTGGGAGTGTGTATATTGTGTAGTTGATTGTGAATGCATGTGAATTTGTGGACTAAAGTGGATATATGAGTGCATAAGAGAGAGTGAATAGACAATCTTGCATATTACCATGATTGTGTGTGCATTTCCTAATGTGTTTTTATTCAACATGGAAATCACTCAAAGGTCACATATCCTTTTATAACCAGTAGCACACACAAGTCTTTAGCTTCATAAAAACTTTCCCTTATGAATATGAATAATGAATTATGCCTGAGCACACAGTAAGAATTTATTCTTGGTGATTTATGGAAGTAATTTAAACAAAGCATGAAAATATTTGGGTATTTGACCATATACAGGGAGATGGTAATTCTTTAAAAGCTTTGATATGAACCTAGAAATACAAAGGGTAAATAAACACTAATCTTAAAAGGAAAAAAAAAGATCCTAAAAATTAGATAATATAACTTTACTTTTAGGTAAACAATTATTAACTGTGTGATTTTTATTTTATACAGACATATAATTCACAAATAAATCATATAAGTGTCGGCAGAAGTCAAAGTAATACAAGAGGCAAATGATTTGCATCATTTTGCAAAGATTAAATGCTTTTAGAAATGACAAAATTATTATAGTGAGTAGTAGGGTGGCAATGATGCAGCTCTAATTTTTCAATGGTTATCGAGAAATTAGGCTGTTAGATGTTAATGGTCACACTAAACCCATAATGAGGAGGCGAACGATCACATTAACACACACCATATGTTTACAACAGTTTTGCTACGGTTACTCTGCCATCTCTAAAGGGAGAGGAAAAGTTCAATTTAAATTGAGAGGAGAAATAAAGAGTACATTCAATGCTGAGGCCAGAAATACAAGCGAGTCTATCTTCTTTCCACCAGGAATCTCAGTATCTACTTCCTTTGCTTCTTATTTTGTTAATGAGCCATTAAGTTCTCCTTAGTTTATCTGCTCTTTCCTATTTCCTTCTACATATTATGATCAACTCTCTTCTCTCACCATTGCTATTCATCTCTCCTTGTCCTCACCACCTATTTCATATCTGCCTTTTCCTCTTTGTTGCTTAGCCTAACCAATTTAAATACCTGGGCCCAACTATTCATCTCCTGCACATCGGGATGCATGAACTCATTCACATTATTACTTACAAATCACACCAACCCTTCCTATTCACCCACACTCATGTGTTTACATTCAAGAACAGTATCTTCATGAAGCTGGTTTTTTCTCACTGAATTACCACCCCACAATGGGCTTCCCCTGGTGGCTCAGATGGTAAAGAATCTGCCTGCAATGTGGGAGACTGGGGTTCAATCCCTCAGTCAGGAAGATCCCCTGGAGAAGGGAATGGCTACCCATTCCAGTATTCTTGCCTGGAGAATTCCATGGACAGAGAAGCTGGGCAGGCTACAGTCCATGGGGTCTCAAAGAGTTGGGCACCACTGAGCAAGTAACACTTTCACTGTCACCATCCCCAATATGAACTTCTAGAAGTCAACACAATCTACACACATGTTGGAGGACAAAACTTATAAGCATCTCTGAGTTTTTTAATCCATTAATAGTTTGGAAAAGCGCTGAGTTATATCCCTATAAGGCATGACATAGAAATAATAGCAATAGTTATTATTAATGAGTACCCTTTCTGTTGATAATAGTTGCTTCTGGCTGAATCCCCATCACGTGACACTCACAGATTTATGCTATGGCTCAGGAGTCTCCCCAACCCTGCAGGCCACAGACCAGCACCAGTCCACAGCCTTTGGGAACCAGGTTGCACAGCAGGAGGTAATCGCTGGGCTAGCGAGAGGCTTCATCTGTATTCATAGCCACTCCCCATCATTCACATGACTGCCAGAATTCACCTCCTGTCAAATCAGCAGTGGCATAATAGACGTAATGTGGCTTGATCATCCTGAAAGCATCCACCTACCACAGACTTGTCCATGGAAAAATTGTCTTCTATGAAGTCGGTCCCTGGTGCCAAAAAGGTTGGGGACCACTGCTGTAGCTAACAGAGCAATCCTGTGAGTCTGCAGAATCACTTTACAGATTAGGAAATCAGGCAAATGAATCATCTGTAAAACTGCAACTCCCTCTCAGGAATGCCTGATATTGACACCATCAGTGTCATAGTTCTTTATTCACTATGGCACCAACTTTGTAATGCCATTTTAAAAAGTCTACATTCTGGCCACACTTGATTTTAAGCCTCATCTATTTTTGGTTGGGGCTTCCCAAGTGGTGCTAGTGGTAAAAAAAAAAAAAAAAAAAAACACCTGCCTGCCAATGTAGGAGACACAAGGGATGCAGGTTCAACCCCTGGGTCAGAACATTCCCGGGAGTCAGTTTAATTCAGTTGCTCAGTTGTGTCTGACTCTTTGCGACCCCATGAACTGCAGCACGCCAGGCTTCCCTGTCCATCACCAACTCACAAGGCTTGCTTAAACTCATGTCCATTGAGTAAGTGATGTCATCCAACCACCTCATTCTCTATCATTCCTGTCTCCTCCTGCCTTCAATCTTTCCCAGCCGATGAGTCAGTTCTTCGCATCAGGTGGCCAAAGTATTGGAGTTTCAGCTTCAGCATCAGTCCATCCAATGGATATTCAGGACTGATTTCCTTTAGGATGGACTAGTTGGATCTCCTTGCAGTCCAAGGGACTCTCGAGAGTCTTCTCCAACACTACATTTCAAAAGCATCAATTCTTTCGCGCTCAGCTTTCTTTATAGTCCAACTCTCACATCTGTACATGACTACTGGAAAAACCATAGCTTTGACTAGATGGACCTTTGTCAGCAAAATAATGTCTCTGCTTTTTAATATGCTGTCTAGGTTGGTCATAGCTTTTCTTCCAAGGAGAAAGCGGCTTTTAATTTCAAGGCTGCAATCACCATCTGCAATGATTTTGGAGCCCAAGAAAATAAAGTCTGCCACTATTTCCATTGTTTCCCCACCTATCTGCCATGAAGTGATGGGACCAGATGCAATGACCTTGGTTTTCTGAATGCTGAGTTTTAAGCCAGCTTTTTACTCTCTTCTTTCACTTTCATCCAGAGTCTCTTTAATTCTTCTTTGCTTTCTGCCATAAGGGTGGTGCCATCTGCATATTTGAGGTTATTAATATTTCTCCCAGCAATCTTGATTCCAGCTTGTGGTGCAACCAATATGGCATATCACATGATATACTCTGCATAGAAGTTAAATAAGTAAGCTGACAATATACAGCCTTGATGTACTCCTTTCCCAATTTAGAACCAGTCTGTTGCTCCATGTCCGGTTCTAACTGTTGCTTCCTGACCTGCATACAGATTTCTCAAGAGGCAGGTCAGGTGGTCTAGATTTCCCATCTTTTTCAGAATTTCCAGTTTGTTGTGATCCACACAGTCAAAGGCTTTGGCATAGTCAATGAAGCACAAGTGGATGTTTTTCTGGAACTCTCTTGCTTTTTCGATGATCCAGCGGATGTTGGCCTTTTGATCTCTGGTTCCTCTGCCTTTTCTAAATCCAGCTTGAACATCTAGAAGCTCCTGATTCATATACTGTTGAAGCCTGGCTTGGAGAATTTTGAGCATTACTTTGCTAGCATATGAGATGAGTGCAATTGCCCAGTAGTTTGAACATTCTTTGGCATTGCCTTTCTTTGGGATTGAAATGAAAACTGACCTTTTCCAGTCCTGTGGCCACTGCTGAGTTTTCCAAATTTGCTGGCATATTGAGTGCAGTGCTTCCACAGCATCATCTTTTAGGATCTGAAATAACTCAGCTGGAATTTCATCACCTCCACTAGCTTTGTTCATAGTGATGCTTCCTAAGGCCCACTTGACCTCACATTCCAGGATGTCCGGCTCTAGGTGAGTGATCACACCATCATGGTTATCTGGGTCATGAAGATCTTTTTTGTACAGTTCTTCTGTGTATTCTTGCCACCTCTTCTTAGTATCTTCTGCTTCTGTTAGGTCCATACCATTTTTGTCCTTTATTGTGCCCTTCTTTACATGAAATGTTCCCTTGGTATCTTTTTCTTGAAGAGATATCTAGTCTTTCCCATTCTATTGTTCCCATTCTATTGTTTTCCTCCATTTCTTTGCATTGATCACTGAGGAAGTCTATCTTGTCTCTCCTTGATATTCTTTGGAAGTCTGCATTCAGATAGGTATATCTTTCCTTTTCTCCCTTGCCTTTTGCTTCTCTTCTTTCCTCAACTATTTGTAAGGCCTCTTCAGAAAACTATTTTGCCTTTTTTTGCATTTCTTCTTATTGAGGATGGTTTTTATTACTGCCTCCTGTACAATGTCGTGAACCTGTCCATATTTCATCAGGCACTCTTATCTATCAGATCTAATCCCTGGAATCTGTCACTTCCACTGTATAATCGTAAGGGATCTGATTTAGGTTATACCTGAATGACCTAGTGGTTTTCCCTACTTTCTTCAATTGAAGTCTGAATTTTTAAATAAGTAGTTCATGATCTGAGCCACAGTCAGCTCCCAGTCTTGTTTTTGCTGACTGTATAGAGCTTCTCCATCTTTGGCTGCAAAGAGTATTATCAATCTGATTTCAGTATTGACCATCTGGTGATGTCCAAGTGTAGAATTGTCTCTTGTACTGTTGGAAGAGAATGTTTGCTATGACCAGTGCATTCTCTTGGCAAAACCCATTCATGAAGTCTTTGCCCCCTTGGCCTAATTATATCCCAAAGGTTCCACTTCCAAATACCATCACTTTTGGGATTAGGTTTCAACACACAAATTTGGGTGTGGGAATAGGGAACACAGACAGTCTGCAGCACTGACTCAGAGCTCACTCAGTGCAAACAGACTCTTCATAAAGGGGACTTGGGAGTAGAGATCTTTGTCAAAGACAATTAGAGCCAACTATTTAATAGCACGGATGTCTGAGGTAGTGGGTAACATTCAGACAAACAATAGGTTAATCATTAAGCTTAAAAGGAAAAGTTGGGGAATGAAATGTCCAAAGGGGGGTCACAGGTTGAAAAGTTCCAACACATTCCTGGAAATCTAGAAGGCCATACACATATACAGGGTTCACACAGGCCCTGGAAAGACTTGAGAACATTTTAAGTTTTCACTTCTGGTTAACCTGATTCCACATAAGCAAGCAGTGAATGGTAGGTAGCATTATAATAAAATGATTACTGAGTGTTGATGTTGTGCCTTAAGACACCCCCTGATAAACAAAACAGAGAGTTCATTGCCAGTAGAACTGGCAATTCTTGTCCTACAAGAAATACTAAATGGAGTTTCTCAGACTGAAATGAATGAATATAATTCAAATCACTATGAAAAAATCAAGAGCAGAGGTAAAGGTATTATCAGTGATGCTTTTTTTTTAACTGATTTACAATATTGTGTTGGTTTCTGCCATACAACGTAAATCAGTCATAAGTATACATATGTCCCCTCCCTCCCAAGCCTCCCTCCCAACCCCCATCTTACCCCTCTATCATCACAGAGCACTAGTGATGCCTTAAATCTACTCAATAGTTTCAGTCACCTGCCATTTGACGCCTCACAGTTGACATAAGGATATTTATAACATTTAAAAAATAAATTCATATGTATTTTCCCTTTTATTATTTATTAAGGTATAGTTGATATATAAGTTTCGAGTGTACAACAGAGTGATTCACAATTTTTATAGGTTACACTCCATTTACAGTTATTATAAAATATTGATTATATTCCCTGTGCTATACAATATATCCTTGTAGCTTATTTATTTTATACATAGTAGCTATGCCTCTTACTTTCCTGCCCCTATCTTGCCCCTCTCTCCTTCCTTCTCCCCACTGGTAAGACCACTAGTTTGTTCCATCTGTGAGTCTGTTTCTGCACTGTTACATTCACTAGTTTGCTTTCTATTTTAGATTCCACTTACAAGTGATATCATACAGTATTTGTGTTTTCTGACTGACCTATTTCACTTAGCATAACGCCATCCAAGTCCATCCGTGTTGTTGGAAATGGCAAAATTTCATTATTTTTGTGGCTGAGTAGTATTCCATTTTATACACACACATACACACACACACCCCAATATCTATTTATTTATCTGCTGATGAAGACTTAGATTATTTCCATATCCCTGGCTCTTGCAAAAAAATATGCTATGAAAATTGGGGTGCATGTATCTCTTGAATTAATAGCTTTGTTTTCTTCGGGTATATATCCAGGAGTGAAATTTCTGGATCATATGGTAGTTCTGATTTTAGTTTTTTGAGAAATCTCCATATTGTTTTCTACGGGGGGCTATACCAACTTACATCCCCACCAACAGTGTACCAGGGTTTTCCTCCACATCCTTTCCACACATCCTTTCTTCCACATCCTTGTCAACATTTGCTTTTTGTGGCCTTTTTAATGATAGCCATCCTAACAGGTATGAGGTGACACTATGATTTTGACTTGCATTTCTCTGATGATTAGCAGTACTGAGCATCTTTTCATATGCCTGTTGGCAATCTGTATTCTTCTTTGGAAAAATGTCTCTTCTGGTCTTCTGCTCACTTTTAATTGAGTTTTTGGATCCAACTGGTCCATCCTAAAGGAGATCAGTCCTGGGTGTTCATTGGAAGGACTGATGTTGAAGCTGAAACTCCAGTACTTTGGCCACCTGACGTGAAGAACTGACTCCTTGGAAAAGACCCTGATGCTGGGAAAGATTGACGGCAGGAGGAGAACGGGATGACAGAGGATGAGATGGTTGGATGGCATCACCGACATAATGGACGTGGGTTTGGGTGGACTCCAGGAATTGGTGATGGACAGGGAGGCCTGGCATGCTGCAGTTCATGGGGTCACAAAGATTTGGACATGACTGAGCAACTGAACTGAACCTGACGTTGAGTTGTATGAGCTCGTTATATATTTTGGACATTAACCCCTTTCTGGTCATATCATTTGAAAATATTGTCTCCCATTTAATAGGTTGTCTTTTCCTCTTGATGGTTTCCTTTGCTGTGAAAAAGCTTTAAATTTTAATTAAAGTCTCATTTGTTTATTTTTGCTTTTGTACCCTTTGCCTTATGAGATAGATCCAAAAAAATGTTGTTACAATTTAGGCTGCAGAGTGTTCTGCCTGTTTTGTTCTAGGATTTTTATGGCTTCTTGTCTTACATTTAAGTCTTTAATCTATTTTGAGTTTGTTTTGTGTATGGTGCTAGAAAATATTCTAGCTCCATCTTTTTACATGTAGGTCTCCAATTTTCCCAGAACCACTAATTGAAACTGTCTTTTCACCACTGACCATAAGTGTATGGTTTATTTCAACTCTCTATCCTGTTCCATTGATCTATATGTCTATTTTTGTGGCAGTACCATTCTGTTTTGATTAATGTAGCCTTGAAGTATAGTCTGAAGCCATGGAACATGACTCCCCCAGCTCTGTTCTTTTTTCTCAAGATTGTTTTAGCTATTCTTGGTCATTTATGTTTCCATACTATTAAAATTTTTTAATTATTTTTTCTATTTCTGTGAAAAATGCCATTGGTATTTTGTTTTGTTTTCATTTGTTTTAGTAGTTTGTTTTTTTTTTTTACTTTACAATTCTGTATTGGTTTTGCCATACATTGACATGAATCCACCATGGGTGTAGGGACTGCACTGAATCTGTAAATTACCTTGGATAATACAGTCATTTTAACAATATTAATTCTTCCATCCATGAACACAGAATATCTTTATATCTGTTTGTGTCATCTTCAATTTCTTTTATCAGTGTCTTTTTTTTTTAAGACACTAAATTTTGTTTTTTTAATGAAGCAACATATAATCTTTAAAATATTATACTGACATAAGTTCATCACTGTTTTCTGAGTACAGGTCTTTTACCAGCGGAGGCAGGTTTATTTCTAGGTATCTTATTCTTTTTGATGCAATGGTAAATGGAATTATTTCCTTAATTTCTCTTTCTCATAACAGTTCATTTCTACTGTATAGAAATGCAACAGATTTCTGCATATTGATTCTGTATCCTGAACTTTATCAAATTCATCAGTGAGCTCTAGTAGTAGTTTTTTGGTGATGTCATTATGATTTTCTAAATGCATATTTTTCTTACTTTTGTAGAACTAAATACAATACCTTTACAACATTTGGCATGCACACAAGTGGTAGATTTTTTCATGAAAATTAAAAACACATTTATAAAAATATTATAAAAATTTTAGTAAATTGTATTACAGAGTGTTAGCAAAATAATACATATATACATATGTATTTATATTTAAACTGATGAGTATATATACTTACATTATCAAATAAAATAAATTGAGATGATTTTAAATAGTTGATTTTCTTTCCAATTTCCATCTGATGGCAATCAATGAATTTCCATTTTATAAAAATATGCTCAAGTAATGAAACATCTGGTATGTTACAATATTTCTCTAGGCAATAATGTTCAGGGGACATAGTCTGTGGAACTATCTCATTTGTCAATTTAGAGATAAGCTGAAGTGTGTTCTATATTATTTAGTGATAGAAGTTTTACATAATGGTTTATCTGTATTTTGTACCCCTTTTAGAAAGCTTGTACTTTTCAAATTATTAGCTTCAAAATTATGTTAAAGATGTATCGTTGTTGTTTTTCAGTCATGTCTGACTCTTTGAGACCCCATGGACTGCAGCACACCAGGCTTCCCTGTCCTTTATCATCTCCCAAAGCTTGCTCAAACTCCTGTCCATTGGATCAGTGATGCCATCCAACCATCTAGGCCTCCGTCATCCCCTTCTCCTCTTGCCTTCAATCTTTCCCAGAATCAGGGTCTTTTCTAATGAGTCGGCTCTTCACATCAGGTGGCCAAAGTATTAGAGCTTCAGATTCAGGTAGGATACATCATACATATAAATTAAAATACATTTCTAGATTTATGTCATGCCAGTATCAAACTCTGAAAAACAAAGATCTATGAGTGGAAAACAACAGTCAAGGAGGAGAGAAATGTAATCCAGGGAATTTCCACAATACAGTTCTCCACCGTTGGTAAGGATAGATTATGAATTGATAGATACTAACATCTGTGGCCAGAAGTATTAGGTAACCTAGGTTTAAATAAGATGAATGATTAGATTAAAGCATGGATGGGATTTTGCCAGGCAAACATGATGAAAGGACAACTGGATCAAAAAATGAACATTTCTAGGAAGAACTGAAATTGAGCTGAAGAAGAAGCTGGAGTTGGGTATGAAAGACAGCAAAGCAATAAGGGACTGATAGAAATAACAAACATTCCCATATGTGCATAATAACCCTTGTGACAGCTCATCTATTTTATTCATGAAAATATGAAATTATAGACACTATTTATCCTAAATCCCAAAGCAGTTCTTCAGAGTTTCCAGCTTTGTTACTGGGTAGATATATGTTCTTATCAAGTCATTAAATCAGAATAATTCTCAGGATTATGTGTACATGAAAGCATTCTATAAACTATCATTGCTATTGCTTTGAAGGAAAAATACATAAATGTATGACAATTTTATAAAGACACTGAACAACCTAATTTCCTTTCCTTGGGAAGGATCAAGATGAGACAAGAACAGCTTAAATGGATACAAACCTTTCCACAAAATTTAAGATCAAGCTACATGGACTTTAGTGATGTAAAGTAGAAGTAAAGTCTATGACATTAAATATATTCATCATAAATTGTTTCTAGGACTTTTAAACACTTTAGCTTTGTATTTGTTGGGTTTTTTTATTTAAGTACCTGAAAATATATGCATGGGTTTAAATATTTTTTGGCTTGGTACATGATCTCTAAAATAATAAATATCATTTTGTATCATCTCCATCCTGCTGCACAGAAAAATAGAGCTTTGTGAAAAGTGCATTATAGCAATTCAGATAATTTTATCTGTCATAATTCAAGGTTTAAGTTACAAATTCAAGGATTTTCAACAGAACAAAGCTTGTATCTTTGTAAGTATGTAAGAATAAATACACAAACAGGATACAAAATTCAAACATTTAACTTAGAATAAGATAACAGATGAACTAAAATCATATACTCAGTCACTTACTCATTTTACCTAATTCCTTGCTCTGGAGAAACAGAAAAATAAAAAACACAAAGTAAGATACATTGGAAATAGGTCTTGTAGAATAAAAGTATTAAAACTCACAATCTTAAAAGTTATTTCTGTGTTTTGTGGGTCCTAACTTGAGAAGTAATACATCTGAAATTAAAATAATATTGTGAATTAATCATATTTCAATTTTTTAAAGTTTGAGTTTTATAATTTTTGTAAACAAAGTATTATAATCTTAATACAATACTAAGATATTAATATCTATTAACAGTCAAACTGTAGAGAGTAGTGGAAGTAAATCACACTTTAGTTAGAAAGCATTGATGCTACATTTTCTTTCCTTGTTTTGAACACAAGCCAAAGTACTTTATCAAAGCTTGCTATGAGTGTGCATATAAAGCTCTATATGGGCAAGCCAATGGAAAGGCAGTTTGTGTTGCATGCCTATTTAAACCAAAGTACTGGTTCCAGCACTGGAGGCCTAGATAGCCATAGTGAGTGGGAAAATGCAGGGGAAAATGGAAAAAAATACTTTCAAATATACCAAAACTGCACATTCGTATTGAAGTATTATTGATATATAATATCATATATATTACCAGATATACAATACAGTAATTCACAATTTTTAAAGGTTATATTAAATAAAATATTGGCTATATTCTTCATGCTGCACAATATATCTTATAGCTTATTTTATACATAATAGTCTGTACGTCTTAATTCTCCACCCCAATATTGCCCCTTCTCTGCTTCCTTCTCCCCATGGGTTTGCTATAAGCCTACTTCTCATTTATTGTATTTACTAGTTTATTACATTTTTTTAAAATTCTACATATAAGTTATATCATACAGTATTTGTCTTTGTCTGACTTATTTCACTTAGCATACTGCCTTCCAAATTCATCCATGTTGCTGCAAATAGCAAAATTTCATTCTTTTTTATGGCTGAGTAGTATTCCATTGTGTATATATACCACATCTTCCTTACCTGCTCATTTGTTGATGACCACTTAGGTTGCTTTCATATCTTGGTAACTGTAAATAATGTTGCTATGAATACTGGGGTACATGTATCTTTTCAAATTAATGTTTTTGTACTTTTTGGACATATATGGGCAAAAGTGGAATTGCTGGGTCATACGGTAGTTTTAGTTTTTTGAGAAACCTCCATACTGTTTTCCACAGTGGCTATACCAATTTACATTCCCACCAACAGTGTACAAGGGTTCCCTTTTATCTTTAACTGGATTGTGAGATCCAGAATTTTTTCTTTCAGAAAGCAGTTTTTTTGTTGCTGTTCCGATTCATCTAATTTTCTTGAAAGTTTACTTCTTTTTTTCTGTGTTAATGCCTCATGTTAGGTCTCCACTGGTTTCCCCTCAAAATTAATCACCTCTTTGAACTAGCGAGTGTGCTCCTCCTGAGTCATATTAGTCATCTGCAATCTAATATAGCCATATCTTAGAAGCACTTGAAAAGATTTTAAGACATACTGGTGTCCAGGCTACAGCCCCCGCTATTCTGATTTCATGGTCTATACAGCATTCAGGCCTAAGTCTTTTGGGAAGTTACCCAAAGACAGAAAGACTCCCTGGAACCATTAGGACACAGATGGCCCCTCTAGGCAGGGGAAAATACTATCCTTCAGCCCCCAAGCCAGGTGCTCCAGAGCTTTGTGCAGATTTAAACAATGAGGAGGCCCATGCCAAGGACCAGAGGCCACAGGGAGCAGACATCGGCAGCTCTTTCTGAGAAGATCTGCCCCATTCGGTGGCCATCACTGCAGATAACTGAGTCTCCTGCCCCTGCCCTCTTTCAGGGACAACTCAGCAAGCCTTAGCATCAGAAACACAACCTTGAGGCAGCATTTGCATGCCCCAGGTGGACCCTGCACGGGGGCTGTGAAGAAACGGGAGTCAAGACGTGCATGACAGGCCAGCACCTTCCATATCCCTCTCTGAGCTTGGCAGTGTACTCTGCTTGCTGCAGCACAACGCCTTTCCAGACACCATATCTCTGTTAGTAAATGAGGTCTAGGGCATTCCTGCCCTACACTCCTTAAATCCTGGGAAATCTTCCAATTCCAAAGCTATACAGTGACTTCTTTAAGAAGTCACTGCCTATCTACAATTGAATTATGCTTAGAAATCAAAACTGATACTTTTTGTTTATACTCTCCCTACTTATTACAAATTATATTTTTTCCATGTATAGGTTGGTGATCCCCACTCTCTATCAGACTGCAGAAAGCAGAAAACATGTCTTAAGCCATTGCTGAATTCCCAATGTCCTGCACAATGTCTGGCACATGATAACTGGTCAATAAATACTTGATGAAAAAAAATAGGGTACTTTTCATCAAGTACCTCCTCACAGGAACACCGAAGCATTACATCACAGAATATATGCAAAACACTTAGTTCCCTGCAAAAATTAATAAGAAAAAACCATAGTCCTTGTTTCACTTGAATCAAAGTCTTGCTTCTTTCAAAGAGACCTAAGTATTCCACAGCATTTTCTCTTTGTCACCTCGCCTTCTCTCACTGATGATATTAGCAATAATGAAAAGTTAATAACAACTATATATTAATCATTTCATTATTTGACAGTAGTTTCCTGTACTCTCTTCACAGCTCCTTCTCAATACATACTGTGTAAGTGCAATATTGTTATTTAAGAAGAGAAAAACACTTTGCATTTCCATGTCAATTATTTGTACAACAGTTCCTAAATTCCCCAGACATTAAGAATGACTGTGTCAGATTAAACTATAGGGTTCACATGCCACACATGAACTGTTCTACAGTGATCACACAGACTGTCAAGAGCACCAAGGTTGAGTGTAATTAAGTAATTCATAAAGCTCTTTTTCTAAAAGCTAATGAACTACACTGAAACTCTCTTACAGTCACATCCTCCTTTGCTAAGCAACATGGGATTTGAAAAAATTAAAACAAATTTCATACTAGTTTTCTGTCTGTTAACATCTTGGTAGAAATCTTAACAAAAACAAAATAACCAACTCAATTTATTTATTTTTCAAATAGCCCTCTGACACTCTGGGATAATTACGCTGACGACAGAAGATGAGATGGCTGGATGGTATCACTGACTCGATGGATGTGAGTCTGAGTGAACTCCAGGAGTTGGTGATGGACAGGGAGTCGCAAAGAGTCGGACACGACTGAGCGACTGAACTGAACTGAACTAATGGTATTTAAATTTTATTTAGTCATTAGACTTTAGAGTTTTAGCTCCAGAATCCAAAGTGCTTTATGAAGAATTGATAAGCCCAATTATCCAGAAAGTAAGGAGTAAAAGAACTCATTTAATTGTGTATAACTGTATGCTGATGTTTCTGCCTATATTTATGGAGGGAAGAGGTCAGTATTCCACTAAATTTAATGTCAGCAGAAGCAGCAGCAGCAGCAGCATGAAACAATAATATCATTGTTTATTGAGCTCTTACAATATGCCAGACACCACTGTAGATGTTTCATCTCAGAATAATCCTATGTAAAAATTTCTCAGTTGTCTTAACTCTTTGGGACCCCATATATGGACTATACAGTTCATGGAGTTTTTCAGGCCAGAATACTAGAGTGGGTAGCTGTTCTCTTCCCCAGGGGATCTTCCCAACCCAGGGATCGAACCCAAGTCTCCTGCATCACAGGCTGACTTTTTACCAGTTAAGCCACTAGGGAAGCCCAAGAATACTGGAGTGAGTAGCCTATCCCTTCTCCAGGGGATCTTTCTGACCCAGGAATTGAACTGGAGTGTCCTGCACTGCAGGCAGATTCTTTACCAGCTGAGCTACCAGAGAATCCCAAAATGAAAGTGAAACTTGCTCAGTTGTGTCCAACTCTTTGCAACTGTATACTCCATGGAATTCTCCAGGCCAGAATACTAGAGTGGGCAGCCATTCACTTCTCCACCGAATCTTCCCAACCCAGAGATCAAACCCTGCAGGCAGATTATTTACCAGCTTCCCTACCAGGGAAGCCCAGCTGTTTAATCTCAGAATAATCCTATGAGGCAACTTTATTAAGTGCATTTTACAGATGAGGAAACTGAAGCTCAGAGAATTTTAGTAACTTGTCTAACACTGCGCTGCTGCTATGTTCCAAAGCCACTGTTTAATTAGTTTTTTATTATCTTATTTACTTTTGGTTGTGCGGAGTCTTTCATTGCTGCTCGCAGGCTTTCTCTAGTTGTGGAACGCAGGGCTACTCTTTGTGGTGGTGCGTGGGCTTCTCGTTGTGAGGGCTTCTGCTGTGGAGCACAGGCTCTAGGCATGCGGGCTTCCGTAGCTGCAGCCTGCTGGCTCTCGGGCACGCGAGCTTCAGTAGTTGCAGCACACAGACTCGGCAGTTGTGGTATGTGTGCTGAGCTGCTTTTCAGCATGTAAAATTTTCCTGGACAGGGGATCAAACTCACCTCCTATGAATTGGCAAGCAGACTCTTATCCACTGTGCACACTCAGCTGCTCAGTTCAGTTCAGTTCAGTCACTCAGTCATGTATGACTCTTTGCGACCCCATGGGCTAGCTGCTCAGGTGTCACCAACTCTTTGCCACCCCATGGACTGTAGTCCACCAGGCTCCTCTGGCCATGGGATTATCCAGGCAAGAATACTGGAGTGGATTGCCATTTCCTCCTCCAGGGGATCTTCCCAACCAAAGGACTGAAGCTGCGTCTCCTGCATTGGCAGACGTATTCTTTACCACTCAGCCACCTGGGAAGCCTAACCACTGTATCACCAGGGCAGTCCCAAAAACCATTGTTTAAACTGAGGTCTGACTCCAACATTTCTTTCTTATACTAGCACATGCTATTTTAACACAGGTCCATGTATAAGAGACTTACTTGATGCCCCTAAAGCTATGGCACCCTGGAAAACTCACAATGTATAATTTCTTCCTATCAAAAGCTCTTAGGCAGGGCTGCGCAAGCTGGTATGAAGAGATGCTTCCTACTGCAATAACAGGGAGGAAAGTCAGAAAGAGGCAGCTAATGGAAGGAAATGGTATGGAAAGTAGGAAATGCTTCCAAAAACAAACATTTTTTCACAAGTTCACAGTGACTTCAACTAGCCAAACGTCAAAGGTTAATCACAGATGTAATGAAAAACTCAGTATATCAGTTTGTGGTAAGTGCTTCTAAAGCGTTCTAAACAAATTGTATTTTTAAGTCAACCAAAGGGTCTTCATTGTGGGACTGATTCAATCAGTAATCTGCTGAAGAAAATCTCTTTATATAGTTGGTACAACCACCACTTGTTTGAAAGCTTCCTTCCAAAGGAGCACAAAGTTTAAGTCATCCAACTTAGAAATGGTGGACTGGGAGAAGGGTGAAGATGACCTTCCAATTCTATTTTGGGGAATCATCTGGGAGCTCCTAGGAACGTTGACTGGAAAACCAAGGTCTTTATGACTCACACTGTTTATACAGTTGGTTTTGCTGGGTGAAGGCTGCCCTTCTTGAACCAGGCCAGTCAGCTGTTTTAACGTGGACTTAACTCCCACCTGTATAAGACGCACGTTGTCAGCCTGTAGAATGATCCATATGCCCTTCCCAGGCAAGGTTTCCCACACCAAGAAGTAACAGCAACTCCAATTCTCTGCCTTCTGTAACTGTTAGTTTTGCCTGTTCTTGAATTTCATGAAAATTAAATCATATATTATGACTAGATTTACAGCTGGATTCTTGAGTTTTTCATTACATCTGTACAGATTCATCAATATTGTCCCATGAAGCAAAAGTTTATTTTTCTTTCTGGGTTATATTCTTTTTTATGAATATACCACAGTGTCACCATTCTCCTGTGGATGAGCATTTAGCTGCTTTTTAAAATAGGGGTTTTTTTAATGCTATACATTTATTTTTGGCTGCACTGGGTCTTTGTTGATGCACACAGGCTTCCTCCAGTCGCCGCGCGGCGGGGGCTACTCTCCACTGCAGTGCACGTGCTTCTCATCACGGTGGCTTCTCTTGCTGTGGAGCGCTGGCTCTGGATGTGCAGGTCCAGTGGTTATGGCTCGTGGGGTCTAGAGCACAGGCTCAGTAACTGTGGAACACAGGCTTAATTGCCCCGTGGCAACACTCCACTCAATTCCTGAACTAGGGACCAAAGCCATGTCTCCTGCATTAGCACAATTCTTAACCACTGGAATTCCCAAACTTGGATATTTTGAATAACATTGCTGTGGATAATCTTGTACTTGTCTTTTGGTGGATTCAGTTCTCTGTGGTATAAAACTATGAAGGGGTATACAGGTCCACGGGGTAGATATAAGTTTAGCCTTAATAGACACTTCCAAATAGTGATACCAATTTACATTCCCTGAGATTTGTTTTACAGCTCAGTATATCATAGGCCTTGAAAGTTCCATGCCACTTGAAAAGAATGTGTATTCTAGTTATGGAACATTGTGTTTTATTAAATATCAGATCAAGGAGGTTGTAGTGCTGTTCATGTTATCCATTCTATTGATTTTTTGGCCTAATTGTTGTATTAATTATTGAGATGACATGTGAATATCTCCAACTATGATTGTGTGATTATCTATTTTTCCTTTAATTTTGTCTGCTTTTGCTTCATGTACTTTGAAGTTCTATTATTAGGCACATATATATTAATAATTGTTATGTCTTTGAGATGAGTTGGCATTTTTTTCATGATATACTGTCCCTCTTGAACTGTATTCCTGTTTTGAGGTCTATCTTGTCTAATATTAGCACAGGCATCGCATCTTCCTCATGTTTACTGTCTGCATGGCACATCTTCTCCCATCTTTTTGCTGTCACGATTTATTGGCTTTTATAATCAAAGTATATTCCTATAGATAGGATTTAATTGGATCTTACTTCTCTTTTTCCTTCTGCCTGACAATCTCTGTCATTTAACTGGCACATTCACTCCACTTACATTGCATATAATTTTAGGTATAGCTTGATTTTTGGTTTACCATTTTTCTGCTGGAAAAATGGTAGATTTCTAATTGTCTCCTCTGTTTTTCTTTTCTCTATACCTTCTTCTCTGCCCCATTTTGAGTTACTGAAAAAACTCTTAATATTTCATTTAAGTTCCTCTATTGGCTTTTTGGCTATATATCTTTGCATCTTTTTCATGTTATCTTAGAGGTAACATTATGACAAAATGATCACAATCAACTTAGTGTTAATAATGTACCATTTTATATGAAATGCATCAGTTTTCAACAATACAAGCCTACTACCTTCAATCCCCCTCTCTGGGTATTGTTGTGATATATATTCTATCTTCATATGTTACATAAACTACACAAGTAGAATATGCTATAAACCGTACAATTTAGGGGAGAAGGCAATGGCAACCCTCTCCGGTACTCTTGCCTGGAAAACACCATGGACAGAGAAGCCTGGTAGGCTGCAGTCTATGGGGTCACTAAGAGTCAGACACGACTGAGCTACTTCACTTTCCCTTTTCACTTTCATGCATTGGAGAAGGAAATGGCAACCCACTCCAGTGTTCTTGTCTGGAGAATCCCAGGGACGGGGGAGCCTGGTGGGCTGCTGTCTATGGGGTCGCACAGAGTCGGACACGACTGAAGCAACTTAGCAGCAGCAGCAGCACAATTTAGAGCGATCCTTTTTGCTTTAAATGGTCAAATCTTAAAGACTGTCACTGTCTCTCTGTCGTGGACCAGTACAGTAGCCTCTCAGCTAACTTCCTGATTCCATTCTTTCCCTCTTTTTTCATGTCATTTTTTTATACAACAGCCAGCAATATTTGCTTTCAAGTGTAAAATGGACAACGCCTCATCCTGAGTTTAATTTGCCTCAAGGACTTCCGAGGATGAAATGCAGGCTCATGACGTGGTCTTGTATTAATCTGCCAGGGCTTCTATAATAAAATACCAGAGACTGGATGACTTAAACAAAGGGAATTTATTTTTTCACAATTCTGGAGGCTAGAAGCCCATGATCAAAGCACTGGTAAATTCGGTTTCCAATGAGATCTCTCTTCCTGACTTGTAGAAAGCCTCATTCTTACTATGTTTTCATCTGGTCTCTCCTCTATGAGCACAGGGAGAGAGAGAACTCTAGAGTCTCTTCTTCTTATAAGGACATTCAGTTCAGTTCAGTTCAGTTCAGTTCAAGTCCTATCATATAAGACTCCACTTCTATGAGCTTGTTTAACCTTAATTACCTCCTTATGGACCGTGTCTCCGAACACAGTCTCATTGGGGGTGAGGGCATCCATATATGAATGGGAGCAGGGGAACAATTCAGTCCATACAAGCCTGAAATGCTCTCCCTGAGCCTAAGGAGGAAAAGATCTGACTGACACATCCCAAAACAACACAGAGACACAAATACAACAGCTCAACCCTATTAAGGCATCTGTGTCACTGCAGGATGGACCTCACAAGGCCTATCTATGTGTGCATAACTTTTATAAACCCGGACCCTGCCTCAGAGCAATTCCAATTCTGAAAAAAAGTAAATCATATTTTAAACAAGTGGAATTACAATACAATTTAAACATAGGTCAACTATATACTCAAATACTGATATTGTAGAAGGTTCAATTAATTGCAGAGAAAAAGCAAAGAAGTTGGCACCAAACTTGACCTAATTGCTGGCTACATCATTTTTCCATGACACATGATTGGCTGTTATAAGAAGCTTGAGCAATTTCAATTGACTCTTACCCAGAAACAAGAAGAAAAATAAAATAGTTCACTAAAATAAAATGAAAATTACTTTTTAATACCTCAACAAAAAGGCTATGTCTGCTGTCTCCCAGTCCTGTGTGAAAATTGATGGTCATCTTCTATGATAACCCAGCCCAAGCAGGAGCCGCAGCAGAGCTGGGCCCTGGAGGTGGAGACTGTCCCCATGAACCCAAGTGCCAACGCCTCCTGGGGCTCCTCTGCCCTCCAGGGCCAGTTCAGGGGCCTGGGCATCCCTGACCAACTGCTGCGGGCTGAAGGGCACCATGGACAACATGTATGTGAACATGCCCACGAATTTCTCCGGGCTTGACTGCCAGCAGGCCACCCAGACTGTGCCTCATCAGGAGCAGTACCTGTATCCCCCCATCAAGGGGAATATCATGCAACCAGACTCGGTGCCACAATCCCTGTGCCCCCATTCCTGGACAGGCTGCAGACGGGCTAGAGGAAGATCCAGGTTGCCTTCCCTCTCACTAACCGCGAACAGAAGATGTACCCAGCAGTGACTGTGTGACGCAGAGGGTGGCTGGGGGCCTGGACTAGACGGAGACGAGCGGAAACTGTTTGCTCGGGGAGGATTCTAGCCTGGAAGTCTGACCTCTCGGTGGTGTTTATGGCACAGTTGGGTTGGATGGCTTCATTTGCCCTCAAACTGTATGAAAACATCTTTCCCCAAAAGATCCCTAGATGTGTTTTGGGCTTCTCTGGTAGCTCAGCTGGTAAAGAATCTGCCTGCAATGCACAAGACCCCGATTCAATTCCTGGGTTGGGAAGATCCCCTGGAGAAGCGATAGGCTACCCACTATTTCAGTATTCTTAGAGTTCCCTGGCGGCTCAGACCTCCCACACACCCCCTGCACTGTGGGAGACCTGGGTTCGATCCCTGGGTTGGGAAGATCCCCTGGAGGAGGGAATGGCAACCCACTCCAGTATTCCTGCCTGGAGATCGCATGGACAGAGGAGCCTGGCGGGTTACAGTCCATGGGGTCGCAAAGAGTCGGACATGACTGGGCAAGGAAGCACACAGCACTGTGATAGTATATAACAAGGATGTAAGAGGTAATCCTCTTGTATGGATGTACCCTTTATTCATTATTTTACCTGACCTGAATGGTTGCCTGAGTTGTCAATAAGAGACGTTTTCAAAGTGAAAGAGCAAATACAGTTTTGTCTTGTTCCACGTGGCAGCTTGTTCCAAGTGCTGGAGCTCATGGACCCAACAGACTCTGGTCTTGGTCTCTTTCATTCACTCTGTGACATCTGTGTTGGTTTCCCATCACCACTCTAACAAACGACACACACACAGTGGTTTCCGGTTGTCCAGGCTGGACATCTGATACGGGTCTCATTCAGCCACAATTAGGGTATTAGAAGGACTGCGTTCCTTTCTGGAGGCTCTAGTGGAAGATCCTTTCCCATGGCCATAAAGATTACCAGTGTTTTACTTCCTGTATTTGCAGAACCAAGATCTCTGTTTCCTTCCTGGCAATCAGCTGAGGGGCATTCCCAGCCACACAGGACGTCCACAGTCCTTGGCTCATTGCCCACGTCCTCCATCTTTAAAGGCAGCAATGGCGAGTCCTCTTCATGCTCTGAATCTTTCCTTCTTCTTCCATTGCTTCTTTCTGTGACCAAGACAGATTAGACTGAGTCCACCTGAAAAATCCAGGATAAACTGCCCATCTGAAGGTGCATACCCTTAATTATATCTTCAAGCTTCCTTTTGCCATAGAAGGTAACATGTTCAGTGGTCTCAGGGATTAAGGCATGGATATCTTTAAGGGGGCCATTATACTGCCTTCCACACCATTACAAGACCACCTCTAGGTCCACATATTGGGCAATCTCATTGCTGCAATATTTTCAGGATCTCTGCTCTCCTTCCCCATTATCATGCAAAGAATGTCAGTGCCAAATGCACAAGGGTTATCATTTTCACTTGAACTGTATTTTTAGCCTCTTAGACTTGGTGGACACCTGAATGTTGGATTTAGACTCTGTTCCTCAGTAAAGATCAGCCTTGTCATCACTCCAGCTGCAGGGGCACTGCAAAGGGTCCAATTCTATATTTATATTCTCCAGTATTCATGCTCATTACCTGGGGAATGAACAGAACACAGCCCTTCTGTGAACCATTAATGCTATCATAAAATGAAAAAGGTGAGAGAACACAGAAATAACTCTTGGTGTTGATTACTTTCAGGAAAGGTGCTTCAAAATGACTTCAACTGAAAACCAAAAAAATATATGAATGACTAATGAACATTTAGGGGAAAAAAACAAGGGGAAGGAAAGATTCCTCTTTAAAGTTAAATAGATTTAAATTAAACAATTAGTTAATTGATCTACCACTTGAATCACTACTAAAATCATATACAAAGATTTGCCTTTTGTATTTAAAAAATAAAGCTGATAGATATTCCTTCTATGTCTGAACCCTTTCTACATACAAATAAAAATATGATAATTCACTTAAAGAAAACAGGGTCTGATTTTGTATTCATTTACTTTAGCATAATCTGCATAAGAACAAGTGCATGTAAAAGGGGCAAATGTCTTGTCTCCATGGTTGTAATCCCATTTTCTTAGTGTTGATGGCTTTGCCAGCATCTGCTCCATACAACGCTGTTTAGAACACAACTTGCAAACCTGGAAGGTGTATTTAAAATAAGATATCCCAATGGCTGTCTAAGGCTGCTTACCTATCATCAAGATTACCTCTCCTCCTTTCCTTCATTATTCTTCTTTGCACTTATCATTTAACATACTATATAATAAGCTCATTTATTTGTGTATAAATGAAATGGCTATATTGACAAACAACAGTAGCTGTGAGGCACCCCACCATTTGGCACAGCATCAGCAGTGGGGGTTGCACAGTCCAGAATGTTATATAAATAACAGTAATGACATCATAGAGCCAAGGCAAGGGATATGACATTTATTATGAATGAATATTCTTAGAAGGCTTTATCTGAATCCTTTTCTTTCTGTTTAGCCTTAGGGGAGGAAAATGTTTGATTTTGTTGTATTGTCCACATATCTTTTGTTGCTCAGTTCAATTCTTTTCCCCTCAGGTGAACTAAACACAGCAACAGCAAAGACCTGGGTAAATGACAGGACAATTCTGAGTACCAACAGCCATGAGAAAAGTGATTCAGCATGTGTTCTGCTGAAACCAAACTCACAGACTAACATCTCTGCCTGGCTGGCTTCAGGGGGAGCATCTAGTCATCTCTGAAAAAGAAGGCAGGCTTTGTTCAGAATGCTCTGCATTAGGGTAAGTGCAGGAAATCAAGTAACTGCCTCCGAATCCGGCTCTGATATCATGGTAGACCACAGGAGCTATCAATTTCTTTCCTGGGTGAGTTGACAGCTCTGAGGCCTGGAGTAAGTCCCTAAATTCTCAATCCCCACTACTCATCTGTATAATGAACATTCTCTAGGAGAATTATAGGCTTCCTTCCAGCTAGAACAGACCTTCTATAATTTTAGTCATTCACTGGATTAACCATCCTCCAATGATATAAAACATGCTTGGAATTCAGAGGCTCAAAAGGATCATAACCTAATTCAGAAATAGGTTTTTTTCCTTGAGGTCCAGTCTACATCCACTTCCAAGAACAAAGAGAATGGCTGATGAGGAGCCCTATTTCAGCCTACCATTCCTTCTGTAGATAACAGGGCAACCTGCAAGCAGCAGACTGGCAACACCCCTTCCCAGGCGGCCTCGGGGATTAATATTCAACCCACTTCAGCCATCATGTTTGAACTCCAACCATGTGGCATGATGTGCTGGCTGGCACAACCACAGTAAGAAGTAAGACAACAGCTGTAATATTAAGATTAATCTGATCAGGATAATTTTTAAACATTTTCTAAAGGCTACTTGCAATACAATATGCTAATGGTTATAGTTAATAAGTGCTGGCACAGATAGTATAAAGGTCAAATGAGATTTATTTTGACACAACGCCTGTTTGTCCAAGGAAATAGTATCTATGTACTAAACCCATGCAGTGAGAGAAGATAAAATTAACTGCCTCTAAAAAGCTGACGTTGAAACAGGACTGATGTTTTTGTGCTAAAGACAGACATTCATTTGTCCCCTCGTCATACACATGGTAAAATCATGATGGACTGTAAAAGGAAATAAAATTAAAGGGAAATAAAAGTTAATGACTTTGGAAGACTAATGCAAATGCTCCCTTGGGAATAAACAGGCAAGGAGCAAGTTAGAGAGTACTGTGAGATGAAAGTCAGTTTCTAGTCCATTCTACAAAATCAATACAGTGTCCTGGACTTAAAATAAGACTCATAAGTCATAGATTGACTTGGTCATGTATCAACCTCCACTCAGCACAGCTCTCAATGCCTCTCATCGACAAGCGTTGCTGAGCAAAACTCTGTGGTCGGAATCTGCCCTCACTTGGGCCGGCAGGGAAACCATGTGGACAGTCAACAGCAAAATGGGATCATCACTTTTGGGAGCTCATACATCAATTCCAGAATTTATTTCCAAAGTCAAAACTGAAACTGCTGTCAGAGGCTTCCTCTGAAATTCCATTTCACAGATGAGGTTTGTATTGATGAAAATTAACATTCTGCACAAATCAGAAAGGTCCAAAGAATCATTAATGTGCAAGTCTATTTTTGATGTACTCTCTCAAGGGGAAATACTTGAAGAAACAGAGTAAGAAACAAAGGTAACAATAAACACTAGGAAATACCATTCCACTCATTCCTCCTGTGTTGACTGAGCTAGGCACTCTTGCAGGTGCTAACAGTGAACAAAAATAGCAAAAAAAAAAAAGAAAAAGAAAGAAAGAAAAGAAAATCCCTGCCCTCCTAGAGCTTACATTCTACCGAGAGGAGACAGAAAATAACAAAGAAGTGTGTCATGTATGGTATATAAGAAGGTGATGTACAAAATGGAGAAAGCAAAGCAGAGAAGGAGGTATTTGGGGGTGGGGGGAGTGGGGCTACATCAGACAAGCTGCTGTTGCAATCAGCTAGAAAAGTGTGCTTTAATTAAACACAGTTTTCTGACACCATCATTCCAAAAGGGCTTGTTGTCCAGGCAAAGGGAAGACAACCACCTGGCTTCACCCAATTCTTGTTTGTGTTTTGACCTCTTTGAGCCAGTAATCGAAAACTACAGAAAGCAGGATGCTTGGGCAACATTCCCCAAGCCCTTGCCTCAATCTAGGAATTTATCTGATGGGCCAGAAAGATAAAACCTTGACTATAATAACAGTCAACATCTATGAACTTTTTCTATGATCATCAGTCATATTCTAAGAGTTCACTCTTGTTGATTAATTTAATCCTCATGTCATATCAATAAGGTATGCTTATCATCCCATTTTTTTTATTAAAAGGCAGTGAGGTTCACATTTTGGCTCCAAAGACTGTACTCTTTACTACCACTGTACAGTGGCATGTGGCTGCATCTAATACTCTGCTTCTTTTTGGACAGCAAACAGCTAACATGAAATTAATGTGCTCAAAATAAAACTCTGGATCCTTAATACATCTTCCCTTCCCTCCTCTTCCACTTCTGGCCACCTGTTTCTCACCCAGGTTTCCTGAACTGTCTTTATAAATAGCACACCCTTCACAAAGCTGCTCAGGCCCAACATATAAGCCTTGATTTATCTGTTTCTCCCACACACTTCATCTGAGCTGTCTGAAAACCCTGCAAACTATTTTTCAAAACCAGTGACCTCTAATCACTGCCAGACCGCTGTCAGGTGGCACCCACAGGGCCAGGACAGCCTTCCTGATCTCTCTGCTTTCCTCTCACTGCCAAGACTCAGTTCTCACTCCCTGAAGTAGCAGTGACTTCTGAAATGTAAATCACATCATACCACTGTATCTGCTCAAGTAAGTCAGATGGTTTCTGTATCAGTCAGGGTTCTCCAGAGAAACAGAACCAATGGGGGGTGGGGCGGGTGGGGTGTGAGTGTGTGTATGTGTGTGTGTGTCTATGTGTCTGTGTCTGTCTGTGTGTGTGTGTGCAATCTGCTTTCCTCAAAGTCTACTGGTTTAAATGTTAACTGCATGTAAAGAATACCTTCACAGCAACATCTAGACGAGTGTTTAACCAAACAATTCAGCACCATAGACTAGCAAAGTTGACACAGAAGATTAACCAAAACCCATGGCCTACAGTTTTCCTTTTATCCTTCCTCTTTCACCTTCTCCATTTTTTGGATCAGCTGGCTTTCCTTCTCTTCTGGGCACCTGATATGTTCCTTCATATCTGAGAAAAAAGTGCTTCCTTTTGCAGTCATTGCTATTCCTTACACATGGACTGCTCTTCCCCTAGGATCCCACGTGGTTCCCTCCTTCACTTGACTGAGGTCTCTGCCCCAGCATCTTCTCCTCGCGGAGGCCTTCGCTGGCCCGCCTGTCTCAAACAGACCAAGACCCGTCTCTCCCTCTGCCTTCATAATACTTGCCAGTGCCTGGAAGTATAACAAGTTACACGCTTGTTTACTCTCTGCCTCTGCCCCTCTAGAGTGCTCCTTTTATCCATCATATGATCAAATAGTTTCTGCCGTATTGTAGGTATTCAGTGAATGAAGCTGAATGGATGAAGAACATCATGAAAGTACATTTTTTTAATCCATTTGTAGAAAGGGACCAAATACCAGAAAACATTACTATCACGTTTTAAACTGTAATGAAGTAAATGAAACCATAAGTGATATTACTTTTTTGGTATTATTTATACTCCATACTACATTCCTTTTTGTTATGTCTGGGTTTTGTTTTTATCTAAGGTTGCCAATTTTTTTGTAAGTAGGTTTTTTTTTAATTTGAGGTCACAACATTCATTGTTGTTTTAGGTGGATCAATTCACCTAATCAAAAGAGCCTACACTGAAAAATCACACCTTCAAAAATCATACAACTCAAAGTTACACAGCAGCTCTCTAGAACTTTCATCTCATATAAAACTCTAGAGTGTGTAGTTAACAATATAGTGTTGTGCACTTCCAAACTTGTCAGCAGGTTAGATCTCTCCCCAAGTGTTCTTTCCACAAAGAATAATAAAGCAAGGGAACACAGGAGTGCTTTCAGAGCTAATGGGTATGTTTATTTCCTTCTTTATGGTGATGGTTACCACAGGTGTATGCAGATGTCCAAACTCATCAAAATGTATACATTTAAACATATGCAACTCTCTGTATATTAAGTATATCTCAATAAAGTCTTAAAAAATCAGTAAACCCCATTCCTCCACAGACCCATGACCTCCATGCCAGCTGAACCGCAGCTCTGCCCACACACCACCACCTCTCTCTTCATCTGAGCACTGTGAATTATTACAGCCCATTATATGTCTTAAAAACAGCATTCAAGCCAGAATTGGTATTTACAAAGAAGGAGGGGAAAATCAGTGGAGCCAGTGTTAAAAATGTATCTATATAATGATGATAGCTAATGTTCTTTGTTTTCAAGGAAATTACTCTTCATCTCATTATGTGAGTGATCCAGGAGAATTTTGAATTCTCTTAACTCCAAGTCTACAAATTAGACAACCCAGAAAAAAGTGGTGCTATCACATTCTGCACTCAATCAAAGGAACATCTTCAGGAATTCAGAGGGAAACTTATTCAAGTTTACTGTTTGACTCCTTGGCATTTGGCAGAGAAGGCTCTTACTGGGAATTTTATAAGCCCAAATGTCTTTTCTCTCACAATAAACGAGATCCAGAGACTTCAGTGTCTGTTTATGGTCACAAGGATGACCCTTTCGCAGAGTCAAATTTCAAACTCAGGTGTTCCCAGTAACCCAGCCCCCTGGGGACAGAAGCCCCAGAACTCTAGGGACTCGGTCCAAGTTCCACAGGTAGATGCTGGTGCCTAGTCAAATCTGCAATCTCTAACTTTCAAGAACATCTTCAGAAGGGGTTCTACTACCAGCTTACACTGCAGGAATTTCCAACATCCCAGGGAAGCCCTTAGGTTCTACGTCTGTGAGTTGACAGAGGAGTAAGAGAGTGAAGTCTTTAAAGAGCCCAGCAGTTTCCCTTGTCCCTGCCACAAAGGCTACAGCCACAGGACACAGCCTTCTCCCCACAGGGCTAAGGCTTGGAGGCCCAGTGTCCACTTGGACAAACCACTTGCTGCTCAAGGAAGAGTGATGATTTCTAGCACGTCACTCTTCCAAACTCCCTCAAACAGTTTTTGGATGCATGCTGTTACCTCTCTTCCAGGAATGAAAAAAATACATAAATAAATAAATGAAGTGGGTATTTTATTCATAAAATGAGTATTTAGTTTATAAAAGAAATGATAGCTCCAGGAAGAATCCTCCAGAAATCATGTGAATTGTGCAAATTTCAGACACCAACCACCCTGAGCCTTATTTTCCTTAGTTGTAAAATGACAAGATTGGGATTCTATAAAATCTGGTCCAGCTCTAAGAGTCTGTGAGCTAAAATCAATTAAAACCCTTTTGTTTTTCCTCTCAAATTTCAGTTCACTTTATGCGTTATTTCTCAATTAAATATAATAACATTCTATTGAAAATAAGCTCTTACCCCACCTTTAAAAAACACATCTTGTCTTTCCATTTTCTGTCTCCTCTTTGTACATCCCAGCAGTCACCATTCAAGGGCTGCTCTATTTTGTGCTGTTTTATTTCCTTCAGCTTTCCTCTTTCTTTGAACAGCAGGTGCCAGAATAACAAGGCAGTGTGAAATTTACGGAAACAATGTGTTTATACACTTGGCTACCTTATCTCAAATGTAACACTCCTGGACTCTAAATCAGATGTATTGCCATATGTTACAAGGTACAAAGAATACTGTACAGGCTAGTACCTATCATTTTTTGCACAAAGGTATGGAGTCCCAAAATTACTTTCTTGAAACACAAAAATTTCTATAAATCCTTTTGCTGTATCTTTATGGCAACCAAAATACTCTTAAACTGAAATTATTCCCTGTTTACATTACAGAGTATTTAATAAAGTCCCAAATAAAAGCTGGTCACAGCAGTAAGAATCCTTTAATTGAACATATTAAAACACTTGAATCATATTGTAATTTCTAGTAGAGGCAGACTATAAAATTCAATTCTTTCTTGAATAAATAAGACATTCTAAGAGTACCACATTTCCTTGAGAAATTTACTTTCTGATTGTTTCTGGGAGAGCCCTCTCTCAGCTAAGTGTTTTTTTAATTAAAGTTGAACAGAGAAGGTTTTCCTTTTAAACCACGTATCTGACCACATAGATATCTCGTATTTGATTCTGCTGTAAGATATGGTTGCATTTCTCTTGGATTTGAGATATTAGCTATTGCTTGCTACCCAACTAGGATCAGGATTAGGAAAGCTGATAAGGTAAATGTGTTTTCCTGTTTTCTTACATCTGACATTTCCACTTCTCTCTTCCTTATGAAACCATTACCCTACCCAAATGGGATTCAGTTTGTATGCTCCAGTGACGGCAGAATAGAAAGTCACTCCCTTCAACCAATGCTCTTACTGTGTAGATGGATTTATTTTGAATCTAATTCCTGCATCATAGGCTTCTTATTTGCAATGGTAAAGTAATGAATCAAGTTCTCTATTAGAATTCAGCCTTGAGTGACAAGCACAAAGGCTGTATAATACATCAAAATCAGTACATAGACCAGTATGTATTTCACACTATGTCCCTGGTGAACACCAGAGTTAGAAAAGACACATTTCTTGTCCTCCATGAGCTTGTTATATATTTAGGATCCCAGGAAGCCCTATTGCAAAATATTCCTTCAAATGTCCTGACTGTGGGGTCTGAGATTCTCATGTTCCTCCAAACATCCTGACCATGGGGTCTGAGATTCCCATGGACAGCACTCTGAGGATACCAGTACATAGTCTCATTAACACCTGATAAGACCCTTGCAGAGCAATTCCCAGGAGGATCAACCTATAGACAATCTCAGTGTGCTCTAACCCAGTTACCCCAACTCTGCTGATGATTAAAACCACCAAAGAGATTTTTATTAATTCAGGAAGCTGGGCGTGGAGACTGGAAATCTGCATTTTCCAACCAGATCTGACTGGTTCTCTTGCCTTCTCTTCTTTCCCTCCCTCTTCTTCCTCTATCTCCACTTACTTCTCCTCCACCTCATCTTCCTCTTTCTTCTTCAAATAAATAAATAACAGAAACAAAATTTGGTAAAAGTAGTGTTCTAAAATATCTTACAAGTGAAGACTTTGAATATGAAAGCCAGAACAGTCTTGCACTTACACACTTTAATAAATTCATACATATATATCTTAGTTCCTGGGAATATTCAGGCTAAACATGTAAAAGGCTCAAGAAAACCTGACAATTTTATTTTATAGAGATGCTAAGCAAAGACTTGACTGTTTTCATGTGAATGCCTTATCACAAGCAGACACAGGGAGGTTGGCATGCTCAGGTGGTCCTAGACACAGGTAATTTGAGCTATCTATAAAGCTTATTACATTTACATTCTAACAAATAGTTATGGCCCTTTAAATATCTTCTCTGTTATTTCAGACACATTTCATATTTATTTATTTATTTATGAGAGGTCTAAAGGGAATTTTCAAGGGTTTTTTTTAAATTTCCATATAATTCTTTCAGCAATTACTTGGTTTTTAATAACATTTCTTAAGCCATATTTTATATATGTTTATAACCTTTAACCCAGATTTTAAGGTTTTAAGACTTGAATATATATTGAATGAAGCCATCTGGGATTTGGTTTTATTTGCTTTGCCTCTCCAGAAAGCAATACATGCAGGTAATTATTTTAGGAAATGTTATACTGTCATTTATTTTATTGCTTACTTACTTTGGCTTTGTCATATTGCTCCCATATCTTCAAGTCTAACTGCTAATTATCTTTCCCCCAAATATCTTAGGATTAATTTAAAACAAAATTGATATCTCATTCACTTCCATTTGATGTGCTTTCTTTTGCAGAGCAAATATTTATTCCATTGATAAGTATTATACTCAACCTAAATCAAATTGCCATTACAAACTAGGTATGCAAGCCTACTATCTTAAGATTATTCTGAATTATTTATTTTTCTTTTTTATGAAAGAATGTTTTTCATCTCTCCAAAATTTGTAAAAACCATGTTGCCTTAAACACTTTGTAATTTTTCTGTAGTCATTAACACTTTGTAGGAATCTTATCATGAAAAGATAAGATCTGGAAATATTCTTAACCAATTATTTTTTATTAAAAGGTAATTAAATCAATTATATTGCCCTTTGCCCTTCAACTTCTTTCAAATACTGTTCTCATCCTATTACAAAAGTAATGTAATGCAAGTATAAGGAAATGTAAACTTCAATTAAAAGATTCTTATTTTGTCCCATTATTTTGAGATCAGTAACACTAGGAAAGAAATAGCATCAGGTCCATATTCATTTTCATTAAGTGAGATGCTCCCCTGAAGTATGATAAATGTATATGAATGTCAACAAATATAAAGTGTATTGGGACACTAACCAAAAAATAAATATAAAAGAAGAGAGAAAATACAAAAATAAAAACAAAAGGTGTACTGGGTGGTGAATTTCCAACACGATCTCAAATGCTGTGTCCAGTACAGTATCCCATCCTCAATTAACACTAGCAACACCCTAACCTTTGGTCACACCTTTCCTCTCACTTGACATTAACCCAGTGAAGACATGCCATATCCTTGGGAGAGCCACGTACAGAGACTGAAAACATGAAGGAGTGTTTGTTGAATTAGGTACCATGGCCATGTTGCCCAAGCATGAAAATCATTTTTTTTAAACCCTTTTGTGCAGCTCCTGGCTATGAGAAGACGACAGCTGTAAGAGATGGAATTCAGGTCTCGAATCCTCTACAGGAGCCATGCCTGAAAATCACTGAGTCTAGAAGAAATCTGAAATACTGCCTGGAAGCCAGGTCCAGTGCTAGATACTGGGAGTACAGTTTCCTTGGGATCCTTCTGGAGTTAGGAGGAATCCAGACCACACGTGGGGATGCTCCACAGCAGTGGTCCACTTAGGCACCGAGTGGAGAAAAGAGAACTTATCCTTGCCTGGAGAAGTCAGAAAGATTTGCCAAGGGAGGAGACTTGAGGGGGGCCTAAGTGCCTTCTACTCCACTAGCGTCACCTCCTGAAAAGCTTGCAGCCTCGCCACCTTGCTCACCAGACCACAGTGGACCTCTCGAGTAATAAACCCAAATTCTGATGGTAACTGGACACCCCAGTCAGCATTTAACACTGCTGCTCTTCCCTCAAGCAACACTGGTTTCCATCCCTTCTGTTTATTCTTTCTTCTATGCTGCCACCTAAAATACATTCCTTTCCACTTTCCACTTATTCAAACCCTCTATTTTTTTTTCACAGTCCAGCTCAAAACTTACTTCTTGCATGAAGCATCTGTCTACACACAAATACCTCCTTCCCTGTGATTTTCTAGTCTGCTGCACTGTCTTAAATGTGTTCAGATGACCAAGAGTACCTAGTCTCTCTACAGGGATTAAATTCCAACAGGCAATGAAAGGAGGGTTCTAGAAGACTGTGACTGTTCAAAATGCAGCAGGTTGTGAGAGGAGTACCTCTCCTCACTCATCCTGAACCTTCTCTGGAAAATGCAGTAGCTATTGGCTTCTTGGGGGTGGCTTTTTTTTTGGCTTTTTTTTTAATTTTTAATTTTTACTTTATTTTGCTTTACAATACTGTATTGGTTTTGCCATACATTGACATGAATCTGCCACGGGTGTACGTGAGTTTTAAGTGAAGACATTGAGGCGTCTGAACTGTGGTGTTGGAGAAGACTCTTGAGAGTCCCTTGGACTGCAAGGAGATCCAACCAGTCCATTCTGAAGGAGATCAGCCCTGGGATTTCTTTGGAAGGAATGATGCTAAAGCTGAAGCTCCAGTACTTTTGCCACCTCATGCGAAGAGTTGACTCATTGGAAAAGACTCTGATGCTGGGAAAGATTGGGGGCAGGAGAAGGGGACAACAGAGGATGAGACGGCTGGACAGCACCACTGACTCGATGGACGTGAGTCTGAGTGAACTCTGGGAGTTGGTGATGGACAGGGAGGCCTGGCGTGCTGCGATTCATGGGGTCGCAAAGAGTCGGACATGACTGAGCGACTGAACTGAACTGATGTTCCCTCTGTCCTGAGAAACTGTACTGGGGAGGAGCCTCCAGCCACTGCCATGAAGCACTGGAGGAAAGGACATCAGGAGGTCCATGGCTCCGCTTAACAGCCCAGGTTCTCCAGACTCAGGGAGGGTGGTCTCTGCGGGGGCTGTCCAGAGCTAAGTGTGTTCATTTCCTAGAGCAGTAGCAACAGATTACTACAAACTGTGTAACAACAGAAATGGCTTCCCTTACAGTTCAAAGCCCAAAAGTCTAAAGTCCAGACAAACTCTGGGTTGATAATCCAATCCACATCTCTCTCCTAGCTTCTGGTGCCTACCAACCATGTTCTTCCATAGCTGGTGGCTGCGTGGTTCTAACCCCTGTCAGTGGTCACACGGCCTCCTCCTCTCTTCCCTGCTTCTCTGTCAAATCTCCCTCATGGGTATTTCCTACAAAACACTTATCATTGCATTTAGCACCCACTTGGATACTCTGGAATGACCTCCTGGTCTCAGGATCCTTAACTTAATTACGTCTGCAAAGACTCTTCAAATAGGACCACGTTCACAGTTTCTGAGAGTTAGTTCACGGACAACTTTTTGTACGCCACCATTCAACCCACTGAGAGTATCATGCTAACCTACTTACCTAGGTAATTACCCTGATAACCTAATATTTTCACTAACCCTGGTGGTTTACAAAGCACGCTCATCATTTAGCTTAAGTATTGCTTTTCAGTTGCTCAGTCGTGTCCAACTCTTTGCAGGCTTCCCTGTCCTTCATCATCTTCCAGAATTTGCTCAAACACACGTCCATTGATTCAGTGATGCCATCCAACCATCTTGTCCTCTGTCGTCCCCTTCTCTTCCTGCCTTCAATCTTTCCCAGCATCAGGGTCTTTTCTCAAGTATAGCAAATCATTAAGTCACCTCCCGCTCCAGAGTTACTGAAATTGTTCAAGAACTGCTAGGTGTTTTGAGGGAAATGTTAGGCAGGAAGTTAGGCATGCGTGAGGAGGGGTGACCTAGCCAAAATGGATGCAAGCAGATCTCTAAACCCCACCCCAGACAGACCCCAGTGCAGCCCAGGAGAGTTCATAGATACGCTACAAAATAACCACAGAGACCTTTCTGACTCCTGCACATGCCCCCTAAGCACACAGTGGATACAAACTAATCACAGGGGCACCTCAACTGAGGCACAGGTACCCTTGATGCCCAGCTTCCTCTTCAACCCTCCCCATCCGGTAACAGAAACAAGATGAATTAAGTCTTCTTTCAAAGATATCATAATTTAGCAGGAAATGTCACAAGTGCAGAGAAGTTGAATAAAGGTAAAAATGCAATGCTGTGCAAAGATTAGGGGTAGAGTAAAGGCTGCTTGCACCTTTTTCCACTATTTCTTCCTCAACATTACTCTTTCTCACAAGAGCTCAACAGCTTACGTGTACCACAAACACCCCATCTTCACCAACTCCCAGACCTTGCTCAAACTCATGTCCATCGAGTTGGTGATGCCATTCAACCCACTCATCCTCTGTTGTCCCCTTCTCCTCCTGCCTTTAATCTTTCCCAGCATCAGGGTCTTTTCAAGTGAGTCAGTTCTTCGCATCAGGTGACCAAAGTATTGGAGTTTCAGCTTCAGCATCAGTCCGTCCAATGAATATTCAAAATTGATTTCCTTTAGGATGGACTGGTTGGATCTCCTTGCAGTCCAAGGGACTCTCAAGAGTCTTCTCCAACACCACAGTTCAAAAGCATCATCTCTTCGGCACTCAGCTTTCCTATTAGTCCAACTCTCACATCCATACATGACTACTGGAAAAACCATAGCTTTGACTAGACAGACATTTGTTGGCAAAGTAATGTCTCTGCTTTTTAATATGCTGTCTTTGCTGTACTTTGCTGTACTTTGCTGACTAAGGTCCGTCTAGTCAAGGCTATGGTTTTTCCAGTAGTCATGTATGGATGTGAGAGTTGGACTGTGAAGAAGGCTGAGCGCCAAAGAATTGATGCTTTTGAACTGTGGTGTTGGAGAAGACTCTTGAGAGTCCCTTGGACTGCAAGGAGATCCAACCAGTCCATTCTGAAGGAGATCAGCCCTGGGATTTCTTTGGAAGGAATGATGCTAAAGCTGAAACTCCAATACTTTGGCCACCTCATGTGAAGAGTTGACTCACTGGAAAAGACTTTGGTGCTGGGAGGGATTGGGGGCAGGAGGGGAAGGGGACGACAGAGGATGAGATGGCTGGACAGCATCACTGACTCGATGGACGTGAGTCAGAGTGAACTCCGGGAGTTGGTGATGGACAGGGAGGCCTAGCGTGCTGCGATTCATGGGGTCGCAAAGAATCGGACACGACTAAGCGATTGAACTGAACTGAACTAGGTATCATAGCTTTTTTTCCAAGGAGCAAGTGTCTTTTAATTTCATGGCTGCAGTCACCATCTGTAGTGATTTTGGAGCCCAAGAAAATAAAACCTGTCACTGAAAATATATGCTACATTAAAAAATACAGTAACTGCCCAATAAACTCTCAAGTGAAAGCTATATATATGCTATAGTATTGTTTTAAACTTATTTTCTTTAATAATGTGAGCGTCTAGAGACAATATACAGCTGACCCTTGAACTATGCTGTGGTTAGGGGCACTGACCTACCATGAAGTCGAAAATCTGTATATAACGTTACAGCTGGTCTCCCACACGCACAGCTCTGCATCCACAGATATGCCAATGGCAGATCATGTAATACTGTAGTGTTTACTGTTAAAATCTGTGGGGCTTCCCTGGTGGTGCAGTGGTTAAGAATGCACCTTGCAATTCAGAATCCAATTAGGGTTTGATCCCTGATCAGGAAGATCCCCTATGCCACAGAGCAACTAAGTCTGTGTGCCACAACTACCGAGCCCATGCACTGCAAGTGCTGAAGCCTGTGCACCTAGAGCCTGTGCTCTTCAACAAGAGAAGCCCACACACCACAACTAGAGAAAGTCCACGCATAGCAACAAAGACCCAACACAACCAGAAATGAAATTAATTAATCTAAAAATCTGTGTACATTGGATGCTTGCAGTAAAACCCATCTTGTTCAAGGGTCAACTGTACAGATCTTCCTCAATTTACAATAGGGTTACATCCTGATAAAACCATTATAAATTGCAAATATTAAGTTGAAAATGTATTTAACACTCCTACCCTACCTATCATCATAGCTTAGCCTAGCTTACCTTAAACATTCTCAGAACACTCATATATATTTATGAGAAAAAACCATCTACCTTCTCAAGAGCTCCAACTACCTCTATTACACAGAGAACTGGAAACAGATATACACAAAACAGTATCTACCACTAATAATTTAAAAATCTTTAACTTCGGCTTTGTGAGAGCCATCAGATCTCCATTTCTGTGTCTTTATCCATGAGTCGGGGTCTTTATCTGTGCAGAAGTAACACCAAGTCATGTTCACAGGAGGGTTTAACTTCCACTGGCCACTCAGTGTCAGCAGTCAGGGATGGGATGGAGGAAGCACTGATTAATAGAGCTTTAAAGGCTGCTTCAGATGCCTTAAGGCAAATACAATATCCAAGAGTTCCACATCTTTCCACTGGTTCAAAATTTCATTCATAATCACTACTTTAGCCAAATTATACAGGACAGCAGTTTCCCAATGACAAAAGCCTGTTTCCTTTAGTTTTTTGGCACTTCAAGGGCAATCCAAGGCTACTTCAATAAATTATGGATATGCAGTTACAGAAAAGAAATCAGGAAATGGAGACAGGGACAATGTCCTCAGAGGATCGGGTAGAACACAATGGAGTATATATCTGGTCATTATATTTAAGGGAGCAGGCACAGGGAAGAACACAGCTGTAATGCCTTAATAAGTACCCTGGGCTGCTTCGAAAGGAGGGAGCTTTGTCTAAACACAGGTACAGAATTTTCCACAAAGGGCTCCTACCCTTAAAGTATTCATCTTTCTAACCCCCAAAGCTTAGCACAAGTAACAAAAGAAAATCTTTTTCTCCAAAGTTGAAAAGAAAATATCTACCCATTCCTTATGTTGCTCCCTGGTTCCCTATATACAGAGCACTTCCTGGGGAAAAATGACCTAAAGTGGTAGAATTCTTTAATGAAGGTTCTCACTTTATTACAGATTAAATGCACCACATTGTCAATTTATAAAACTATCAACATGGATTGAGAAGTAGTTCCCATGCCTGCTAGATTTGTGTTATTAGCTCAAAGCTGATTATCTGACTATTTTTCTATAACAGTGAACCCCAGCAACTATAGATCTGGAGAATCCACGCCTCAGAAGAGATCAGCAACGTGGCCTTGTGAGCTCACTGTGCTCCCTCAGCGAATCCCGTCTCTCCACCTAGAGCAAAGCTCTGGACAGAAGCCACTGTCAACTGCAAAGCAGTCATCTGGAGAGTATGTAATTAAAATTAATTTTGCATCTACCTATATACTCTTTTTAATCAATTTACTATTTCCTTGTTGAACTATTCTAAAGGCTGAACCTCATGGTACACAGGGCTTTTTTTTTTTTTTACAGAAACATCCATTATACAAAATGTTGAAGTTATTTTCAAACATAATAATTCTCACAGAAATTTTTTTCAAAGAAGGTTTACCAACTTTTTTGTTCTTTGAACCAAAGCCAGGGATATTCCATAGAACTCTGAGAAGTGAAAAAGAAACAACTAATAATTTTCTTGAAGCAGTGGTGGGCAGTGTGAGGGTTTCAGCAAATGGCAGTTTTGACAGTTTGTCAAACCTTCCAGAGTATTCTCCTACATATCACCAACTTAAGGGATGAAGGCAAACAGATGCTTTGGCAGATGTATCTTACTAAAGATATTTAGTATCTTACTAAACTTACTGAATTTACTAAAGATATTTAGTATCTTACTAAACTTACTGAACTTACTAAAGGTATTTTCTCCACCAACCCTTCCATTCATTTTAAAATTTCATAATCCCTCGTATTAATTGCCTTCCAGTTTGAAATACCTAGAATAATTTCCTTTCTGCTGACCCCACTCCTAGCTAATCCAATAAGGAATACAAATTACCCTCAGATTGACCACTTTTACGTTTAAAAAGTAAAATAGTTAATTTTATATAGTCCGAGTAACCAGGGTTTAAAGAAAATTAACATTTCTATCTAGTCAGATAACAATGGTCACTTCCAACCACACTTCATCCTCTGACATAATCTGGGATCATGGGATCATGTGATCATGTTGTTGGCTGACTTGCATTCATTTGACCACTAAGTACTGCCCTTCATTAAAAGTTGGCAATGGCCCCTCGGATCGCTGATACCATCTCCAATTAATACTGCAGGACACCAACTATATGGCAGTCTTAGGTCCCACATGCAGAAATAAATGAATCTGAAATCAAACCGGATACTGCCTCATGCCTGAGCCCTTTCTGTCACAGGCCCTGACTTTTCACCATAGTATGTGATATTACAGAGTGGTCACGATGAACACTTTGGGAATTAATATAAGGTAACCAACTGAACTGAACTGAACTGAACTGAGGAGATCCAACCAGTCCATTCTGAAGGAGATCAGCCCTGGGATTTCTTTGGAAGGAATGATGCTAAAGCTGAAACTCCAGTACTCTGGCCACTTCATGTGAAGAGTTGACTCACTGGAAAAGACCCTGATGCTGGGAAGGATTAGGGGCAGGAGGAGAAGGGGACAACAGAGGATGAGATGGCTGGATGGCATCACCGACTCACTGGACATGAGTTTGAGTGAACTCCGGGAGTTGGTGATGGACAGGGAAGTCTGGCATGCTGCGATTCATGGGGTTGCAAAGAGTCAAACACGACTGAGCGACTGAACTGAACTGAAATGAACCAACACCATACATTGTTTTGTAACAGCATCTACATTCTGAAATCTCTCCCGTATGGCCAGATACTGTGGAAATCTTCCCAGCCAGCTCATAGCAGTAGATGTGTGGCTTTCAAGATGCTGTGAAAACCTAGTACCACGTGGGTCCCCGTGGGATGGGCTCTCAAGAAAAGATCTAACAAAGGGGCTAACTAAAGCATATGGATCTAATGCAACAACAATAACAACAACAATCACAAAAACGTTATTCCCAAGACACATGTCACTGGAAGACATACTGGCTGTACTCAGCTGGGTCTTCTATGAAACACACATGGTGACTTATTTCTCCCAAAAACCATCACTTTCTTCTACTTTCTTAACCAAATTCTGTAAATTCTGAGGCTCTTGCAGAGAAGATGTACTTTTTTGCTGAGAACAGTGCAACAGCAGAGCCCTCTCTTTGGCAGGCAGTTACTTAAAATATGCCCACTGGACTTCACAGTGAGAGGCTTGGCCTCACCTTGGGGCAAGAAACTGTACCACCAGCAATTTTCCCTGCCAATCCTTCCACATGACGAAGCACATATGGATGCAAATGAGCTAATCCTTCTCTGGAAGAGTAAGCTGCACCTGGCAGCCCCTTACAGAAGCACCAGACAGAGAAGATGTGATTGTGAGGTACCTGGGGGACTGCCACAAAGCAGGCTGGGAAAATCCCCACCTGGGATACTTTAGATAAAACCTAATTATCTGCTGGGATAATTGGCCTCTGAAAGGGATACATGCTAATAATAGCATTGAGCCATAAGGTTATTAAACTGCCGAAAGGTTAGGAATATGTGCCTATTGATTACAGCATTCCTGAAGATAGCAAAGCCACCAGTTAAAATAAATGGATGACATGATATGAAGAGGAAGAAACTGTGCATCCTGTGATGTGGTAAAGAAGACTGAGGGACAGGTCATCTTCTCACGTAACAAAACATAAAGAAATTACATAAAGAGCCTGATGGTTCTCTGTAAAAATTGGGAAACTACCAAACCACCAAAATAATGATGCTGGTACACAATATAATTAGGAAAAGGAAAATAATCTTTAAAGGATCTGTAAATACATGGTATAGCTTGCTTTCCAAAACATGCCCCTTTAATTTCTCTCTCTACCCTGGATTTTCTAATGACAAGACATGTTTTAAAACGTGTTGATGATATCACTACTCTTCCTCCCATAGACAGATGGGTGTCCATGCCCCCTCCTTAAATATTAGTGACCTGCTTATAACCAGTGGGATGGGGGAAAGTGATGCCACAACACTTCCAAAACTAGGCCAGAAAAGACAATGCAACTCCATCTGGTTCTCTTGGAACATTTGCTCTAGGAAAACTCAAGACTCCATATAATAAATAGCTTCCCTGAGACCACCTCGCTGGAGAAGGTGAGCAATGAAGCAATTCCCTACTGCCCCAGCTGTGGTTCTGGCTAACCACTTCCCTCATAGCTCAGTTGGTAAAGAATCCGTCTGCAATGCAAGAGACCCCAGTTTGATTCCTCAGTCAGGAAGATCTGCTGGAGAAGGGATAGGCTACCTGCTCTAGTATTCTTGGGCTTCCCTCATGGCTCAGCTGGTAAAGAATCCGCCTGCAATGCGGGAGACTTGGGTTCGATACCTGGGTTGGGAAGATCCCCTGGAGAAGAAAATGGCTACCTGCTATAGTATTCTGGCCTGGAGAATTCCATGAACCATATGGTCCATGGGGTAGCAAAGAGTTGGACACGACTGAGCAACTTTCACTTCACTAGCTTCAATTTCTAATCACGTGAATGAGCCTTCTGCTGCCAGCCAAACCATTTGCTGACCATTGCCACAACCAACATCTGATCACAACAGCACAACATCCCCCCCAAACAAGAGCTGCCTGTCAAGCCATTTCCAAATTCCTGAGACACAAAAATATAAGCAAACAAAAAGGTGATTTCTTTCCCACACCATTACATTTTGGGATAATTTGTTACGCGAAACATTGCTAACCAGTCTCCAAACTTCCAACAAATAATAACATTCAGTAATGTCTTTCAATTGACAAACTGCAATCACATCATGTCAACTAATTTTTATAAATATCACATGAAACAGGTATAATAATCACACATTGCAATAACCAGAACAAACGATTAATATCACAATTAGGATTCAGATCCATGTCATCTTATTCCAATGACCTTCAATGTTGTGCTGACTCCCAAACAAGGTGATATACTTTAAATGGCTAAAACATTTATCTATTCAAAAATTCTAGATAATGAAAAAATGCTAGGTAATGAAAAAACTAACAGCAGTGTTCCTTTGCCTGACATTTCCAGATGGACTGTCTCACCATATATTTGTGTATTTTTTTAATTTAAAAAAAATAATAAAGCAATTCTTGCAAAATCTAGATGACAGCCAATCCTTGCATTTCTTTATATTTGTAACTAACAAGATGATTTCTATGCAATTTTACCCTCACCATTAAAAGGAACAGACCAATTTTCAGGAAATGAAATAAAAATGAATTTTAACCATGTATGGAAAGACTTGTATTTCATAACAGCTCTCTGGATTTCACATTTTTAATCACACATTGAGAATTGATTGGTTGGGGTCCTTAAATTTAGAATTTGCTTACTCCTAAAAGAGTTTGCCAAATCTGGCATGTTGTCTAGGTATTTTGAATTCCCTTGTATTAATTTTTTTACAATGGAGAAGTCAACAAAAACACACTTACCTTTCCTTATTAAGGGCACTAATGTGATACAAATAAGTGGACAGCTTGCTTCCAGCCTTATAGAAGCTTACAATCTTGTTGGGGCTATTTTGATATAAATTTGTATGATTCAGAAGAAATCATATTGGATTAGGAATATATTTCCTTGCATACCTAAAAAGGGTACTAGAAATACAAAGCATGAAAATGCCTTAAAATTCACAAAACACAAGCAAATGTGATATAAAATATGTGCACATTAAAACAAAGATTTTATCCAAAATGGTGACTGGAGCCCATGATATTTCTGCTCTGTTTTTGGAAAGTATTAAGTTATATTTTACTGGATGATTCCAAAAGAGACAGTCCATTGCTGATTACTAACCCCTTTTGATTACATACACCACACAAGAAGAAAAACACAAAACCAGGTTTCCTAGGAATTCTGATCAAGATAGACATTAGTGAGATTCCAGGAATTCACCTGAAGTTCAGTTCAGTTAGGTTGCTCAGTCGTGTCCGATTCTTTGCAACCCCAACGGACTGCAGCATGCCAGACTTCCCTGTCCATCACCAAATCCTGAAGTTTACTCAAACTCATGTCCATGGAGTCAGTGATGCCATCCAACCATCTTAGCCTCTGTTGTCTCCTTCTCCTCCTGCCTTCAATCTTTCCCACCATCAGGGTCTTTTCAAATGAGTCAGTTTTTCACATCAGCCTGCAATAAGCAGGGAGACAATATACAGCTTTGATGCACTCCTTTCCAAATTTGGAACCAGTCTGTTGTTCCATGTCCAGTTCTAACTGGTGCTTCTTGACCTGCACATAGATTTATCAGGAGGCAGGTCAGGTGGTCTGGTATCCCCAACTCTTAAAGAATTTTCCACAGGTTGTTGTGATCTACATAGTCAAAGGCTTTGGCATAGTCAATAAAGCAGAAGTAGATGTTTTTTCCAGAACTCTCTTGCTTTTCTGATGATCCAACAGATGTTGGCAATTTGATCTCTGGTTCCTCTGCCTTTTCTAAATCCAGCTTGAATATCTGGAAGTTCACAGTTCATATACTGTTGAAGCCTGGCTGGGAGAACTTTGAGCCTTACTTTGCTAGTGTGTGAGATGAGTGCTAAGATCGTGGCATCCGGTCCCATCACTTCATGGCAAATAGATGGGGCAACAGTGGAAACAGGGGCTGACTTTATTTTGGGGGTTCCAAAATCACTGCAGATGGTGACTGCAGCCATGAAATTAAAAGATGCTTACTCTTTGGAAAGAAAGTTATGACCAACCTAGACAGCATATTAAAAAGCAGAAACATTACTTTGCCAACAAAGGTCCATCTGGTCAAGGCTATGGTTTTTCCAGTGGTCATGTATGGATGTGAGAGTTGGACTATAAAGAAAGCTGAGTGCCGAAGAATTGTTGCTTTCGAACTGTGGTGTTGGAGAAGACTCTCAAGAGTCCCTTGGACTGCAAGGAGATACAACCAGTCCATCCTAAATGAGATCAGTCCTGAGTGTCCAGTGGAAGGACTGATGTTGAAGCTGAAACTCCAATACTTTGGCAACCAGATGTGAAGAGCTGACTCACTTGAAAAGACCCTGATGCTGGAAAAGATTGAAGGCAGGAGGAAAAGGGGATGACAGAGGATGAGATGGTTGGATGGCATCACAGACTCAATGGACATGAGTTTGGGTAAACTCTGGGAGTTGGTGATGGACAGGGAGGGCTGGCATGCTGGGGTCCATGGGGTCACAAGGAGTCAGACATGACTGAGCGACTGAACTGAACTGAGATTAATGCAAGTGTACAGTAGTTTGAACATTCTTTGGCATTGCCTTTCTTTGGTACTGGAATGAAAACTGACCTTTTCCATTCCTGTGGCCACTGCTGAGTTTTCCAAATTTGCTGGCATATTGAGTGCAGCACTTTTACAGCATCATCCTTTAGGATTTGAAATAACTCAACTGGAATTCTTCACCTCCACTAGCTTTGTTTGTAGTGATGCTTCCTAAGGTAAAGTGATGCTTCACATGAAGTAGGTCACTTAAAGTCTAAGTTGAGGTTTATTAGCACTGATGATGCCTAATTAAGTGAATAAGACAAACGGAATTGTGAAATAGATATAAACCATTTCTGAAATTTCTTAGAGCAATTTACCTAGACTCTATGAAAATAAATATTTACATACTCTATGGTTGCTACAAAATCTCAATTTTCCTGAAGTTATTTTTCTCTATCACCACTAAGAGGATATGACATGCTTCAGAGAAATAAACTAGAGAATCGGGCATAGTTCACTTGCACCAGGCATCTGATTTAATACTATGGGGAAAATCTCACGAAGAAATACAAGGTTCTCTTAAAACATTAGGGATTCAGAAGACAATATGCCCATTTCTCTTGATTTCTGTATTTAAGCACAAACCAGTGGAGGAAATTTTCCTGCTTTAAGTGATTCAAAACAGCAGCAGGATGGTACTCTGGCTTGTAAATCAAGATGACAGTTATCTTGATGTCAATGCCCCTGAGTTGTACTACAAGCTTGTGGCCCACTTTTGGCTTTAGTTTTCTGTCAAAAGAAACAACAGCAGTGGAACACTGAACATTCGAGAAAATCTTATTAAGGAGATTCCAGTCCAAGACAGTGACCTACACACCAAACCTACAGTTAGGTGTGGAACAACTACTTCTTGGGAATAAAACCCGAAGACTGGTTGGTTGAGCGGCGCCTACGTCTCGGGAGGAGGAGACAAGGAGGAGAGAAGGAGCGGGTAGGATAGGGTGCACATGGATCCCCCAAAACCTCACCCCCCGAGCAGCAACTCACAGGAGGGAACTCACACCTTCAGCTTCTCCCTGAGGAGTGACGGCTTTGAACCCCACATGAGGCACACCCAACCTTCATGACCCACATCTGACATGAGCCTCCAAAACATCTAGCTCTGAAAACCAAGGGGGCTCACCTCACCAGACCCACACTGCGGCCGTCTGGGAAAGAGCTCTGGAAGGCGGGCGCTGACTCACCCGCCAGCGGCCAGCGCGGAAGCCGCCTCCAAGGACGCCCAGCCTGCGCGGCAGCCGCTCTGCTGGTCCTGAAGCGTCGGCTCAGCGGCCGGCGTCTGAGGTCGCACACTCGGGAGCCGGAGCCGGCGGGGGCTCGCTCAGGGGGAGAGCCGCAGGCGGCGTCTCTGCCCTTCTTCCAGGGCCGGGATCTCCCAGGAGGGACTTTTCACACGTCAGGCCCTGGTACGACCCAAGTTCCTGGGTTTCAGTTTGGTGCTGTTTCACATCAGGTGCTGGGTTTTACGCCAGGTCGCCCAGCTGTATATTCCGTGCCCCGTTATGACGTCAGGTGCCCAGTTTCAGGTACAATGCCAGCTTTTATGGCCGGTGCCCCGAGGTTTACATCAAGTACCCCAGTCTCCTGTCGGGTTCCAGGTTCACGTCAGGTACCTCGTAACACACTACGAGTCATGGTTTTACATACGGTGCCCGGTTTTGCTTCAGGTGCCCAGATTTACTCAGATGTCCAGATTCTACGTCAGGTACCCGGCTTTTACGTCAGACACCAAGGTTTACATCAGACACTGGATTCTACGCCAGGCGCCCAGGTTTACATCATGCGCCTAGTTTTACCTCAGACGCCCAAGTATGGCAGACACCCAGTTTCTAGGTCAGGCACCCGGTTTTACATCAGGCGCTCAGGCTTACGTCAGGTGCCGAGATGTACGTCAGGCGCCCGGTTTCTACGTCAGACGCCTGGTTCTAGTCAGGTGCCCCGGTTTACGTCAGGCGCCCAGTTTTATGTCAGACGCGCAGTTTCTACGTCACACGGCAGGGTTCTGCATCAGGCGCCCACATCAGGCGTTGGGCTTCGACACCAGACGCCATGTCGGGTGCCCAGGTTTACGTCAGGATCCCAGTTTTTTAACGCGCCTGGTTTTCACATCAGGCGCCCAGGTTTATGTTAGCGTCCAGGTTCTACATTAGGCCTCCAAGTTCTACATTAAGCCCCTGGTTTTTACGTCAGGCACCCAGGTTTAGGTCCGGTGCCTGGTTTTTACATCAGGCGCCCAGGCTCTACAGGCACTGAGGTTTCCGTTAGGCGCCCAGGTTCTACCTTAGACACCCAGTTTAGCGTCTGACACCCCAGTTTTCCATGGGGAACCCGGTTTTAAGTCAGCTTTGGGGTTTTACGTCTGCTGCCCCTGAGTGTACATCAAGTGTCCCAGTTTTATGTCAGATCCCAGATTCACGTCAGGTACCCGATAAGAAGTCAGGTGACATGGTTTCACATCTGGTGCAGGGTTTAGTGTCAGCTGACCCAGCTTTCTGTCTTGTGCCCCAGTGTTTTTTTTTTAAGTCAAGTAAAACTTTTATTATTTGCAGCTTATGAGAATATGAACATTAACATATGTAGAACCTACATACAACATATGTAGAACCTAATACAAAGTAATGGAATTAGTAAATTATTTTAGGTAGGTAGGTCCCTGGATAGATCAATAAACAAAAATTATATTTTCATATACCAACAACAAAAAATTTGCAAATGAGCTTTAAAGTGAATTCTATTGTACAGCATGAAAAAAAACACTAAATACCTAAAGAAGCATATCACCCTTATTTGTGGAGGATGTGTTCTACAACACCCCCCAACCTCCCTCCCATGCCTGAAACTGAGGATAGTACTAGGCCTTGTGTATAAAGTTTTCTATATACATACATACCTATGGTAAGGTTTAACTTATAAACTAGTCACAGAAAGAGATTAACAACAATAACTAATAATAAAATAGAACAGTTAAAACACTATTGGAAAACTCAGCAGTGGCCACAGGACTGGAAAAGGTCAGTTTTCATTCCAATCCCAAAGAAAGGCAACGCCAAAGAATGCTCAAACTACCGCACAATTGCACTCATCTCACATGCTAGTAAAGTCATACTCAAAATTCTCCAAGCCAGGCTTCAGCAATATGTGAACCATGAATTTCCAGATGTTCAAGATGGTTTTAGAAAAGGCTGGGGAACCAGAGATCGAATTGCCAACATCCGCTGGATCATCGAAAAAGCAAGAGAGTTCCAGAAAAACATCTATTTCTGCTTTATTGACTATGCCAAAGCCTTTGACTGTGTGGATCACAATGAACTGGAAAATTCTGAAAGAGATGGGAATACCAGGCCACCTCACCTGCCTCTTGAGAAATCTATATGCAGGTCAGGAAGCAACAGTTAAAACTGGACATGGAACAACAGACTGATTCCAAATAGGAAAAGGAGTAGTCAAGGCTGTATATTGTCACCCTGCTTATTTAACATATGCAGAGTACATCATAAGAAACTCTGGGCTGGAAGATGCACAAGCTGGAGTCAAGATTGCCGGGAGAAATATCAATAACCTCAGATATGCAGATGACACCACCCTTATGGCATAAAGTGAAGAAGAACTAAAGAGACTCTTGATGAAAGTGAAAGAGGAGAGTGAAAAAGTTGACTTAAAGCTCAACATTCAGAAAACTAAGATCATGGCACCTGGTCCCATCACTTCATGGGAAATAGATGGGGAAACAGTGGCTGACTTCATTTTGGGGGGCTCCAAAATCACTGCAGATGGTGACTGCAGCCATGAAATTAAAAGACGCTTACTCCTTGGAAGGAAAGTTATGACCAACCTGCTGCTGCTGCTAAGCCAAGTCAGTCGTATCCGACTCTGTGTGACCCCATAGATGGCAGCCTATCAGTCTCTCCTGTCCCTGGAATTCTCCAAGCAAGAACACTGGAGTGGGTTGCCATTTCCTTCTCCAATGCATGAAAGTGAAAAGTGAAAGTAAAGTCGCTCAGTCGTGTCTGACTCTTATCGATCCCACGGACTGCAGCCTGCCAGGCTCCTCCGTCCATGGGATTTTCCAGGAAAGAGTACTGGAGTGGGTCGCCAGTGCCTTCTCCTACCTAGACAGCATATTAAAAAGCAGAGACATTACTTTGTCAACAAAGGTCTGTCTAATCAAGGCTATGGTTTTTCCAGTAGTCATGTATGGATGTTAGAGTTGGACTATAAAGAAAGCTGAGCACAGAAGAATTGAAGCTTTTTTTTTTTTTTTTTTTTGCTTGTTATTTTCTTTTTTTTTTAATTTATTTTTTATTTTACTTTACAATTCTGTATTGGTTTTGCCTGTGGTGTTGGAGAAGACTCTTGAGAGTCCCTTGGACTGCAAGGAGATCCAACCAGTCCATCCTTTAGGAGATCTGTCCTGGGTGTTCATTGGAAGGACTGATGCTGAAGCTGAAACTCCAATACTTAGACTCATTTGAAAAGACCCTGATGCTGGGAAAGATTGAAGGCAGGAGGAGAAGGGGACGACAGAGGATGAGATGGTTGGATGGCATCACTGACTCAATGGACATGGGTTTGGGTAGACTCTGGCAGTTGGTGATGGACAGGGAGGGCTGGCATGCCGGGGTTCATGGGGTCGCAAAGTGTTGGATACGACTGAGCAGCTGAACTGAACAATATATTGTAATAAAAGTTATAAATGTGGCCTCTAAATATTTTATTGTACAAATTTATTGCCTTGTCCATCTTTTAACTAAGCACTTAGCACACGATGGCTGTATCTTCTGAAGTCTGAAGTCCAACAGCTGAACTGACACAAATTTCTTTTTTCCTTCTTCACAATTTCATAGAGGAAACATTTATTTCTAGATCTTAGCAACCTCAGCATATGATTTTTTTTTTCCTTTATTAAGTAAAGAACTTTCTTCTTTTCACTTAAAGGAAGAACTTTACATATCTGAATTGCCAGCATCACTACTCTTGCATTTTGGGACCATTATTAAGTAAAATAAGTGTTTCTAGTACACAAGCATTGTGATGCTATTGTAACTAAGCAGAACCTGTGAGGCCTTCGGGTGAGAGAATCCTCCCCACAAGTCGTCGGCTCTGGCTCCTCTCTGAAGTACTTAGACAACAGTATCTGATGCACATTTTCCTGCATTGCTTTACAGAAGCTAAAACCACCACCAAATGGAAGAAGTTAGCTACTTGATGGCCATAAGCACATAAACCCCCCAGATGTACTGGAGTCTCAGGATTGATCCTGTTAACCCCTGTAACATTGCCCTCTTACCTCACCATCAACCTGTCAGAGAACTGTGCCCTGAGACACCCCCACACCGTGGGTCTCCTACAACTAGCTTTTAAAAGTGTCTCCCTGAAACCCATCAGGGTGTTCAGGTGTTTTTGAACATTAGCTGTCCTGGACTCACTGGCTGGTGCCTTACAATAAATACTGCCTTTTCCTTCACCACAATCCAGTACCAGTGGATTGGCTTACTGCACATGGGCCAGCGGACTCATTTGATAACCAAGACGGGTACTGAGTAACAGGTGCTCTACGATTTAGAGCAGGAGGGCACAAAATTTCATCATGAGACTCAGAAAGGTGCTCAATTTAAAATTTATAAATTGCATATGTCTGAAATTTTTCAATTAATATTTCAGACTCGTTTGATGCTCTAATTTTACATCTGGTGCTCTGGTTTTTGAGACTGCCTCCAAGGGACACCTCTACATCACTTGACTCTGGTGGCCGGTGGGGCCTTTGCTTTCAATCCCACAGGATTGTTTGTATTTGCATGTTTTAAAATCTACTGCCTGAGCTTCTGGCTTCCAATCAGCCTGAATCTAGGTTCTGACTGAGAGTCCCCCAGTTTGGAATACTGACTGGTCTTGGTACAACCTCAACCACTGAAAGTGAAGTTGCTCAGTCGTGTCTGACTCTTTGCAACCCCATGGACTGTAGCCTCCCAGGCTCCTCTGTCCATGGGATTTTCCAGGCAAGGGTACTGGAGTGGATTGCCATTTCCACTAAGAGCCATTAAAAATAAAGTCGACTGGGCTTCCCTGGTGGCTCAGTGGTAACGAAGCCGCCTGCCAATACAGGGAACACGGGTTCCATCTCTGACCCAGGAAGATCTCACATACCACAGAACAACAAAGCCTGTGCACCGTAACAACTAAGCCCAACTCCAGAGCCCACAAACCCCAACTACTGAACCTTCACTTGCAACTTCTGAAGCCCACACACCCTGGAGCCTGCTTGCTGCAACTAGAGAAAAGTCCAAGCATAGGCGAAGACCCAGTGCAGCCACAAACAAACTTTTTTTAAAAATAGAGCTGACATGCAAGTTTTCTAAACCTTGGGACTTGACACTTTGGACTGGGTAATTCTCTGTTGGCGGCCAGAGGGGTTCTTGGGCATGGAGGGAGGTTTTCCAGCATCCCTGACTTCTACATATTACGTGCCAGGGGTATGCCCCCCTTCAGTTGTGACTCAAACATTGCCAAGTGTCCTAGAGGGAGAGAGGAATCGCTCCCAGTGGAGAACCACTGCAGTGGGACCACTAGATGAGACCTTTCAGCTCCAAATGTTTATAGGCAAAATGAAGGCAGAATACGGTGCATAATGGGCCTGCCCCATCCTCCCAACCAACCTGTGTCATGGTAGGTATCATCCTCTTCTGTACCCAACTGGAAAGCTTGCAGAGCTGTTTGCTTCAATAACGTTCCAAGCCTGGACTGTAAGGACTGAAAACACCGACAGACCCTGTAAAATAGATGGCAGGGTGTCCTGCACTATTAACACAGTTAAGAACCTCCATGAATAGCGCTTCTAAGCTATTATCTGGAGAGAGACAGGAATGTTGAAGAGTTTCTCCACATGAAAGCACTTATCTGCACAGTCATAAAAGATAACCCATTACCATGGCAGGAAATCAAAACTGCAATAAATTTCAAAAGAGAAGAATGAGGAGGAAGGGGCATAAAGGACTAGTAGAAAAACTCAACCGACAGCATGCCCCATACAGAAACTAGAGGAGGGCTGTGCAGGCCATGACCGCACTGTGTATAGAGTGCCCTGGTGCCGGTGCTGAACGAGGAGACACTTAGAAAACTGCTGCAAACGCATCGAGAGGGTCTAGACAGTACTGTTTAGACAAGGCCTTCTCTCCATCATCCAAATCATGTTCAGATTTAAGCTGAAAAGATGACAAAGAAAACCTCTGCATTGGATTCTGGCACTGAGAAAATTCTATTTGGAAGCTGTTAAATAGCTCATGAAATTAAAACTCACACCTGAACTAAAAGTCTCCATCTTCCTTTGTTTGTGCTAAAATTCTAGAGCATATCCCATAAAATATTTTAAGGCAAGAAACTTCAAAAACTCCAGGAGGTATGTTTAGTGAATATAAGAAGAAATCACTGAGCTATAGATATTTATGGCAAGTAAAAATTGGCTTTTATTAGTTACTGTTTCTAAATAACGCTCTTATAAACTCATTTTAATAGGGAATTGACATGACTCTCTACTTATTATCATACAAGGTTCTCTATTTTACTTCTCTGTTACATTAATACAATTTAAAGAAAAAGGGGAATCCTGAATTTAAAAAAAAAAAAAAAAGGACCAATTGTTTTCCTTTGTTTTCTGCAAGAATTTTATCACAGATTCCCCTTAAATAAAGTATGGGGGCTTCCCTGGTGGCTCAGTGGTGAAAAATCCCTCCCTGCCAATGCAGGATTTGAGCCCTGGTCCGGGAAGATTCTATATGCCATGGAGCAACTAAGCCCATATGCCACAGCTACTGAGCCTGTACTCTAGAGACCAGGAGCCACAGCTGAAGCCCACGTTCGCTAGGGCCTGTGCTCCACAACAAGAGAATCCACCACAGTCAGAGGCCTGCACACCGCAACTAGACAGTAGCCCCCACTTGCCACAACTGGAGAAAAGCCTGTGCGGCAGTGAAGACCCAGCACAGCCAAAGAATTTAAAAATACATAAAAAATAAATTTTAAGTTTTTAAAAAGAAGTTATCATTATTTAAAAAAAAAAAAAAAGCACACAGGAGTCAGATGCCTGAAGAAACCTCTTCCACCGTTTGCCAGCTACATGATGCTGTTAATTCGTTTAATATTACTGAGAACCAAGTTTCCAAGAGATTGGACATAACAATTATACACTACTCATGGGGTGGTTGTGAAAATAAAAAGAAATAACTTATGAGAAAAGGCTTTGCAGACCGTAAAGTTCAATCAAGGGCTGTTTTGTTGAATTAACATAAAATGTGTCCACAATGTGGTTTACATAAAATGTTCCATCATGCAGATGACCAAGAGGCCCAATTTGAAGAAACTTCAGACTGGCTTTTTCCAGACTTTAGACCCTGACTTCCCTTTCTTTAGAAAACGTGTAAATTCTTTCTCGCCCGTTTGATATGTAAATCCGTTTAAAGGCCTCTGGCTACTTATACCTTCCAGGAATGTCTTCCTCCAGGAACTGGGAGCCACCACTTTGAAACTTTAACACCAAGGAAAAGAGCCCTTCAGTCTCCCAGTTTCTGTGATAGAGTAGGGGCCCAACTTCCAGGAGCACGTTGCTCCAAGTTGTAAAACTACCTTCAATCACTGAAGATAGGAGAAAGTTTACTTTTCCTCTGAGAAAGATCCGTTAGTAAATACAAGTGACCCCATTCCTTGGCTATTCAAAACTCTCCCATCCTTTGTTTCAGCAGAGTTAAGTTCAGACTTAAGGTCTGGCCTTCTTTGTTGCAACAGCCTTGAAGAAAGTCTTCCTCACCTGTTAAATTTTGTCTTGTAGGATTTCTGTTTTGGCACATGTTTGCAAACCAAATGAAGATATCCCGGGATTTATTTGCAGCAAAACTTAAGAGCCTCCCCAGCTTCACCAGTGACAAATGGATTCTAGCTCTCCTTAGTTTCTAATAGACTGGAATGTCCTGGAGGTGAGGGACTGACCAAACAACTGACCATGTCTAACAGTGGCCTGTCTATGTAACCACGTATTCAACATGTGAGTCAACATGTTATTACTGAATCAGCATACATATCAGAGTTTCATTTATCAGAAGCCAGAGCACTTGAAATACTACCACGGGTGGTAGATCTGGTAATGTTAGGGGAAGCACACTGATTGAAACCGCCCACCCTGGCCAGGCACCATAGTAACCATTTGCATGAGTTGTTTTATAACAGGAGATCCTGGTAAGGAATACGGAACTAATAAGCCACCACCAACCGGAAGAGTTCAGGAAAGGTCTAAAGGAGACACTGCGTGTCCATCCACTTCCCAGAATCCCTCTCGCTAGCATCCATCTTGGCTGAGTGATGCATGCGCCACCAGGAAAGACTCTGAATTAGAATGATTGGCCAAAGACCACCCGGAAACTAATCCCATCACCATAAAACCCGACATTGCGAGCCACCACGCGGCAGAGCAGTCCTCCTGGGTTCCCTTACCCTACTGCTCTCCACCCGGGTGCCCTTTCCCAATAAAATCTCTTGCTCTGTCAGCACATGTGTCTCCTCGGAGAATTCATTTCCAAGTGTTAGACAAGAGCCCAGTTTCAGGCCCTGGAGGGGGTCCTCCTTCCCGCAACAGTAATGCTGCAAAGTAGATGGCAAGATAAACACATTTTTAAAGTACTTTATTGAGGTATGATTGACATACAAAAAGCTGTATGTATTTAATATACATGACTTGATGAGTTTGGAAATAAGTATGCACCCATGAAATCATTACCACAATCTATGCCTTAAACCTACCCATCACCTCCAAAAGTTTCCTCATACTCTCCTTACTTATCATGTTTTTGTGGTAAGAACACTCAACATAAGATCTATCCTTTAGAAAATGTTTAAGTATATAATACAGTATTGTTAACTATAGCCACTATGCTATGCAATAGATGTCTAAGCCTTATTCATCTTGTATAACTGAATCTTTGCACCTTTTGACTGATACCTCCCCGTCTTCGCTAACTCCAGTCCCTAGCAACTGTGGTTCTGAGTCACTGCTTCTGTGATTTACATTCCTCTTGTAAGTGGTATGCAGCATTTTTCCTGCTGTCTGACTTAGTTCACTTAGTATAATGTCCTCCAGGTTCATCCACATTGTTGCAAATGGCAGGATTTCCTTCTTTTTTAAGCCTGAATAACATTTCGTTTTAGGTGTTTGCCACATTTTCTTTACCCATACATCTGCAGATGGACATTTAGGTGGCTTCCATGTCTTGGCTATCGTGAATAATGCTACAGTGAACATAAGGGTAAAGATCTCTATTTGAGATATTGATTTAATTTCCTTTCAATATATACCCAAAGTGGTTTTCCTGGATCATAGGGTAGTGTTTGAGAAACCATACTGTTTTCACAGTGGCTGCCTCAGTTTACATTCCCAGCAGTAGTGCACAGAGGCTCCCTCTTCCTCTCACTCTCCCAACATGTGTCTTTTGGTTTTTGGTTTGTTTGGGTTTTATTTTTGCTTTTGTTTTGAATAATAACCATCCTGACAGGTGTGAAGTGATATCTCATTGTGGTTTTGATTTGCATTTTTTCCCAGATGACTGGTGATGTTGAGCATCTTTTCATATACCTGTTGGCCATTTGTATGTTTCTCCTTCAAAAATCAATGCATTTCAGTGCAACTTTATAAAATAGTGGCTTTGGAGATGGATTGTACATGCATAAATATACAAATCTCAAGAAATAGCAACATCAGACATTTGTCCACATTAAACATAATTTAAACCTAGTTAATTTAGCTCTAAAACATTTTACTAAAAGATGCAGGAAAAACAGATACGGCACAGGTACAAGACAAATGAGCAGAGTACAGTCTCAGGAAGAAAAAGAGAAAACATAAACTCTTAAATCCTTCCATAGTTCTCAAATACTTCCAGCATAAAGTAAAACACCTTAGCACATCAAAAAATTTGGCCACATCTGGACAAGATCAAATTTCTCCTCTTTCTTTCTTTGCATTTGCTCCTCTACCCCTTATACTCAGTGTCTTCTTGTGAATGGAGAGGAACTTCCCCCCACAAGTCAGACCCTGAAACAGCTAAATGTAGTACTAGGATCATCTAAAACCTTTGTTTACACAAGAGGGCTTGCAAATGGGTCATATAATCACTGTGTCACATCCAAACCCCAAAGCCCTATGGAATCGCTTCCATCTCAATGTGACTAGGACTCTGCATTTTTCAAAGCAAGTTCATCTATTGTCTTTACCATCACTAGCAGCAAGTTAAGTATTATTATTAAGTCCACTTTATTTGTGAGAAGTGTGATGTTGATTGAGTTTATTTCTTACAACTTTATGAGGTATAATTAATATATAAAAACCACATATTTAATATGTACAATTAGATGCAGAAAGAGTGTCAATTTCTTCCTCATATGTCAAGACAGCACTTAAGGCCTTCAGCCCATTTCTTTGTGGGATAATCAGATCCCGTGCATAAGAGCATGCATGCTCAGTTGTGTCCAACTCTTTGCAACGCCGTGGACTGTCGCCCACCAGGCTCCTCTGTCCGTGGGATTTCCCAGGCAAGAACACTAGAGTGAGTTGCCATTTCCTTCTCCAAGGGCTCTTCCCAACCCGGAAATCAAACTTGCATCTCCTGTGTCTCCAGCATTCACAGGTGGATTCTTTACCTCTGAGCCACCTGGGAACCAATCAGATCCCAGGAGTGATAAAAAGTGATCTCTGATTCTGTATGTTCCCAGAAGGGTGCTGGGACTGAAATGCATACAAAGGGATAAAAGATGGACATAACATCACCAGGACAACCAATAGGGTTAATCTGCTCTGGATTCCCCAGAGCAGCAGGTAAACACATAACATAGACTTAGAATGACAGGTGCTTCTCTGTACAGTCACAGGGACATAAAGTCCAGCGGGGCAGACTGGGCTTCTTCTTGGACCCAGATTCCTGAAAACACCTGCCTGCCTATAGAGCATCTCACCACATACAGGCAGTGTCACTATCTAAGGTCACGGAAACTGCCCCTCCAGAAGAAAGAATGCTGAATCTCCAACTTGGTAAAGCCATCACCATGCTGGTAAACCCTTTATTCTTCATCTACACTAAAGGGACTTGTGTCCTTTGCCTGTCCCCTGATATTTCACTGTCAATCATCTTCTCCCTTGTGAAAGACATGCAGAGAATCAAAAAACAAATCAATAGTAGATGTGGTAGTTCAGAAATTCCAATTACACATCCAGTACCCTTCTGCTGTCTCCTTAATATGTAAAGGAATCCTAGAATGTAAACTTCATAAATCACAGAACTGATCCCAAAGTTTATAATCAGAAAATAATAAATGCTTTAAGGTTGTTGAGGGAGTTCTTTTTCTGATTAGGATGTAGAACAGTGCAAAACACCATCATCCCCATGGTAACAATAAGGGGGAAAAAAACTACTTTTCTATAAAGCTATCAAAGAGCAGTGGCAATAAAAAAAAAAGAAGCATTAATGAGCTATTAATATGTTCCAGAGACAGATAAGCAAAGAGCTGAATACACTTATATCCTTAGCAGCAAATCCAATCTAACTTTGCAAATTCCAAGCAAAGTTGCCATAGATAGAAGAGTAAGTGATTAGGAGACACCAGCCAGGTTTTAAGTGTGAGGGCAGGCAAATGAAACAAAAATCTATAATAGCTCAAATATAAAAAGAATGGTTCAGGCCAACATACCTGCAATCTTCTACCCCCTAGGAATTTTTCTAAGTAGCAGAGATAATTATGAGGACAGAGCTAAAAGACAGAAAAAAAAATTGATGTGTTCAGACCCCAGGACACTGTAAAACCTGAAGCCATAAGTAAATCATAACTAACTAAGCTAAAAATCAAATCATTTCAAGCTCAGACTTGGGAAGATCAAAAGGATTGATTTCTCCCTTAGTTAGGAACATTGGGGATTTCCCTATCTTGCCTTTTGTAAAAAATGCTGAGATGAACATAGGTGTGCACATATCTTCACAAATTTGTTTCATATCTTTGGTTAAATATCCAGAACTAGAATAGCTGGATCATTTGATAGTTTGATCCTTAATTTTTTGAGGATTCTCCATACTGTTTTCCATAGAGGCTGCACCAATTTACATTCCCACCAACAGTGTAGGAGTGTTTCCTTTACTCCACATCTCTCCAACACTTATTATTTCTTTCCTTTTCAATGACAGCCATTCTAAGGGGTGTGACATGATATCTCATTGTAGTTTTGATTTGTATTTCCTTTAATTAGTGATGTTGAACATCTTTTCATATGCTTGTTGGCCATCTCTATGTTTTCTTTGGAAGAGTGTTTATTCAACTCCTCTGCCCATTTTTTATGGATTGTTTGAATTCATGTTGTATGAGTTACTTCTATATTTTGGATATTAACCCCTTATCAGAGACATGATTTGCAAATATATTCTCCCAGTCAGTAGGTTGTCTTTTTCATCTTGTTAATGGTTTCCTTTGCTGCACAGAAACTTTTTCATTTGATTAGTTCTCATTTCTTTATTTTTGCTTTTATTTCCCTTGACTAAGGAGTCATGTGCCAAAAAATATTGCTAAGACCCATGTCAAAGAGCGTACTGCCTATGTTTTCTTCTAGGAGTTTTATGGTAAGCATACAACCTAAGTGTTCATCAAAGAATGAACAGATAAAGATGTGATACATGTATCTATAACACATGCCATTTTTACCCAGTGTTACTTCGGAGAACCCCATGGACAGAGGAGCCTGGCAGGCTATAGTCTATGGGCTTGCAAAGAGTCAGACACGTGTGAGTGACTAACACACACACGCTTCAGTTAGAGAGTAGAACATGCAATATTTAGTAGAAGATTGAATAAAGTATACAGGTAACCTTTATTAAGCCATAAATAAATGTCAATCACTGTGTTTTGCGCCTGCATTTCATCTTTGCAACAGCCATAGAAGGAAAACGCTATTACTTTCCCAATTTGCAGATGAAGTGCCTGAGGTTCCGTACAGTCGCCAAACTAGGAAAAGTCAAAATTCCCATCTGTCATCACTCCTGACTAAGTAATCACTCATCGTGTTAACGCTACATGTTCTCCATCTACTTCATTCTCGAAGCACTATTGTGAGGTTGCAATGGCTGACATGGTAAAACCAAGGACCCTGAGAAGTGAAAAAACTTGCCCAGAGTCACGAGCCAGCCACTGGCGTCGCCAGTAACAGAAAGCAGGTGTGTCTGCTATTAACCAGCAAATGCTTTGGCTTTTATATCATCCCTGGCTTTATGTCAGCAGGATGCAGTACTTTCATGTGCAGCCCTAGCAGACACCATAACTCCATGCTTCCACTGCACTGCTTATAAAATGCCCAGATAAGATAAGAGATATTTATGAAGGGTTATTTGAAGGAAATGAGCCCATCCATTTCTTTATAATCTAGAGCTAAAGCCTGATCATCAGAACATTGCAGGTTCAGAACATATTATCCTGGCCTGCTGCAAAATTGCTTTTCCTGAGTTCAACGTTCTGTCCTCAGTGCTTACTGAGGGATGAGTCAAGAAAACATTCCATGAATCCCATAAATGTGTTTGCAACAGAGAAGTCATAAGAGAACATTTTTACCTTGCCTCCCTTACTCTCCTATTGATAAGGTGAAGCTCCCAGTGAGAACTATCCTTTAAAATTAGATACTGGGTGAAACTACATTCCTTGAGAATATTCCTTAGCATTTATTTTATTTTTTATTTTAAAAGCACTGAAATAGTGCTTACCTTGTGCCAGCCACTGTTTTAAATGCTTTACTAATACTGGCACATTTGATTTACTCCTCATAACATGCCTATATAAGGAAGTTACTTCTATCATTCTTATTAAGCTAATGAAGAAACAGAGGTACAGGGTGATTACTAAAGCTGCCCAAGGTCATACAGTTAATAGGTACTTGTTTTTTTTCTTCACTTACAATTTGAAAACAAATGTGGACATACAGATGGCTAACAAACACATGAAGAGATGCTCAACATCACTCATTACCAGAGAAATGCAAATCAAAACCACAATGAGGTACCATTTCACGCCAGTCAGAATGGCTGTGATCCAAAAGTCTACAAGCAATAAATGCTGGAGAGGGTGTGGAGAAAAGGGAACCCTCTTACACTGTTGGTGGGAATGCAAACTAGTACAGCCACTATGGAGAACAGTGTGGAGGTTCCTTAAAAAACTACAAATAGAACTGCCTTGTGACCCAGCAATCCCACTGCTGGGCATACACACCAAGGAAACCAGAATTGAAAGAGACACATGTACCTCAAAGTTCATCACAGCACTGTTTATAATAGTCAGAACATGGAAGCAACCTAGATGTCCATCAGCAGATGAATGGATAAGAAAGCTGTGGTACATATACATAATGGAGTATTCCTCAGCCATTAAAAAGAATACATTTGAATCCGTTCTAATGAGGTGGATGAAACAGGAGCCTATTATACAGAGTGAAGTAAGCCAGAAAGAAAAATACCAATACAGTATACTAACATATATCCATGGAATTTAGAAAGATGGTAACGATAACTCTGTATGCGAGACAGCAAAAGAGACACAGATGTATAGAACAGTCTTTTGGACTCTGTGGGAGAGGGAGAGGATGGGATGATTTGGGAGAATGGCATTGAAACATGTATAATATCATATAAGAAACGAATCGCCAGTCTCAGTTCGATGCAGGATACAGAATGCTTGGGGCTGGTGCACTGGGATGACCCAGAGGGATGGTATGGGGAGGGAGGTGGGAGGGGGGTTCAGGATTGGGAACACGTGTATACCCGTGGTGGATTCATGTTGATGTATGGCAAAACCAATACAATATTGTAAAGTAAAAAAATAAAATAAAATAAAAATAAAACAAATGTGTTTGCTTTCTTACCAGGTTTGCTAGGAGGCTTGGAAGCAGGATTTTTACCCAACCCTAGAATTTTTGTAGGATACTTTACCTGTAAACATGCATTTTGTCTTCCTTTGAAGTTTTTTTTTTTTTTTTAATTGATTTCTCTGCACTGGGTCTTAGTTGCAGCATGCAGTATCTAGTTCCCTGAGCAGGGGTCAAACCCAGGCCCCGATTGGGATTGTAGAGTCTTAGCCACTGGACCACCAGGGAAGTCCCTGTTTCGAAGTTCTGATATTGCATTGTATTGCATTTTCTTTGTTCCTGGATGGATAGACATATGAATAAAAATAACAATGGAGACAAAGACTGAGATCTAGATAAAACTACAATTAACATGGGCAATTCCTATATGTGAAGACAAGTTCTTTGTAACATTAGAGCAAGGGGAAAGAATCATTTCTTTATTTGATTAGTTTAATATGAACTCAAATTAAATAAAATTCTGAAACAAAGATATAAAGGAAATTCAAATAAGAAACTAAACATGTTTAGGCAAAAGGGAGGAGGATGGCAATTTTTTATATGAAAGAAAGTGAAAGTGTTAGTTGCTCAGTCCTCTCTGGCTGTTTCCGACCCCAAGGACTGTAGCCCACCAGTTTCCTCTGACCATGGAATTCTCCAGGCAGGAATACTGGAGTAGGTAGCCATTCCCTTCTCCAGGGGATCATTTCAATCCAGTGATCAAACCCAGGTCTCCTGCATTGCAGGCAGATTCTTTACCATCTCAGCCACTGGGCTACATAATTTTTAACATATAATAATAATTTTCTAATGCACAAATTCAATGGGTTCAGGAGAAAAGGTTAAAAAAAAACATATACAGGAGTTTGTCATTGTGCTGCCCAGAGTTTATAGTTTTTTAAAACAATTTTTCTTTACAGGGTCCAGAAAAGCAATAAATTTAACAAGGCACAGGAAAGCAATCAGGAGCCCAAGCATAAAGACCACATACTAGAACACAGTGACACTAAGAAATATCTGTTCTTATCTTTTGTTGCAAATAAGATCCTTCAGCGACAATAGATTTTCCTTTATAATCACTCACAGCCAATTTTAAATTCATACAGAGGTGAGAGTTTAGCTCTGCAGCTGAACCAAAGCTCCTTCACATCGAGAAGTAGTTTTCAACTTTGTCTCTATGATATTCCTTTGTCTGAAAAGGGACAAGAAGAACTGTTCCATGGGTGTCTGTGAAAAGAAACACCCATTTATTTGGATGCTCTTTCTTTATCAAGTTACTTACTTATTCACTGATCATTCTTCCAGGAAGCATGGTCAAGATACCACAAACATCATTATCTCAGCAGAGAAACTGAGAAGCCAGCTGAACATTGCTTTGACCAAAAGTATTACATTTTATAGACAACAGTCTCCCCTGTGTGTGGGAAGTGGTGGGAGTCTGCTTCATTTCTGTGTGCTGCATTCACAAATACCACAGGCTCTGTGGCTTCAACAGAGAAGTGTTTCTCACAATTCTGGAGGCTAGAAGTCCGAAATCAAGGTGTCAGCAGGGTTCATTCTTCCGCGGCCCCTCTCCTTGGCTTGTAGACGCCACCTTCTCCCTGTGTCGTCACATGGGCTTCCCTCTATGTGTGTCTGTGTCCTACTTTCTGCTTCTTCTGTGGGGAATGACCTCATTTTAACTTAATTACCTCCTTTAAAACTCCCACCTCAGGACTTTCCTGGCAGATCAGCAGTTAGGGCTTCACCTTCCAATGCAGGGGGTGTGGGTTTGATCCCTGATCAGGGAGTGGAGATCCCACCATGCTTGTAGCCAAAAAAAAAAAAGAACAGAAGCAATATTGTAACAAATTCAATAAAGACTTTTTAAATGGTCTATTAAAAAGCAAAGACTTCACTTTGCCTACAAAGTTCCATATAGTCCAAGTTATGGTTTTTCCATTACTCATATACACATGTGAGAGTTAGACCATAAAGAAGGCTGAGCACCAAAGAATTAATGCTTTAGAACTGTGGTGCTGGAGACGATTCTTGAGTCCCTTGGACTGCAAGGAGATCAAATCAGTCAATCCTAAAGGAAATCAACCCTGAATATTCATTGGAAGAATGGATGCTAAAGCTGAACTTCCAAGAATTTGGCCATCTGAAGCAAAGAGTCGATTCACTGGAAAAGACCCTGATGCTGGGAAAGATTGAGGGCAAAAGGAGAAGAGGGTGGCAGAGGATAAGATGGTTAGATAGCATCACTGACTCACTGGACATGAGTTTGAGCAAACTCTGGGAGATAATGAAGGACGGGGAAGCTTGGTGTGCTGCAGTCCATGAGGCTGCAGAGTCAGACATAAGCCCACAACTGAACAACAACAAATTAAAAAAAAAAAAAATCTCCAAATACAGTCACATTCTGAGGTATTAGGGAGTTAAAGACCTCAACACATAAGAGTTTTAGGAGACTTCAACACATGAGAATTCAGCTAAGACCATCTGGAAGCTCAGGCTTCCTCATGTCTCTACCAGGTTCTCAGCAGACTCTATTTTGCAGCCAAGAGATCAATCACAGCAGCCCCCGTTTCTCAGAAGCCACATGAATGACTTTAAAAATTGATGGTTTTCTGCCAAGAGCCAGAAGACCTAAGGGAGAGAAAGATTTTGACCACAAAATAAAGATCTCAGTTTTCTTAACTCTTCCATGACACAAATATGAGTTGAGAAAATACCCTAAACTAGAAAATCAAAATCGTAGGAATAAAAGTGACATTTTAAATTTGAGGCCCCAACAAGGTACGAAGAAAGCACTCAAAGGAGAACAGAACAGGAGTTGAAAACTGAGAACAGGGAGCCACTACTCCTTGGGAAAACTTAAATTGTGTCCTCTCTTTGTTTCAACACGGAACTTCCCATGACAACACACTCATCAAACCAAAGAATCGAAATAAAATTGGAAAGGACAGCTTACAGCTGAATTTATGCAGATCTTCTCACAGTCAGAGAAGATGCTGGACAGGCTGTCAATGTCATTTATGAGTAAAACAAAAGGAGGCTCACCAGCCTCCCTGTATTCCCTGTATACTCTGAACATTCCAGGTCTCCTCGCTGTTTGCACAGTTTGAGTCAAACAGCTCAGCCTCCTGAAATATGAGCCCTAGATACATTTCATCAAAGCCAGATCTTTCTATGGATATCCATAGCCTGTTAGAGCTGGAGAGGATATTTATCACACTCACGAAATCCAGTGTCCTCCAGGTAGTCCATGTGATGTGAACAGCTTTCTCAGAAGAGGGTTTGTAGTCAAAAAGTTTGCAGAATGCAAACTTTACATGGTCTGTGGTTTATTGTTTTTTGAACCCTACATACTTCTCAGAGCCTCACTGTTGCTAAAACGTATAGTCTCATACATTTTTATAATAATAATAGAACATATAATAAGTATTATATAAACTTTAACATTTATCATATTAAATTTTATACATATCATATAATATATAATGTGATCTATTCATACATAGGTATTATATGTGAAAGTGTTAGTTGCTCAATCATGTCTGACTCTTTGCAACCCCATGGACTGTAGCGTGCCAGGCTCCTCAGTCCATGGAATTCTCCAGGCAAGAATACTGGAGTGGGTTGCCATTTCCTACTCCAGGGGATCTTCCCAACCCAGGGATCAAATCCAGGTCTCCTGCATCGCAGGTAGGTTCTTTACTGTCTGAGCCACCAGGGAAGCCCCAGGTATTATATACATAAACTTTACTATTTTAGTTTGAATACACCGTGGAGTATAAAGTTTTTTTTACAACTTTCTTGACTTCTGAAATCGGGAAAGGAGTACGTAAAGGCTATATATTGTCATCCTGCTTATTTAACTTATATGCAGAGTACATCATGTGAAATGCCAGGCTGGATGAAACACAATCTGCAATCAAGATTGCCAGGAGAAATATCAATAACCTCAGATACGCAGATGATACCACACTTATGGCACAAAGCAAAGAAGAACTAAAGAGCCTCGTGATGAAAGTGAAAGAGGAGAGTGAAAAAGCTGGCTTAAAACTCAACATTCAGAAAACTAAGATCATGGCATTCGGTCCCATCAGTTCCTGGCAAATAGATGGGGAAATTGGTGGAAACGGTGACAGACTTTATTTTGAGGGGCTCCAAAATCACTGCAGATGGTGATTGTAGCCATGAAATTAAAAGACACCTGCTCCTTGGAAGGAAAGTTAAGACCAATCTGGAAGGAAAGTTATGACCAATCTAGACAGCGTATTAAAAAGCAGAGACATTACTTTGCCAACAAAGGTCTGTCTAGTCAAAGCTATGGTTTTTCCAGTGGTCATGTATGGATGTGAGAGTTGGACTATAAAGAAAGCTGAGCACCGAAGTATTGATGCTTTTGAACTGTGGTGTTGGAGAAGACTCTTGAGAGTCCCTTGGACTGCAAGGAGATCCAACCAGTCAATCCTAAAGGAGATCAGTCCTGAATATTCATTGGAAGGACTGATGCTGAAGCTGAAACTCCAATACTTTGGCCACCTGATGCGAAGAACTGACTCACTGGAAAAGACCCTGATGCTGGGAAAGACTGAAGGTGGGAGGAGAAGGGGATGACAGAGGATGAGATGGTTGGATGGAATCACTGACTGAATGGACATGAGTTTGAGGGAACTCCGGGAGTTGGCAATGGACAGGGAGGCCTGACGTGTTGCAGTCCATGGTGTCACTAAGAGTCGGACACGACTGAGAGACTGAACTGAACTGACCCCAGAAGCACTGTTACAGAGACAGTTCTTAGAGGCCCTTGAGAAATGCAGATGTAGTCCAATTGCTTCATTTAAGAGATTAAGAAACAAAGAACACAAGATTGATGCCACTTTCCCAGGGCAGTGCCAAGATCAGGACATAAATATCCCAATTCCCAATGTCCTTTCTTCTATGTCACTGAACTTTTTCCTAGTGAATACTGATCTGTGGATTTGGACAGAAGGCCTCTGCAGATAATCATTCAAGAAATCTGAATCTTCGAGTTTGAATGTAACTTCTGACATAATGATGTATTTAATCCTCATATAAAATATACCAAATACTATACAAAATTTTGGATTTGGCCTATGAATGGAGTATTCAAATAAAGAAAAGAATTCTTAAGAATTGAATATATTTAAATTCTCACATCAACAAAACTCTTCCACAGGTTAACAGAGTCTGGTCAATACATATTATCATGAACAGTAGCTCACAAAAGTGTAAGCAAGAACATGGACAAAGGAAACCTTTAGAAACACCAAATTCTCAGCTAGAATATCTGTCTCCTTGTTTTCTGACCACTTATGAAAAATGCAATTTCAATTTCATTTTTTCTTTCTGTAAGAATAGGAGTACCAAAGCAATTATCCTTCAACTAAAAAAAAATTTTTAAAAAGCAATAAAGAATGAAAATGCTTGAATAAATAGGTATTTTCAACTTCTTAAAAAAAAAACAGAAGTACCAGCTACATACAGGATGGCCCATTAAACTGAATCTTAGAAAAACAAGTAGATTTTTAATATAAGCAGCTCTCAAATGTTTCATAAGATATACTTACACTATATTTTTTCTCTATATCTGGCAATTCTGCCTATGAAGAATACTCACTCTTGGTGAAAAGGCCTTCAGGAAAGTAACAGATAAATATGTCATTAGAAAGTAAAAGTTGAGACTTCCCTAGTGGTCCAGTGGCTAAGAATCTGTGCTCCCAACCAAGGAGACCCAGGTTCAATCCCTGGTCACAGAACTAGATCCTGCATGCCTAAACTAAGACAGTGCAGCCAAATAAATATATAAGAAAGTATAGCTTGATAGTAAGGAAAAGCCAGAAAAGGCTTATTATCATTCAATAACTGAAGCTCACTCTGAGATTTAAACTCAACCATCAGAGGTGAGAGACTAAGGGATACATTTATGGATGAAATTACATTTCCTACATTCCTGATTTAAGCCTCAATGAAATCTACCAAAAGCCAACCTATGTTTTAAATGGAAGCCTGTATCTATGTCAGAGTTAACAAAAATTTTAAGAACTATTCCGTACATAACCCATGTATGGATTAGTTTCTTTGTGTGTGAATAAAACTGTTCAATATGTGTCTGCTCCAGACTGTGTTGTCAGTCCTGAGCTCCAAGCCTGGCATATGTTAGCATTCAGGAAACTTGTGAATAAATGAATGAATGAACAGTCAATTTCCACCTCATTTTTACATTGGCACCACTGACCAACATTAGGGAAAGAAAACTAAAATGTTTTCATGACCCAGGCTGGTAAGGTAAGAGGTGTGCTGCTGGGGAAATTCACTAACAGTCCAGTGGTTAGGACTCCATACTTCCACTGCTGTGGGCCCAGGCTCAATCCTTGGTTAGGGAACTAAGATCCTGCAAGCTGCACAGCGTAGTGAAAAGAAAAAGAGAGAGAGGGATGTCCTGCTGGAATATATTAAGGAATGGTAGAACACGCAGCAAACTACACAGTGCTTGCCTCTCACCTGTGTGCAAACTCTGGTCAAGATAAGCAATATAGAGGGAAGAAAAGAGATGGAGCTGAACAAAACAATTAATAAAAACTGACCAAGTGTACTAAGAATCCAAAATTGAAAAGACCCTGAAATCTCATCACCACCATTGAGGGATAGGCCAGCCTTGAAAGGGGTGAAATGAACTACATCGGGATGAACAACAGTTAAAACTCTAACGCTAAAATACATTGGAGACGAGTAGCATCCTCATTCCAGAAATAGATACTTATTTATCTGTTTATGAACTATTTTTTCCTCTACTGAGTAATTAAAGATATAAACCTTACAGGTATTAAAGAATTATATCATTCAAGATGGACTTTAGTGTCCCAAGGAGAAAAAAACACCTTCCTATAAGAAAGTGGTAAATTCCAAATATGAGAAGGCCACGATGAGAGTTAATCGCGTGCTTAAGTCCAAAGCTAGATATCAGTGTTCCTGGGCCAGATTCATCAAGAATCAGACCTTCTTTGAGAACTTTACTTGATAATTCACTGCTGATTTAGCTCCCTACTGTGTTCCTGAAGTAGTAAAATGAGAGACCCAATGCAAGGTAACCAAGTGTAGGGATATCCTTAATCCATCCTGCCAGTGTACATCTCTGTCTTGTTTATTCTTCCTGGAAGCAGAAGCCAAGTCATGGGTAGGCCTGTGATGGGTAGAGAGGGATGGAGCAGAAGCAGGTGGGAAGAGCCTTCAGTCCATGGTGCAGAACAACACCTGCGAAAAGAAAGAAGGCAGGCAGATTAGGTAGGAAGAGCCTTATTCCACAGCAGTTTTGAGAAATTTCAACCAGACCGATGGTTGATTAAAAGTTGCAAGGTAAAGGAATCTTGTGCTAAGCAAAAATGTGCCAATACTAGTAGTCTGCATCATGTCGGGTCTTGACTGAAGGCAGCCCAGGAGAAGCCTGGTCTCAGCATGAGGGCAGTGGAGTAACCAGACTGGCGGCAGCTGGTGCTGTCCATCAGCGGCACTCTCAGCTGCGGGTCCTCCTGACGGAGAGCTTCGCTGAGCACTTCCACGGTCACCGTGTCATCACAGACATATGCCAGAGTGGCACGGGGACTCTGGATCAAATCATGCTGTATGCTGACACATCTCAGATGTGACTAGATGTTAATGAAAACTTTGTAAAATGTATTAACTGAGGCACTGCTTTCTGAAACAGACCATGCAAAACATAATTTACCACTTGCGACATGATTCAGTGTCTTTGCTTATAAGATTAATTATTAGACCCTCAGGTAATAACAATAATGTCCTCAGGAACCACTGGTGTGTATTAGCTCTTCTGCTAAGTGGTGTAAGTCTAGTCAGTAGGCTGGTAACATTTTTGTCATTTTATAGTTTCATAGTCCCCCCATCGGATGGCCATCTGTCCCTGCTTTATTTATTTTTGGCTGTGCTGGGTCTTCGCTGCCACGCATGGGCTTTCTCTAGCTGCAGTGAGCAGAGCTCCTCTTCGCGGCGGTGCGGCGGCTTCTCGTTGTGGTGGCTTCTCCTGTTGCGGAGCCGAGGTTCTAGGCCCACAGCCTTCAGTAGCTGCGGAGCGCGGCTCAGGAGTCACGGTGCACGCGCTCAGGTGCTCCACGGTGTGTGCCTGGACCAGGGATGGAATCTGTGTCCCCTACATTGGCAGGATTCCAACCACCAAACCACCCGGGAAGACCTGTCACTGCTTTCCACTGGTAAATGTTCCTACCTCTACAAGTCCTCCTGTTTATGGTACATTTTTGGTATAAAAATGTTCAATTTAATATAAAAATGGAAAGAATGGTATGAATGAGATTCCCGGATAATCACCAGCTTCCACAACTATTAACACTGGACTAATCTTGTTTCGTTTATACTCTACCCATTTCCCCCCTCCTCTAAAATATTCCGAAGCAAATCCCCAGACATCACATTATTTGATTGTAAATATTTTGGTATATATTTACTGTAAATATATATTTATATGCATTTATATCTTTATAATATATTTTATATACTAATATAGTAAATAATTTCAGAATATATATACTGTAAATATTTTAGTATATAGTTTTTAAAACATAACATCATTATTTCAAAAGAACCATACTACCATTGTCAAGACATTTTAATGATAATTACTTACAATCAAATACCCAAATATTCATATTTCTCCAATTGGTTCATAAATTTTACATGTGATTTTTCAACAAGGAGCCAAATTAGAGCCACACATTGCTATTAACTGACATATCTTTTTAAATCTACATTTCCCCTCCCTCTCTTTTCCCTCTCCTGTTGGTAACACACTTGTTGAATATAACAAGTTGCTTTACCTGTAGCATTTCCACCTCATAGATCTTGCTGATTTTATCTCTGTGAAGGCATTTTAAGGTATTATTCATTCCTCCTGTATTTCTTGTAAAAGGACCTACATCCTTGAGTAGATCTTCTAGTAGACTTACTAGAAAAATATATTTTTTATTTATATGTTTATAATATAAATGCATATAAATATAAAATATATATTTACAGTAAATATATGCCATGGTATATATTGGTAGGCTCACAGGGAAAATATTCCAAACTTCTTGACAGTCTCTCAGTTTGGCTTTAGGCTTTATACTTTAATGGAGTATAGCTGAGTATAATACACCTTCCTCACTATTTTCCTTTTGCTACTTTCTGCAAATCACAAATATGGATAGTAATTACCAGAATCAGGCTTCTAACCCATGTCTGTTCTGAGTATTTCTAGGTTTAGTCTTTTGGAGAGGAATCATACTACAGAGACACCTGATTGAGAGATACCAAAATTCCAATTCTCTCATTCACTCTTACCTTTTATAAACCACTTAAATATAAATTATTCCAATTCCTCATCTGTAAAGCAAGGAAATAAGAACTAAGGTTTTCTCCTGTTTCAACAAAGTCACATGAACAGAGACCATATGTCTTTCTCAAAAAAAATTATTTCTAAGGATGAATTCATTCAGGAGCTATAATCTGATCCCATCTTGGGTGAGAAAAACTCCATGTTTAATGAATTCAGGTGACCACTACCACTATTACCACTGAACCTTAGGAACTACAAACATAAAAGACAAAAGTTTAATGTTGAAAGCAATCATACAATTGAGTAATTTTTATTGTTTATAGTAAATTGGCTAAAGATGTATATTATTTTACCAAGCAATTTTATCACTAAAAGCTAATAAAATATTTTTACCTGTGAATATATATATTTTTTAATCTTGAGATTCAATTAACATTCATTTATTGAGATAGGATTGACAAAAATATATATATTTAAGTAGCATGTGATTTTTTGAAGATGTAAAACATTATGATTTAATATACATGTATAGTGACATGATTATGATAATCAAGTTAACACACATTAATTTACACTCATAGTTATCTTTGTGTGTGTGTGATATGAACATTTAAGATCTACCATCTTAGCAACTTAAAGCATACAATACAATATTGCCAAGTGTAGTTAACATGCTGTACGTTAGATTCCAGAATTTATTCATCTTAAAACTGAAAAATTTGTACCCTTTGACCAACAACTTCCCATTCCCTCCCACCCCCAGACCCTGGCAGCCACCATTCTCCTCTCTGAGCCCCATGAGTTCACAGTCTCAGATGGCACACAGTGAGAACAGGCAGTCTCTCTTTCTGTGTCTCGTGCATCCCACTTAATGTCCCCCAGGTCCATCCATGTCACCACAAAAGTCAAGAACTCTTTATTTTATTGCTGAATAATATTCCACTGTAGGTACATTTTATTTATCCACTTATCCACTGATAGAAATGTAGGTAGTTTTCATATCTTGGCTATTGTGAATAATGCTGGAAGGAACATGAGGAAGCAGATACCCCTTTAAGATACAGATTTCATTTCCTTTGGGTATATATCCAGAAGTGGGATTGCTAGATCACATGGTAGTTTTATTTTTAATTTTTTTAAGAACTTCTGTACTGTTTTCCATAATGGCTGTACCAATTTACATTCCTACCAACCATGTATGAGGATTTCCTGTTCTCCAAACTCCAACCAGTGTTTGTTGTCTCTTGTCTTTATAACCATCTTAACATCTTTGACGGAGAAGGCAATGGCACCCCACTCCAGTACTCTCACCTGGAAAATCCCATGGATGGAGGACCCTGGAAAGCTGCAGTCCATGGGGTCGTGAAGAGTCGGACACGACAGAGCGACTTCACTTTCACTTTTCACTTTCATGCATTGGAGAAGGAAATGGCAACCCACTCCAGTGTTCTTGCCTGGAGAATCCCAGGGACGGGGGAGCCTGGTGGGCTGCCGTTTATGGGGTCACACAGAGTCGGACACGACTGAAGCGACTTAGTTTAACATCTTTGAGGTAATATCTCACTATGGTTTTGATTTGCATTTACACGATGAATAGTAATAAGCACTTTTTCATATACCTGTTTGTCACTTGTATGTCCTCTTAGGAAAAATGTCTATTCAGTTCTAATCAGGTTACTTGGTTTTTACTATTGAGTTGTATGAGTACCTTATATTTCTTGGATATTAACCTCCTACTGGATAGATGTTTGCAAATATTTTTCTCCCATTCCATAGGTTGCTTTTTCATTTTGTTGACTGTTTCTTTTGCTGTACAGAAGTTTGTTGTAGACCCACTGCTGATTTTTGTTACTTGCAGTTTTGACGTCATATCCAAAACATTGTTGCCAACACCAGTGTCAAAGGGCTTTTTCCCATGCTTTCACCTAGGGGTTTTATGCTTTCATGTCTTACATTTTAGTTCTTAATCTATTTTGATTTAATTTTGCGAGTAGTGTAAGATGGGGGGTCCAATTTCATTTTTTTGCATGTGAATATTCAGTTTTCTCAACACAATTTATTGAAGAGACTATTCTTCCTCCATTGAGTATTCTTGGCTCCCCTGTTAATTATGAGTTGACTATGTATGTTTGGCAAAAGGGTTGGACACAACTTAGTGACTTAACAACAAACCATATGTGTGGGTTGATTTCTGGGCTCTTGATTCTGTTCCATTAGTCTGTACCTGAGGCACAGGCAGGCACAGCTCCTGCAGGACCATGTAACAAATGGTGTTGGTGGCAAGGCCAAGGCCAAAGAAGGATGTAATCATACTCACAGAGAAAGGAGCTGTTTCTGGGTCTAGCTAGGATGATGTCTGGCAGTTAAGCAGCCTGCACCATGGGTCTGCCTTCTCAAAACAGCCCTCATTGGTCTTTTTGCTTCAGTGGTATTTAACAGTCTCCTACCTAGACTCTAAATCCTCCACTAAGTCACTATTGCCCAAGATGGCTGCAAATTATGATTGTCAAGCAGAAATACAAATGGGGGACTCACGCCATTTTACTGACATCACTCTGTAAAAATATTATTTGCTAAAATTTTTATTTCACCTTTTAGAATTAGGTTGTATGTATGTGTGCCTTTCTGCCTGATTTAACATCTGTCCAGGTTTTACCCAAAGAAATACTTCCAGGGCATGTTTATAAGAGATTCTAATCAAAATTTAAATAAGCATTCTTCATTAGTGAAACCAAGAACATGTTTCTTAACTTTTGTAAAACTTCTAGCACAACTAAAACTTATATATACCAGAAAACAGAAACCTCTGCAGACTAGCATCATCTAAAGCAAATCTTTGAAGATGAGGGTAGGGCAACAACTGGGTAATGAACCATACAGAGCTGGCTTTGAGAGGCACTCCATTTGAAAAGAGCATAGTCAAGCTGACAGAAGCATTTGTCTCGGTAAATATTCTTCTTCATTCCTAAGGCATTCAACCATGAGAAGGTGAGCACAGACAGCAGTCTAAAAGTCTCTAATGAATACTTGTAACACCCAGGCTGAAAGATTCTTGATCTATCTGCCCCTTATGAAAAATGGCAAGAACTGGAGATGGGGATTAAAAATGAGGGAGGCTTCCACTTCCAACCATGATGGGCAGGTCTGCAGCAAAAATGAACCTCTCACCAAGGAAATCTTTAAAAGATGAATAAAATACAGAAAACATCAAGTTGCAGCTATCAGAGAGCTACCAAGGCAGCCAGAACTCAAGGAACATGTTACTGGAGAGAAACAAAGCCCAGAGAAATGACCTTAACATTCTGGGCCCCTTTTCCTTTAGGCATTTGATAATTTGTGTGATACAAAGGCCAGAAGGGTTTTTTAATCCAAAATAAGGAGGGCATATGCCCCCAATTTATGTAATGATGCCAACCTAACTTTCACATTAAAATCTGAACAGGACATTGAATGTAGTTGCAAAATTGATTTCAATATTCCATGAATATATTAAAAATGTAATACATTTCAAGCTATTGAAATTTATTCCAGGAATGCAACATTGTTCCCACAGCTAAAGAAAGAAAGAAAGTAGGGAGGGAGGGAAAGAAGGAAGAATTGAAGAAGAGGGAGGGAGAAAGAAAAGAAAGAAAAAAGGGAGGGAGGGAAAAGTCAAACAACTCACTACACTAGAAGAAGAAAAGAAAAAAGAAAGATCTGTGATAGTTATAAAAGCATAAAGAATACTTACAGATTACCCTAACAAAATATATACAATACTTCACAGAAAACTGAAGACATTATTGAGAAAAAATGTAAAAGAGCTAAACAAATAGGACAATGATTATGGATTTTATATATTAGAGAGATAATAATCATTTCTAAACTGATATATTCATTCAATACAATCCAAAAGAAAATCCCAGCTGTATTTTTATATTGTGTAAATTGAAAACTGATATTAAAATATGTATGTGAATTTAAAGTCCACAAATACTGAAGACAATTTTTAAAGTACACAAAGTTGAAGGATTCACATTACTAGGTATTAAGACTTGTTATGGGGAGGGAGGTTCAAGAAGAAGTGGACATATGTATATTTATGGCTGATTCATGCTGATGAAGGACAGGAAGCAATGCAATAGTGTAAAGCAATTATCTTTCAACTAAAAATAAATTTTAAAAAAGAATTTCTATTAAAAAAAGACTTCTTATAGGAAGGGATGATCAAGAGGGAGAGGACAGATGTATACCTATGGCTGATTCATGTGGATGTATGGCAGAAACCATCACAGTATTGTAAAGTAACTATCTTCCAATTAAAAATAGAATTTTTTAAAAGACTTATAAAACTATAGTAATTAAGACAATGTGGCATGACACAAACATAGAAAAATATTCCAATTAAATGGAATAGAGTTCAAAAGCATAGCTATATAATTGGTAAACATGTGGGAACACTTCAATGAAGTGCTAGAAAGAAAGGTCCTTTCAATCCAAGGAAATGTATCACTTGGATTTCAACACGGAAAAATTATTTTCAACCCCTCCTGATACAATACACAAAAGCATTCTAGAAGTCTTAAAGATCTAAACACTAAAGGCAAAATGATAAAGCTTTCATGATGAAAACATAGGGGAAAAACACTGATGAGCTTGGAATTATTTTCAAAAACATATGCCACAAATTACTCTTATCTAGAATGTTTATATGTCAGTGTGTGCATATAGGCTATACAAAAAGACAGACAATGCAATAGAAAAAGTTAACATACACTTTACCTCCCTCTCCCCCCAAAAAAGATATCCAAATGGCAAATAAACAAATGACTAGGTTAAAACCACATCAGTTCAGTTCAGTTGCTCAGTCATGTCTGACTCTTTGCGACCCCATGAACTGCAGCACGCCAGGCCTCCCTGTCCATCACCAACTCCCAGAGTCCACCCAAACCCATGTCCATTGAGTTGGTGGTGCCATCCAACCATCTCATCCTCTGTCGTCCCCTTCTCCTCCTGCCTTCAATCTTTCCCAGTATCAGGGTCTTTTCCAATGACTTAGCTCTTCACATCAGGTGGCCAAAGTATTGGAGTTTCAGCTTCAGCATCAGTCCTACCAATGAACACCCAGGACTGATCTCCTTTAGGATGGACAGGTTGGATCTCCTTGCACTCCAAGGGACTCTCAAGAGTCTCCTCCAACACCACAGTTCAAAAGCATCAATTCTTCGGTGCTCAGTTTTCTTCACAGTCCAACTCTCACATCCATACATGACTACTGGAAAAACCATAGCCTTGACTAGACAGACCTTTGCTGACAAAGTAATATCTCTGCTTTTCAATATGCTGTCTAGGTTTCATCAAGAATACACAAATGAAAATTAAAACCACAATGATATACCACTGTACACAAACTGGAAGAGCTAGAAATAAACAATACAAAAAATACTAGCATTCCTAAAGCTCTGGTGAGGATGTGAACAACTGGAGATAGCATGAATCGCAGGAGTGTCAATTGGCACAAACACACAGGAAAACTCTTTGGCACTGTTGATAAATGAAAACTACTTTGTGTGTATGGCAGGACTGAACAAATGAGAAAATACATAGATATTATTGTGAGTCCAGTTTCTTGCTATAGAAGAAGTAAGAAACAGGTACAGAACGAGCAAAGTCAAAGGACACTATTGAATGGACTGCAATTAGAAGCAACAGAAAAATATGACTTCAGCTGTCTCTAGTGAAGGACCCAAAGCCAGTGACACCCCAGAAGGACTGGATTCCAGGCCTCGGTTTCTAAATGCCACTCCTCTCTCTTGGGAAAATTGTGGGGTAGCCACCAGATGAGCCTGAAACACCTCAGCATCAGGCAAGAATCATGATTGGATGCTTAAGCTAAATTGGGGGAAAGATTTGGGGAAAAAACGAGGACATTTACAAAGCATTTGAGTATCTTCCAACACTTTTTAGCTAATTACAAAATAAAATAAATTTGTAGTGGAAAAAATAGGTAACAACTTAACCAAGTAATCAAAATGAGGATCGCAAAGAGGCAAAACACCAACAAAAAGATGCAGATGTAACTGCGTCAGGACACATAACACTCACGGGGTATTCCAAACTGAGGAATATTCTAGAAAACATCTGGCCGGTAATTTCATGAAAGACCAGGATCTTGATCAAGAGACTACGGAGACATGACAATTAAATGTAATATGAGATCCTGAACTGGATCCTTTATTATAAAAGTAGCTTTAAGAAGGATATTATGGAACAACTGATATACTTGGAATATGACCTATAGAATAGGCAGCAGTATTATTTGATGCTAAGTTCCCTAATTTGATAACTCTATTGTGGTTAGCAAATAAATATTTTTACATACAACCTTCTTTCAAATGATTCAAAAAATATAATGTATATAAAATATTGAACATAGACATAAATAATAAATGGATGATTTGTTCATAGAAAATATGTAAGAAATTTCTTTCATTTTGGTTACTCTTTTCTCTGACCCAATTTATTTCTTTCATTTAATTTTAATTATTGCTTTTTGTGACTTTCTTTAATGCTTTCTTTCAAATTTTTCATTCAAATCTATTCTCCCTTGGGACCGTTTTAATTTATTAGCCATTTCTGACATCAGCTGAGCCAACTCTAATGGACACTTCTTGTTTTTGTCCATTTTTGTTCTTAATTTTTGAATATCCCATTTTAGGTGTTTTCTTTTAAAATTCTCCATGCTATTTTGGGGTGCTATGGCACAGTTTTATTCTGCTTTGGGGAGATCTTTGCTGGCAATTTTTGTCAACTGAGATGTGTTGATTCTCAATTTCTGTTTTCTTCTTCCACTAATTTTGAATGGAGTTGGTCTCATTTTCATTTTTTCTAGGCATTTCATGTAAAAAGTTCCTACAAGAGTCCTTCTCTGTCAATGTAATGAGTTTCACTTTCCTCAATGATTGATATGTTTTTGGTGGTAATGAATGGGGAGAGAGACAGTTGATGTATCTTTTGAGCTTGGGTAAATTTCCCCATTTACCAGTACTTTGGCCACCACAAGAAAAGCCAACTCATTGGAAAAGACCCTGATGCTGGGAAAGATAGAAAGCAGGAGAAGGGGTCAACATAGGATGAGGTAGTTAGATAGCATCATTGACTCAGTGGACATGAGTTTGAGCAAACTCTAGGAGATAGTGAAGGACAGGGAACCTTGGCATGCTACAGTCCATTGCAAAGAGGTTTTGCAAAGGGGTTGCAAAGAGTAGGGCACAACTTAGCAAATGAACAACAAAAACAACCTCTATTTGCAGTATACTGTAAAAACAGTCAAAAGACACTACTCTTAACTGTAAACAATTTTTAAATATATATTAAATAATTAATATGAAATCAAAGATGGCTTAATTTCAAAAGTCTTTAATCATTAATTACATGAAGAAGTCAATTTAATAAATGATTTGGAAATATCCCAGTTGACAAAATAAAAAGTCAACCACAAAGCCTGGAACGCGGCACAGTGCCTGACACAGTGTGCCCCACACATAGATGTCACATAAAAAATCAATATGTTAAGAAAGAAACGTCACTTCCCTGCTCAGAACCTTCTAACTGCTTCTCATCTCATCGCAAATGAAATCAAAGGGTCTTAATATGGCCTACGAAGTCCCGTCTGTCTCATTTCTCACTCCTGGACTGTGGTACTCGTATCTGACCTCCTTGTGGTTCCTAGAATATTCCGTGTGCACTAGGGATATGGTGCTTCCTTTCCTCTATACCTTGGGTTTTCTTCACCCAGATCCCTGCCTAGTTTTCTCCCTCTCAGGTCTGTACTCGAACGCCAGCTCTTCAGGGAGCCTCCCTTCACCACTCTCTTTCGGTTTTCAACCTTTCATCCACACACCCTTCCCGGCTTTTTTCTCCTTGGCCTTTATCATCATTTAACGCATTATAATTCCCCCTTTTCATCTGTTTTATTCCTTGTCTCTCAACACCAGACCACCCTTGAATATTGAGAGAACATAAACTCCAAGAAGGCAATAATTTAAGCCTGCAATTTTCACTCAGATCCCAGAGCATTATGCCCTCTTATAATGGCTACACACATGAAAGAATTAATAAGTAAAAGGATAGATGAATGAATGGCAACTAGAAGGTTGAGTCTGGAGAGTTGGAGAGAAGCCAGATGATGAGGTCATGGGATGTAGATCTTGTTCTAAATGCAATAATGAGTCACCAGATACTCTCAGTGGAAAATGTTAAGGAAAAATTTATACTGTTTTATAATTTGTAACGAGTGACAACTAGGGGGAGCGGGGAGTAGGCAGTAGCCCAACGTTGTCGGAGCCTCCAGTCACGATGATGGCTGCAGAGCTAGAATGAAATAAGACATTGTCAAACTGGTGTGATGCCATGGATGCCAACAGGAGAGATTGGTTCAAAGATGAGGAAATAGTGCCGGGCTGTTCCCTGAACGTGGAAGGAATGTAGACTAAAGCAGCCTCATTGCATTTAGGGGCACAGAAGTCCTCACTTTCCTCAGCAGAAGGAGAAACTTCAAGGCTACTCACAGAAGACACAGTCTCAGGAAACCAAGCTGAGAATACCCGGGAAATCAATATTGCAGATAAGTTGGCTTTGAGAAGAGATGGCAATGGTTTTTAAATCAAAAGTATATTGATCGCACATGGAGGTTGAAAGGAAATGGCTGGCATATCAAATCCTGTTCCCTTCTCATGCCATCTTACAAACAACCCTCAGTCCAATTCCACTCTTGATTCTCCACAGAATGCCCTTGAGAAATAGGAAGTAGGTTAACCTTCCCTAAGTCACTCATTCTACTGTTTAACCCTAGCTTTCTGCACTAATGCCCTGAAATCCTAGGTAAATCCTCTAAACCACAGCCTATTTTGGGACCATAATCTCTTCTCACCACAGGATCAAACCAACTATCTCTTCAAATACAGTCAGGATTTGTTTTGCCTTCTAAGTACATTGAATATAGAAGTTGACATCAGAGTCTGAAAGGGTAATTGTATGTGATTATATTTCTCTAACACTAATTTCAAAAGCCCACATAAACCATAATTTGCTGTGTCTTTGCAGATGATATCTTGTGTGGTTTATAATCCATTAATTGTTATGTTGCTCAAATGTTCCTGTAAATTTTATGGGTCTGCCTACATACCTCATTTGAAAGTTACTCTCAGGTATACTTTTTATAACCTTCAGTCATCTTCTTGAGTTCCAATGTTACTAGTTTTTAAGAAAATGAAAGAAGAAAATCTGCAATAAACAATGGTAGAGGTGCTTTACCTCTACCATTGATCCCTATACTTTCATATTTTACTCTCCTTTCCCATATTTTATGCTGTATTTGTGGCTTCCCAATTGTGCCATGTTAGGAAGCTGAACATTAATTAATCTGTTTCCCAATTAGAAAGCTCAATCACTGGAAGACATTTTCAATATCTACAATACTTAAATCATATTTAAATTAAATGAGAATAACATGTATGTCCTTTTTCTATCTTCTTCACTCCTGTGCCTGTCACATATTAGGTACTTAATGAATATATGGTGTTATGAGTAAATGAGTGAATAAAAGCATTTCCCAAACTTTTGTCAGAATGTGCAGTGGTCTAAACATGCTGATATTAAAAAGGAAAGGAAATTACTCTGTGTATTTAGAGGTGTGGGATTTGTCAATGCTCTCCTAGAGAAGTTTCCGAGATAATGGAAACGTTCTACATGGTGTTGTTCAATTTGGTGTTCATTAGCCCCCATCTATGAGGTCGCACAGAGTCGGACACAACTGAAGCAACTTAGCAGCAGCAGCAGCCTATGACCAACCTAGACAGCATATTAAAAAGCAGAGACATTACTTTGCCAACAAAGGTCTGTCTAGTCAAAGCTATTGTTTTTCCAGTGGTCACGTATGGATGTAAGAGTTGGACCATAAAGAAGGCTGAGCACTGCAGAATTGATGCTTTTGAACTGTGGTGTCAGAGAAGACTCTTGAGAGTCCCTTAGGCTACAAGGAGATCCAACCAGTCCATCCTAAAGGAAATCAGTCCTGAATATTCATTGGAAGGACTGATGCTGAAGCTGAAACTCCAATACTTTGGTCTCCTGATGCGAAGAACTGACTCATTGGAAAAGACCCTGATGCTGGGAAAGATTGAAGGTAGGAGGAGAAGGGGACGACAGAGGATGAGATGGTTGGATGGCATCACCAACTCGATGGACATGAGTTTGAGTAAGCTCTGGGAGTTGGTGATGGGCAAGGAGGCCTGGCCTGCTGCGGTTCATGGGGTCGCAAAGAGTCAGACACAACTGAGCAACTGAACTGAACTGAACTGAGCCACATTCTGCTACTGAGCATTTGAGATGTGACTAGTCTGAAAAACTAAATCTTAATCTGATTTAATTTTCACTAATTTAAAGAGCCACGTGTGGCTATCACAGTGGACAGTGCCCAGTCCCATCCTTTTGAAGACTAGAAGCATATTCTTGGTGTGTGCATGCTTGTTCTCTGTCACTCATTCGTGTCTGACTCTTTGTGACCCCGTGGACTGTAGCCCACCAGGCTCCTCTGTCCATGGGATTCTCCAGGCAAGAATACTTGAGTGGGTTGCCATGCCCTCCTCCAGGGGATCTTCGCAACCCAGAAATCAAACCTGTGTCTCTCAAGTCTCCTGCATTGGCATGCGGGTTCTTTACCACCTGGGAAGCCCCATATTCTTGATAGGCCCCTACAGTGTTAGAAATAAATTAATTCAAACACCAGTGTGAGGTGTTCAGCATCAGCCTGAGGCAGTAATGTAGTAGAGTTGGCTGGAGAAATACACTAACCACTACCACCCCCTCCAAACACATACACACACTTCCACCTCCGTCATCCATACCTTTCCCTCAGAATTTACCATGTTCAGAAGATAATGTTTCTGCAAGCCCTGGGACTGAGTCTTACTACTTTCAGTATATCCATTTCTCAGAGGGCCTGGCACAGAGTCACCACTGCAGTGAATGTATATACAGCAATGCATTTATGCTGTTTTTTCATTTAGGTACAATTACATCTATGTAGCACAATACCAAATATCTCACATACATAGACATGACCATGATTAGGGTTTTCTCATATCCCAGTTTAACCTGGGCAATAAATATCAGGTTAAACTTACTATCCCAGGGTCCCCATTTGGATTCTCATCCTTTGATTCTCATAAGTATCACTGTTTGAACTCTATCAAATCCCCGTTCTTTATCAACTCTCCAGAGACATATATATATAAATATAATTGCTACATTTTGGAATAGCCAACTTATTATTACTATGATTATTATTAAATTCTCCTTCTTGGTCTGATCATTTTAAATGTACATTAGAGGTATTTCTTGATTAACTACAGTATGTTCTGATTAAGTAAAAGAAAATAATATTGAAGTATAAGAGCCATTTGGTTTCCATAAAAATTGAAGACTTGACTCAAGTCATAATTAAAAAGGAATTATGTACAAAATTAACACTGAATGGTGAAATTAAACCCTTGTTGCCACCCCATGTTGTTGCAAAGAACACTAAAACAAGTTGAGAAACCACTTCAAAACCAGGCATGGTGTGCTTACACTTGAGGCCACCCCTAAGTCTGCCCATGGCCAAGTTGCCTGGCAGATCAGATCAGAATTAGAATTCTTGTGTTGAACATTATTCAAGGTAATTTGAAATGTAATTGCATAATCACATCAATATAGTCAAAGAAATGCGGCTTTTACTGACAAGGTATAATCATTTTCTAATTACCAATTAAGAACCCTCCACAGTTTATTAGAAATGGAGAATTACAGTATGTGAATTAACCCAGTTGCCCTCTGGAAGTCCTCGGGTGACAGAAATATAAATAATTCACTGTGAAACCCTGGCTGTAATTAGTATCCTGAAACCAAAATTCATGCCCCCATGCTTTCTACCCTCTCATCTTCAATACCAATTAAATTTATTTAATCCAAGTTCCAAGGGAGAATAATATTGATCCCAGTGGCTCTGATCAGTGTGTTTGTTGTAACTGCCAGTGAGGGGCCAACTTTTGTAAATACTAGTTGCTCAAAAATGGTCCATTTGCACAATGAAATTTAAAGTACAGCTAAGAGTTCCTGAGTAACCAGTTAAAATAGTTGCCTAAATGCATATGATGCCTGAATGCTGGATGAGCAGTCAGAACTCCTAGATTCTAGCCTGAACTTCCCTCTCAAATTGTCTGAACCCCCAGGTTCCTCATGTACAGAATCAGCATAATTACCCCGAACTACGTATCACACAAGGTTAGAAGGGCTCAAACAAAGGAAATAAAGTGTGTGGAAGTGCTCTATAAAATGAGTCTCACTATACACACACAATCAAATATTTTAAGGTATTCTTTAAGTAGAACTATAGTGATAGCAGTCCTTCTCTAGGAATCAGCACGCTCAATGAAACTGGCAAGTGTCCCTGCTAGCCTGAGGGGTCTCTGTTTCCTCAGCCCAAGAAAGCTCTTTGAGAGACCTGTCTCTGCCTTTGGAGTTTCCAGTCTAGCCCTCCACCTCCCACCCCTAAGAGTGTCAACAGTTGCCCCCCAGAATCCTGCTGGAAAGATCAGTTTTGTGTTTTCTTTATTCCCTATGCACCTTAATACAACAGAACATTTTGTTCTACCTCTCAAAACATTTTGACCAAGGCCCCTCGCTGCCATTATATGCCCAGATCAGTGCAAATTTCCATGGGAAAAATCCCTGCCATAGTTATTGCTATTGCAGTCCCTGCATGACCAGGAAAGGCAGCTGGTTACTCTCTCCCCCAAAATAAGACTGTTGTCTGTGTAAGTTCCCAGGTCACACCCAGAATCAGGAAATGCCCCTCCCTCAAATTTAAAAGAAAAAAAAAGGTGGAGATCGCTACCTCACTTCTCCCTGGAATTTTGGTTCCTCTAATCCCTGTGCCCCCACAACTCTCTGTTATTTTCAAAAAAAAAAAATTTATTTCTTAAGGCTTTTTTTTCCGATATACACTTGTCTGCTGTGTCCTGTTACGTCATTCCTGGGGGTGGAAGTCATATCAAGATCTTTTAAATTCTGTACTAATAAGTTTTGCACACATCCTTTAAGTAAGTTTTAAAAATTAAACCTCAATTTTACTTAAATCTTGAGGCTCCAATTTTCTAATGAATGGTATATTTAACCTTGAATCCTAATTGATGGTTTTTTCAGAAGATGATATTATTTGAACAGATTCTCTAGCACAGGTACAAGGAGATTGACACCAGAAGTGTTTGGCATTAACACTGTTACCTCACATGGAATGGCCACTCATGGCATCACTTATAAGGTTCTTTTTGATCTTGACTTAGAAAAAATATTAATCATAGGATTATATTGAGATTATATGATATCTTTTCCATAGAAGTGAAAATAAAATTGAAGACATTGCTTATGCATTATTAAGTATTGTGTGGTAATTCCCTCCATACATCTAATAAAGAAATATATGTACAGAGAGGTAGAGTAAATTGCCCAAGAGTACAGAGTTTCCCTGATGGAAAAGTTTCAAAATAAATTAACCCAGATTTCAAGGTTGTCCTTCTTAGAGGACTGACTCCTACCTCTATCTGATGGCAATAAATGTCCCTCCCCCCAAAATTAATAACTCAATCCTTCTAGTGTGAATAAATAATGGCTTTTGGTCAGTGCTATCAAATTATTAATTTTAAAACTCTAAGTACAATCAACACAAAAGAGACAGGTAAGAAATGTTTGAACTTAGTAGCAAGTCAGATGAGTTAAAACCCGGAAAGCACGAGAACACTCTCTAAGGTGCTAAAGCACTTCCCACCAATTGAGAATGATGAAAAATGCACCAATTCATAGATAATTACTAATACAAAGAATCCCTCCTCTTTAATGTTGGGAGCATATCTGAAGAGGGCACAGATGAATCCGTGTGGGATGCCCATGGGCAGAGACACAAAGGAACCTCACAGAGCTACAGACACGCAGGGAACCAATGGCACACTTAAACAGCCTCAAGTGCTGCTCTCAGTACAGCTAGTGATTGAATGAGATCAAATAAATTCCAGGTCATGATAAAAATAAATAATGCTCTTCACTTTGTATTATCTAGAAAATTGCTTGTGGAAATATCACAAAAGAAAACAAGATAACACAGGCTTTATTTCCAGCTTTGTCGATAGCTAATTGGGTGAGTGTTACCAAGTCTGGATTTTCCTTTTTTTTTTTTTTTTTGGTCTGTTTATTTGTTTGTAAAGTAGGAATCATGTACACATTTCCTACTTGCTGTGTGAGATGCAGATTAGAGCAAATCTGAAACAACTTGTGAACTCCATACCACTACCTATAAATAACACATTAATATAGGAGAAACGTGTTATTTTTATAGAATTGTACACCTGTCCAAGAGGAACTAAAAAGCCCCTTGATGAAAGTGAAAGTGGAGAGTGAAAAAGTTGGCTGAAAGCTCAACATTCAGAAAACGAAGATCATGGCATCCGGTCCCATCACTTCATGGCAAATAGATGGGAAACACCGTCAGACTTTATTTTTTTCGGCTCCAAAATCACTGCAGATGGTGACTTCAGCCATGAAATTAAAAGACACTTACTCCTTGAAAGAAAAGTTATGACCAACCTAGATAGCATATTCAAAAGCAGAGACATTACTTTGCCGACTAAGGTCTGTCTAGTCAAGGCTATGGTTTTTCCAGTGGTCATGTATGGATGTGAGTTGGACTGTGAAGAAGGCTGAGCACTGAAGAATTGATGCTTTTGAACTGTGGTGTTGGAGAAGACTCTTGAGAGTCCCTTGGACTGCAAGAAGATCCAACCAGTCCATTCTGAAGATCAGTCCTGGGATTTCTTTGGAAGGAATGATGCTAAAGCTGAAACTCCAGTACTTTGGCCACCTCATGTGAAGAGTTGACTCATTGGAAACGACTCTGATGCTGGGAGGGATTGGGGGCAGGAGGAGAAGGGGACGACCGAGGATGAGATGGCTGGATGGCACCACTGACTCGATGGATGAGAGTCTGAGTGAACTCTGGGAGTTGGTGATGGACAGGGAGGCCTGGCGTGCTGCGATTCATGGGGTCGCAAAGAGTCTGACACGACTGAGCGACTGAACTGAACTGAACACCTGTCCAAAACCAAGCCACTTTCATTTGTAATTTTTTTCCTCCTCTGTACTACAAACGTACAAGTAGGAATAAAATCAAATGGAATACAGAGATTTTTAATGGGGTTGGTCCCTCCTGCCAGCTCCTCTTTTCCTGGCGAAGAGAGAGTTCCCTTGGGCTAACACCTGGATTTAAACATTTCACTAACAGCAGAATAACTTGTTTGTAGGTAACTAGATCAGCGATGCGGACCAACACCTACTTGAGAGGGATATGGCTGCTTTATGTTACCACCAAATGTAACCAAAGTCCTTACAGAAACCACAGTTAGTCTCTGTTGGAATAACAAAGGGACATCAGAATACTGAGAAGATAAAAGAGAGCTGAGGTAGTTGGCAGCTAAAAATAGATCCAATTCATTGTAAATCCGTGCAAAACAAAGCGGCACAAAGGTAAGAATGCTGAAAGACACGGGCGCAGTAGCAGCCCAGGGGTTTGGGTGAGGGGCCAACGTAGCTTTACTTTTAGGTTCTGCTAACAACTGGCATGAGTTACCTCAGGACAGAGTTCAAACCATAAAAACCTAGCACCTTTCCCTCTCTAAGTGGACTATTGAAGTTTTACTGAAAACCTTACCTGTTCATCGCATGCTAGTTATTCTGCCTTTAGAGTCTCAGACAGACCCAGAAGTGAGGCAAAAAAAATTTTTTTTCTTCAGGAAAATAACTGCGATATTAGGCAAGAAGTTAAAAAGTCAATTCATATGACTGTATGTTTATTTGTGATTATCAAAATAAAGTGAAAATGGTTTATTTCTGAGGCAGACATTCTCTGATATTTTATTCTCCAAGCCCTATAAATTAGAATCAGCTGTCTGGGTTTGGTGTCAGAGCTTGTGTGTGTAACTTCCTGGTGGGAGAACTTAACCTGTGAAGCTCATCTTTCCAACACAGACTTTGATGCCCACAGGGCTTGTGAGGGTGCCAGGCTGAGCTGTGACTTGGAGGCCAGTCACCCCCGAGCCTCCCAAACTTGAAGTGGCACTTTGTGTGAATGAAAGATAAATGCTTGCTCTTTTAAGCCACTGGAATTTGGGGACCGCCTAGCTTTTCAGCTGGTTCTCAAGGGGGTCACCGCTAAAATCCTTAAAATCTTAGTATAGCCTTGGCTTAGGGAATAAGCAGTAAGGAAAATTATATTACAAGCTGGTAAGATGGCAAGCCATGTTATAAAGTAGCAAATTATTTGGTAAACAATCATGTCTGACAATTTTTGAGACAGTTCATGTACCTCATCTTATTGTAGCTCTACAGAAAGTAATTGGAAAACAGAATACTAAAAGCACGAGTTAGTTATTACTGGATGCATTTGACAAAGTGCTGTAAGAGATTAGCTCAGAAAAGAATTTCCATTTGTAAGCAGGAATAAAAGGGAATAGAGAGAGTCCAAAAATTCTCTGGCTTGCACGTCGGGAGACCCTCATCCCTAGCTGGTGAAAGGTAAAAGTGTAAAGCCTTTGTTCCCTCAGTTTGGCCTTAAGTAGTTTTCCCACATACTGACCAAATACAGCATCTGTCATCGCGGATCATTCCCTCTAAACACCTCCTTCACTTGGCTTCACCCTGCTTTCTTGCTTTTCCTCCCTCCTCGCTGATCAATCAATCATTTAGTTCCCTTTATGGTTCTTCTCCATCTCCCCGACCTCTGGACCCTGCAGGGCCATCTGACTTTGCCCACGGGCATTTTCCACATCCGCGTGTACACTCACTCCTTGGAGACATCAAGGCTTTCTGTTCCACATGTGCACGGATAATTCCCAGCTTCTGCCCCAAATTCTAGCTGTCTGTAGACATTTCTGGAGAAGGCAATGGCACCCCACTCCAGTTCTCTTGCCTGGAAAATCCCATGGACAGAGGAGCCTGGTAGGCTGCAGTCCATGGGGTCGCTAAGAGTCGGGCACTACTGAGCGACTTCACTTTCGCTTTTCACTTTCATGCATTGGAGAAGGAAATGGCAACCCACTCGTGTTCTTGCCTGGAGAGTCCCAGAGACAGAGGAGCCTAGTGGGCTGCCGTCTGTGGGGTCGCACAGAGTCGGACACGACTGAAGAGACTCAGCAGCAGCAGCAGCAGCAGCATTGACATTTCTGCTTGGGTTGCAAAGAGACCTCTCAAACTTTCTGTGTCAGAACTGGATACATCCCCCACAAATAAAGACACGCCTTATCCCCAAAACTGCTCTTTCAACAGGCTTCTCATCTGAGCAAGTAGAAATCCCATCCGTCCACTTTCAGTGCTATAAACCTCGGTGCCTGCTTGTCTTCCCTCCCTCACAGCCTGCATCCAATCCATTAGCAACCTAATTAGATCTGTTTTTCCAAGCACATCAAGAGGCCGACCCCTTCTCACCACCTCTTCCATTAACACCTCAGTGTTAGCGCCCCCATCTCTTTCCAGAATTACTCCCACGGTTTTCTAACTCTTCTCTCTACTTTCTCCCTTACCCGCCACCTAGAATCTATTCTCATCACAGCCTATGGATGCATTTAAAACACAGGTCACAGCATGCGACTTTCCAGGCTCAACACTCTAAAATGGTTCCCCCATGACTCAGAACAGCCCTCTCAGTGACCTACAAAAGTCTGACTTCACCATTTACTCTTTACTCCATCTTTTATTCCAGCCACAGTGACTCCTTACTTTTCCTCGAATATGCCAAGCACACCGCCACCTCAGGGCCTTTGCAACTAATTTTCTCTTTACTTGGAATATGCATCCCTCTTTCAAATTATTACTCAAATGTCACCTCCTTTTACCTATTTTTTTCACAGGACCCACAGGAGAGTTTCAGGTGCACTGCAGACCACCATTATACTTGAAAGTCTAAACACAGATACTGAGTTGATACTGAGGATCAACCCTTTTTCTCAGTAGATCCATTCTTATTCTTGCTGAGAAGATAGCAGAGACTGAGCAAAGGTCCCTCACAACTAGATAACATCCCGAGACAAGAGAGCTTGCCCAGGAGTGCAGGGTCTGTGGGCGAAAGAACAGATACCGCCCTGGAAGCCATGAGTCCAGGGCTTTCCCGCTTCACTCAGAACACCACCCACACAGACACACACACACATATCCATATGTGTGTATACATGCATGCGTGCATGCTCAGTCACTTCAATCGTGCCCAACTCTTTGCACTCCTCCATCTTTTTCACAGTGCCTTGGAGCTGTCCTGCCACCTCTGGGTGTGTCTGTTGGCTTATAGATTGGAGATTAAGGTTTACTTGAATTTGACTTGTCATCTTGGACCCAATTGATTTTAATTGGTTTACATTATACCCTGGCGCTATGTCATTCTTTCAAAGGTTGTGCTCTGCCCTCTTCCCTACTGTCTCATGATCTTTTCCTGAGCCCCATCCAGACACATAAGGTTGCCTCTACAATCTTCTGGAGAGACAACCAGAAAATAACTGGCCTTGGGAGAGAAATACTCTATAATATCCAACCCCCAGTCCTACCCAGTACTGGTCACACTGGAGATCTTGGGGACGCCCAACTCCAGTCCGGGGGTCCCAGGAGGTCGTCACGCCTCAACCTGCCCAGGGACCCAATTCTTGGGAGGCTGTCACGCCTCAGCCTGCCTGGAGATCTGCACCCTGACCCGGGGACGCCTGGCTCTCAGGTTGCAACAGTTCTGGGTAGGATAGGGCTTCCCTGGTGGTGCAGAGGTTAAAGTGTCTGCCTGCGATATGAGAGAACTGGGTTCGATCCCTGGGTCGGGAAGATCCCCTGGAGAAGGAAATAGCAACCCACTCCAGTGTTCTTGCCTGGAGAATCCCATAGATGGAAGAGCTTGGTGGGCTGCAGTCCCCGGGTCACAAAGAGTCGGACATGACTGAGCAACTTCACTTCACTTCACTTCACTTCAACTCTTTGCAACCCTATGGAGTATAGCCTGCCAGGCTCCTCTGTCCATGGGATTCTCCAGGCAAGAATACTGGATTGGGTTGCCATTCCCTGCTCTAGAGGATCTTCCCGACCCAGGGATCAAACCCAAGTCTCCTGTGTCTCCTGCACTGCAAGCAGATTCTTTACCTCTGAGTCACTGGGGAAGCCCATATGTGTATACACGTATCAGTTCAGTTCAGTTGCTCAGTCATGTCCGACTCTTTGTGACCCCATGAATCGCAGCACGCCAGGCCTCCCTGCCCATCACCAACACCTGGAGTTCACTCAAACTCACATCCATTGAGTCAGTGATGCCATCTCATCCTCGGTCGTCCCCTTCTCCTCCTGCCCCCAATCCCTCCCAGCATCAGAGTCTTTTCCAACGAGTCAGCTCTTCGCATGCGGTGGCCAAAGCACTGGAGCTTCAGCTTCAGCATCGTTCCCTCCAAATACGTATATGAGTATATTCATGTGCATGCACACACATGTGCGTGCCTAACTGGTTTCTAAAAACCTTAAGAACCGACTTGCCCTGAGTGACCCTGCAACAGCAGGCAGCAGCACCTCTGTCCTTGATAGCTTTTTAAACTCAGTATAGAGGCTGTAATCAGTGACATCTAAAAACGCCTACTTTTCCTTCCAGGACTAAAGAACAGATATCTATTTTACATTCCAGCACGGGTTTCAGAGTTCCACACAAAGATAGAATCTACACCCTTGGCAAATAACACTGTCTGGATTACCTTAAACACGTCACGAAGCCTGATTTGGCTCAGCAAATCATCTACTAACGACCCCACTTTCCCTGCAGTGTTTTTTCCTGACACCAGGAAACGTAGTCTTCCTAATGTTTCCACATTCCCCATGCTCATGTTTTAAGATGTTTTTTCAAATTGTCCTGCACTAGTTTTAAAGTTAGATTTCCATTTCAGTATTCATGCTGCAGTTTAAGGAAAACTAAATCCTCTTACAAATCATGTGTCAACAATCCGAACAGACCACTGTGGCTGAATGTAAGCAACCCAAAAAGATAAGTCAAGTATACGCTCCTAGAATTTAGTCAAACCACTAACAGCATGTCATAGATGATATGCTCTGATAGACGGGTACTTAACATTGCTTGGAAGATCTCAATCTTCAGCCTTATCTTTTTTGCTAATAGACTCCCTCACAATAAAAGAGGAAATAGAATTCAGAAATAAAGGAGACATTTTAGTTGCTCCTTCTCTTGCTGTTCATCACAGGTGCTTTTCCTTGCTGCCAGCTCAGTACTTATGTAGGTTTAATGTACTTGGATATAGGTAAATCCAGACACAAGTGTGTTTTTCATCAACTAGGACACTACCTAGGGAGACGCCCGGGCTTGATTTACACTGTCCAGCCAAGCTAACCAAACCAAAGTCCATCCAGCTGTGCTGGCCGTCCTGCATCTAAATCCCCCTTTATACGCTGTTTGCCGTGAACACTGCTATGTGGGAATCGGTCACCTAGAAATGCACAGCCGTCGGAAGCAAGATGAAATAAGCAAACCTCACTTGCACCCTGTACTTAGTGGCAGTATGTGCCCAGTGTACTGTGGGGCCAGTGTGAGGAAAGCAGGAGAGACTCCATCTTGAAGCCTGTCATCCGTCCTAAAGACAGGATTCGCACTGGGCCTGAACCCTGCCCAAGAGTGAGGAAACCATTGCTAGGGAAAACCAGGTCTCCTGGAGACTTCCGTCCCCACAGATGGCAAACGGAGATTATAGTTGAAGTCAGGCTGCCCCTGTTAGATTAACTATGGAGACATCCCCCCTTTTGTATAATCATTGTTCCTGACCTTTAACCTTAATTGTTTGTTCTCCTAGCACCTACCTGTTATAAAACTCAGTCACGCACAACAAAGAGGTTGCTAACATGCAACCAGTCACGTAGTAGGGGGTATAAAACTGGGCCTCTCAGAAACATCAGGGTCCTTGTTGGGAACTGATTCCCCTTGGATCCGCTGGTGTAATAAACTGTACTCCACTGTCTTGAGTGTCCTCCGAGGTGTGTTTTACGACTCCATATCCCACAACATACACAGTGCCGAAGAAGAAAATGGGATGCGAACATCCATTTGTCCCAATTCAGGGCTCCATTAGGGTAATTATAAACCAGTGCCCCTGGTGTGAATGGAATACACGATACTCAAAATGATGCTCATTTGGGGGAACCATTATATTCATTTTACAACCACCCCATCCACATAAAGAAAACATCCTTCCTCTTGTTAGTCTGAGAAAACAACCCATCAAACTCTCCCTCAGTTGAACTAGGGGAAACATTTTACTCTAATACGCGGTCTTGATATTTTCACCTTTAACGCTTTAATATTTTCCTGTTGTGTGCACTCATGCATCTCTGGCTTCCACATCCTTGTGTATCCCTTTGTCATATCAGGGTCATGGCAGCTCACCTTTTAAACAACCCATATTGAGCTGGAGCAAGTTTGGAGAAACAAACAGACATAGCTGGCAAACAGGAATTGAGAAGTTCGTTTTCTGTGAGTTACTGAGATCCATGTAAGGCTTTATTTCCTTTTTACTATTCACATGTTTTACCTATCAAACACAAAGTGGGGGGACTTCCCTAGTGATCCAGTGGCTAAGACTCCATGCTCCCAAGGCAGGGGGCCTGGCGTTTGCTCCCTGGTCATGGAACTAGATCCCACATGCTGCAACGAAAGGATCCTGCATCCCACAGCTGAGATCTGGTGCAGCCAAACAAATAAAAATAAGTAAACATATTTTTGAAAAACACACAAATTGGTTTGCTGCCTTTCTTTGGTAGCCAGAAGGAAGTTAACATACAAATAACTCCATTACTTCACTGCCTTTGCCTATATCTCTAATGATTGATCCCAGGAGAATCAGTTCTGGGAACATTACTAGACAGGGTCCTAGGCAGAACCATCACCCAGTGGTCTCTCTCTCTTCATGTGTTTGCCTTTTTTAATTTTATAGACCAGCCCAAAGAAAAACTCCTTCAGAAATGAGTGGGGTTTTTTTCCCATGGACCCTGTAATGTTCTGCAGCATTTTAAAGACGTTAAACCCTTGGCTTCTATTTATTACGATTTACTCTTACACATGGGCTTCCCAGGTGACGCTGGTGGTAAAGAATCTATCTGGTAATGCAGGAGATATAAGAGACACAGGTTCAATCCGTGTGTCTGAAAGATCCCCCGGAGGAGGGCCTGGCCACCCACCCCAGTATTCTGGCCTGGAGAATCCCCTGGACAGAGGAGCCTGGCGGGGTCCATGGGGTCGCAAAGCATCAAACGTGACTGAAGCGATTTAGCACACATGCACACAATCTTACACATATGGAAACAGTACCTCCAATTAGTTCTAGCTCCTTAAAGATATTTGGGCATTTTGTTCCCATAATATCTTCTTCAGTGCAGAGTATTAGGTAGGAGTTACATAAATACTGAAAGAATGAAGGAATGGAAGAGTGAATGAGTGAACAAACTATGTCTTTGTTCACCCCTCAGAGGTTCTATTTTTGTTTTCTTCAGGGAATACTCTGCTTGACTCACTGTGTGTGTGTGTGTTTGTGTGTGTGTGTGTGTATTTCTGTGTGAGTGTGTGCACATAGCACAGTAAATTAGTCCAATTTTTACCTCCTGATATAGTCTGGTTCGAATCTTCAAGACTCCGTGCATCTTCTCTCAAGTGGCAGCTTGCCAGCCTCCTCATTTTCACCCTGAGTTCCAACCACCCTCTTCCAGAGTCATGATCCAGCTTCTTCATAGGTTCCAAAAGCAGAGGAAGTCAAGTCCTGGATAACTGGAGAGTCAAGTAAAGTACGACATCAGCTGTTAGATAAGGAGAGTGAAACCACTGGAAAGAGTGAGATGGCTATAAAATTAGTTCCTATGCAACTTTTATTACATGCAGTCACCACTATATCAATACTTTTCCATTGTATAGCCTCTTTATTCCCAAATTATTTTTGTAGCCATCCATTAATTAACATTCACGGTGTTTTGTTTTGGTTTTTTTTTAACATTCATGGTGTTTTGAGTCATATCACTTGATTCATTTTGTGCTATCTTGAAATCTGTCATATACTGGAGTTTCACCAGCCATATTTCTGAAGCAGTTTGAGCCAAGTCTCAATTTCTCACTTCCAGAATTGTATCCCTATTAATAAAAGACACACATCACAAGATTGGAGTTGGGAGAGGAGACACACTTCTATTCTTTCTGTGTTGAAACAAGATTCAGAGTCCTTTAAAAGAAATGAGAAAGGACAAAATGCTCAGGTGTGAAAACTTAAAACGTATGAAAAAGCCTCTTCCTTAAAAGGTAAGGAGAGGAACATAAAGTAAATTTTTGATCTTGTTGTAGAGATAACTGTTCTATAAGAACAATTATTCATAAACTTCCAATGTCCTGCCCGCCCTTCCCATGTAATAACTCCATTTAATTAAAGTTGTCACTTATTTGTAAATGCTTTTTTAAGAAATAGAAACAAGAATCCAACAAATAAATAACCAAATTTGGATGATTTGAATATGTTTGGAATGTTGAGAATCTATTTACATTTTAATAAGGTATTTCTTCAGTGCAGGTATTAGATAAATCTCCATAGAGATGAGGCTAGGACACAGAATTAAGAAGAAAGAAGCACCCTTGACAATTTGGAGAAAAGGAAAGATAAGCAGAGTGGTGTTTAATAGAAACAGATGTGGACGTAATCCCTTTAGGAAGAAAAGAAAGCTGTACAAATATAACATAAGAGATAGGGAAATGGCTTTAAACACAAAGAATGAAAAAACCTGGGAGAGTTTTGAGAAACCCAAGCTCAGAATGGCTTCATGATTCAGACTCTCTTCCAATTCACATCCCAACATGGTGTGTTACGTGGATAACTTAAAGAGAGACATGGTGTTACGCACATTATATTATTTATAAGAAAGATTAACACGGGTTTCTGAAAGTGGCAACAGAGGGCTGAAAAAAGGAGGGTTTTTCAGCCGAAAACGAACACATCATTATATATATATATATAGTCACAGACACATATTCTGGTTGGCACATTTCTAATCTACGACCAGTGACAACTGTTTTCTAGTCCAGCAAGAAGGATTTGAATCAACCATAAGGATAAACCTATTGATTAACATAGAGCATTAAAATACATTCATGGGAGTCAAGAATTCTATTAACTCTTATTTTCTTTTAAAAATGGTTACTTGTACTTGTGCAATGCTTTGCACACTTTGTTGTTGTTTAGTCACAAAGTCGTGTTCAACTCTTGTGACTCCATGGACTGCAGCCCGCCAGGCTCCTGTGTCCATGGGATTTCCCAGGCAAGAGTACTAGAGTGGGTTGCCACTTACTTCTCCAAGGGATCTTCCCGACCCAAGGATTGAACTGGCATCTCCTACCTGGCAGGCCGATTATCTACCACCGAGCCACCAGGGAAACCCTTGGATGCCTTGCAGGAGTATAAGTAGATCGAGACTTACAATCCTACCATCGACTGATACATGGGTAACGGTTAAGTGATGAGGAGAATTTTGCAGAAAAGTTGGGTAGGACAAAATGTCTCCCAGTCCACTTTGACTCAGAATAGCATTCCCTCACTTTTCAAAAATATTCTCTCTGCCTCTGAGAAAATATTTCCACTCTTTGTTTTATGTTGTCCTCAATTTTAAGGAATTGAGACTCTGTGACACCTCCACATTGCTCTATAAAGAAAATGAAATGAAAAGACAGGCTGTCACAGAAAACTTTTACTGGAGAGGATTCAGAGAAACAGGTATGCAAATCTTCCTAAAAACAATAGAAAATAGCAATTCTGATTCTTCTAAACTTTGATCCTTCACTCCTGCATCTCAGGCTGGAAGTCACAACTCTAAACACACCTCTCGAAGTACCCTTCATTGACAGCTATTACAGAATATTGTGAACAGTATTATATTACAGTGAATCAACTATGCCCAGTGATTCAACTAATTCTAAAGCTGTGAGGTGTGTATGTGAAGAGGAAAAGTTAAAATTTTACCTCCTGCCTCTGTAACTCAGCTTGCCCCTTGTAAAGTCTGGATCACGTAGGTCACGTAGTCTTGGAAAGTGGGGACTTGCAGTACTAGGAACTGGAGTTTATCTCACTCACCCTTGTCCTGCTCTTTGCAGTCACCCAGCCCCTGCAAACCTGCTTCATCATGCCTGTCCAGGTCAGGCATCCCCCTCCCATCTTGACCACTGTTCCCGTGCACACAAAACCCCTTAGTTTAAACCAGCCTACTAACAGCTAGTGTTGCCCACTACAGTCTGTCTATAAAAACCCTGTAATCCCTCTGTTCGGGGCTCAGGCTTGCAGTGTTAACTCCTCTGGGCCCGATGGCATAATAGACCAGAGTTCTCCCACTCTCCGAGTGTGGTGCTTGGTTTCTCTAGTGCTGGTTTCTGCAACAGGATCAGCCGCTCAGTTTTTTTGACTCTTTGCAGCGCCATGGACTGTAGTCCGCCAGGCTCCTCTGCTCATGGAATTTTCTAGGCAAGAACGCCATTTCCTTCTCCAGGGATCTTCCCAACCAGGGATTGAACCCACGTTTCTTGTGTCTCCTGCATTGGCAGGCTGATTCTTTACCACTAGCGCCACCTGGGAAGCCCTAGCTTTAAATCAGTTCAGTTCAGTTCATTTGCTCAGTCGATTCCTACTCTTTGCCACTCCATGAACTGCAGCACGCCAGGCCTCCCTGTCCATCACCAATCCCCGGAGTTTACCCAAACTCATATCCATCGAGTCAGTGATGCCATCCAGACATCTCATCCTCTGTCATCCCCTTCTCCTCCTGCCCCCAATCCCTCCCAGCATCAGAGTCTTTTCCACTGAGTCAACTCTTCATAAGGTGGCCAAAATATTGGAGTTTCAGCTTCAGCATCATTCCTTCCAATGAACACCCAGGACTGATCTCCTTTAGGATGGACTGGTTGGATCTCCTTGCAGTCCAAGGGACTCTCAAGAGTCTTCTCCAACACCACAGTTCAAAACCATCAATTCTTCGGCGCTCAGCCTTCTTCACAGTCCAACTCTCACATCCATACATGACCACTGGAAAAACCATAGTATTGACCAGACAGACCTTGGTTGGCAAAGTAATGTCTCTGCTTTTTAATATGCTATCTAGGTTGGTCATAACTTTCCTTCCAAGGAGTAAGCTTTTTTTAATTTCATGGCTGTAATCACCATCTGCAATAATTTCGGAGCCCCCCAAAAATAAATCTGACATCGTTTCCACTGTTTCCCCATCTATTTCCCATGAACTGATGGGACTAGATGCCATGATCTTAGTTTTCTGAATGTTGAGCTTTCAGTTCAATTCAGTTCAGTTCAGTCACTCAGTCGTGTCCGACTCTTTGCAACCCCATGAATCGCAGCACGCCAGGCCTCCCTGTTCATCACCATCTCCTTTTTAGCTCCTCTTCACTTTCTGCCATAAGGGTGGTGTCACCTGCATATCTGAGGTTATTGATATTTCTCCCGGCAATCTTGATTCCAGCTTGTGTTTCTTCCAGCCCAGGGTTTCTCATGACATACTCTGCATATAAGTTAAATAAGCAGGGTGACAATATACAGCCTTAACGTACTCCTTTTCCTATTTGGAACCAGTCTGTTGTTCCATGTCCAGTTCTAACTGCTGCTTCCTGACCTGCATATAGGTTTCTCACGAGGCAGGTCAGATGCTCTGGTATTCCCATCTCTTTCAGAATTTTCCAGTTTATTATGATCCACACAGTCAAAGGCTTTGGCATAGTCAATAAAGCATAAATAGATGTTTTTCTGGAACTCTCTTGCTTTTCCCATGATCCAGCGGATGATGGCCATTTGATCTCTGGTTCCTCTGCCTTTTCTAAAACCACCTTGAACAATCAGGAAGTTCACTGTTCACGTATTGCTGAAGCCTGGCTTGGAGAATTTTGAGCATGACTTTATAGCGTGCGAGATGAGTGCAATTGTGTGGTAGTTTGAACATTCTTTGGCATTGCTTTTCTTTGGGATTGGAATGAAAAGTGACCTTTTCCAGTCCTGTGGCCACTGCTGAGTCTTCCAAATTTGCTGGCATATTGAGTGCAGCACTTTCACAGCATCTTTCAGGATTTGAAATAGTTCAACTGGAATTCCATCACCTCCACTAGCTTTGTTCGTAGTGATGCCTTCTAAGGCCCACTTGTCTTCACATTCCAGGATGTCTGGCTCTAGATGTGTGATAACACCATCGTGATTATCCGGGTTGTGAAGATCTTTTTTGTACAGTTCTTCTGTGTATTCTTGCCACGTCTTCTTAATATCTTCTGCTTCTGTTAGGTCCAGACCATTTCTGTCCTTTATCGAGCCCATCTTTGCATGAAATGTTCCCTTGGTGTCTCTAATTTTCTTGAAGAGATCTCTAGTCTTTTCCATTCTGTTGTTTTCCTCTATTTCCTTGCACTGATTGCTGAAGAAGGCTTTCTTATCTCTTCTTGCTATTCTTTGGAATTCTGCATTCAGATGCTTATATCTTTCCTTTTCTCCTTTGCTTTTCACTTCTCTTCTTTTCACAGCTATTTGTAAGGCCTCCCCAGACAGCCATTTTGCTTTTTTACCTTTCTTTTCCATGGAGATGGTCTTGATCCCTGTTTCCTGTACAATGTCACGAACCTCATTCCATAGTTTATCAGGCACTCTATCTATCAGATCTAGGCCCTTAAATCTATTTCTCACTTCCACTGTATAATCATAAGGGATTTGATTTAGGTCATACCTGAATGGTCTAGTGGTTTTCCCCACTTTCTTCAATTTAAGTCTGAATTTGGCAATAAGGAGTTCATGATCTGAGCCACAGTCAGCTCCTGGTCTTGTTTTTGCTGACTGTATAGAGCTTCTCCATCTTTGGCTGCAAAGAATATAATCCATCTGATTTCAGTGTTGACCATCTGGTGATGTCCATGTGTAGAGTCTTCTCTTGTGCTGTTGGAAGAGGGTGTTTGCTATGACCAGTGCATTCTCTTAGCAAAACTCTATTAGGCTTTGCCCTGCTTCATTCCGTACTCCAAGGCCGAATTTGCCTGTTACTCCAGGTGTTTCTTGACTTCCTACTTTTGCATTCCAGTCCCCTATAATGAAAAGGACATCTTTTTTGGGTGTTAGTTCTAAAAGGTCTTGTAAGTCTTCATAGAACCGTTCAACTTCAGCTTCTTCAGCGTTACTGGTTGGGGCATAGACTTGGATTACTGTGATATTGAATGGTTTGCCTTGGAGACGAACAGAGATCGTTCTGTCGTTTTTGAGATTGCATCCAAGTACTGCATTTCGGACACTTTTGCTGCCCATGATGGCTACTCCATTTCTTCTAGGGGATTATTTTCCCATAAATGTTAAGTAAAACTTCTCCACCAATAAGTTTATCATGCATAGTTGCGGTTATGATACGTGCATTTATTCTGCATAGTTGTGATAGAAAACAGCAACAGCCTTCAGCTAGTACAGTCACAGGGAGAGGAGCACAGCGGCACAGTGTAGGGTACCTTTCCCTACCACCTGAATCCCCAGTAAGCCATGCTTTCTGCCTCTTAATGCAAGGAGAATCTTTACAGGATAAAGACAGCAGCGGGGCCAAGTCACAGTGAAATGTTCCCTAAGCTAACAAGCAAAGGATCAGCATTTTGTGACGCCTATTATAGATGAACATAGAGTATAATAAAGGAAGTTCATTTCAAGTATATGTAGATTCAGAATAAATTGTCTACATGTGATCATTATTACTACAATTAGTGTTGCAAGAAGGTTTACATACTCTAAAGAAATCATTTCAGCATCATCACAAAATATTTCATTAAAAACTTCATCCGTGCTTTTATTATTATTATTTGGCTGCACTGTGAGGCATGCAGGATCTCATTTCCCCAGTCAGGGATCAAACTCACACCCCCTGCAGCAGAAGCGTAGTCTTAACCACTGGATGGCCAGGGAAGTCCCCATTCATGCTTCTTAAAATACAGCAGACAGTGGATGTTATCTGCTATAAAGTGAGAAATCGGTACTCAAGGAGGCCAAACTAGGCAAAAAGCATCTTTTCTAGAATCTGTATTAACGGAGATTATCTCTCTCATATAATTCTTTCCTTAAATACTCTGAGGAGCTTTGAGCAGGTCTTCCTATTTCCATGGCAGTTTATTTCATTAATGGTATGGCATATCGGCTACGACCAGCACTTTGCTAGGTATCATCAGCTAGGTAGGAAAAGCACTTAAGAGTCTACTCACAAGCGCCTAGATGGGGACACTTCACACACATGCACGCACACACACACACACACCAGTGGTGTGCATGGATGTAATAGTCCAAGCACAAGGACATGAACTTTGCCTTGGGGGACAGTAGAAATGGGAAGGGTTCCTCACAAAAGGCAGGAGGGGGGCGAGAGGAAACAGACCGAAGGAGCCTCCTCTGGCCCCTGGGACTGGAAGCAGGAGCTGCTGCTCTCGGGGAGGCATGCAAGGTTGGCTCCGCACACGCTCAGTTAGGGGCTGGACGAGGCACTACACACCGGGCCTGGCGCTGCAGCTCTCTCAGCAGCCACAGCTCTAGCTGGGAGCTGAGAAGCACCTGCACACAGAGGAGTGCTTGAAGTCAAGAGGATGTCAGCCCAGAGGAGGTTTACTGTGTCACAGACGACACATCATAGCATCATTGCTACCACATCGCGAGACTGTCCTTCGTGTTTACACAGTCAAGGGAAATCTAAAACTTCAGCGCCTGGATGAGCACCTTGGGTCATGCACCTTGGATCAACCTATTCAACAAACCATCATTTCCAGCCGCAGTCCTGTTGCACTTCTTCCTGTCCGTTCCAGTAACAGTCTCACTCCGACGCTCGCCCCCAGAGCAGGAGTTGTGCCCAGCAGACTCTCCTGTTTTCATATTCCCCACGTAGCTTGCGGGAAAGTGGCCGGAATGATTGAAGCCTATTAAATACCTGTTGTGGGTCTGTAGAAATCACCAGGAAAATATCACATCTGTAACTATCACCAAGTATTTCAATTTAGCAGTTGGAAATACAGGCTTCTTATCAAAATGGATTTTCTCTTCCTAGAGAGATAGTTAAGCCAGGATTCCCAATTCTTATCCATGCGTATGTGCACGCTAATTCGCTTCAGTCATGTCTAACTGTTTGTGACCCTATGGACTGTAACCTACTAGGCTCCTCTGTCCATGGGATTTTCCAGGCAAATGTACTGGAGTGGGTTGTTATGCCCTCCTCCAGGGGATCTTCCCAACCCAGAGACTGAACCCGTGTCTCCTGCAACTCTTGTATTGCAGGTGGATTCTTGACCGCTGAACTACCGGGGAAGCCCCAGGTCTTATCCATCTTTCCTTAAAAATTAGTTGCTCTTAATAAGTGGTGCTGATCAGGAGAAAAAGGACCTTGGATGTGAGCTGGTTCTGTCCTGCTCTGTCACCTCCTTGCCCCAGACCAGTGGAGAGCTGAGTGACTGCCATGTTGCCAAGCAACTCTGTAAAGATTCTGAATCTCGTTAATGAATGAATGAACGAACTCAAGGGCACTTAGACAACGTGGACTCTCCTGTCCTGCCAGGGAGGGGGAAATACCACAGGGACACAGTGTGAAGACCAGTCACAGAAGGAGTTGGGTGGACACAGTTTACACAGGCAAGATTTCCTGCCATTTCCCACAACAGGGATCGGCCATGAGGGCATTATGCTAAGTGAGATACGCCGGATGGAAAAGATAAACACTATATGGTATCAGTTAGATGTGGAATTTTTAAAAGCTGACCTTGTTAAAAACAGAGAGTAAAATGGTGGTGTCCAGGGGTTGGGGGTGGGGGGCTGGGGAAATTTGGGAGATGTTGTTTGAGGGTACAAACTTTCAACTAGTAGATTAGTAAACCCTGGAGATCTAATGCCCAGCATAGAGATTATAGGCAACAATACTATATTACAAACTTTCAAGTTTTTGACAGACTAGATCTCAGTTGTTCTCACCATCAAAAAACGAAAAACATGATAATTATGTGATCAGATAGGGATGTTAGCTAATGCTATAATGGTAATCTTATTGCAATATATAAATGTATTAAATCAAAACATTGTACCCCTTAAACTTACTCAATGTTACATGTCAATTATATCTCAGTTTAAATTTTTTTTTCTGAGAGATGATATGGGGTGGCAGGTGGGAGGGGGATTCAGGATTGGGAGCTTGTCTACAACCGTGGTGGATTCATGTCAATGTATGGCAAAACCAATACAGTATTGTAAAGTAAAATAAAGTAAAAATAAAATTTAAAAAAAAGAAAGAAAAAAAATTTTTTTTTCTGAAGGAGGAAATGGCAACCCACTCCAGTATTCTTGCCTGGAAAATCCCACGGACAGAGGAGCCTGGCGAAAGCCTGGGAGTCCATGTGGTCCCAAAGAGTTGGACACAACTGAGCAATTAAATAAAAAATTTAAAGGGATACTGAACCAAAGGAGTAAAGAAAAAGAAACGTTAAACCACATACAGGTGCCTCATATCACATACCCTGTACAGAAAGCACAGTAGCATCTGAATTCTCCTAAAAATGTCTCATTTGGAAGGAGTAAAAACTCAGACACCCAATTTATTTCTACACTTTCCCAGGCTTTGTCATTTTTCAGAAAATACTCTGAGGAGATGAGCAGACTGAACTGGCAGAGGAGTGTCTCTTCTCCAGGCAGACTCTCCAGGCACCTGTCTCTCTCCTCGTGCTTTTTGAAACCAGTAAGTGCACACCTACTCTCTTTATTGCTGTTGTTTTGCTTTCGTGGGTATCTATCTATCTTATGCTTTATTCAAGTAAATGTTTCTGAGTAAAATGCTTCACTGATAAAAGTAGAATTAATTGTTTTAGTTTCTACTTCCATCACTGTAAGCAAGGAATCACCATCATTTTGTGCATTAATTTGCTCATGTTTTGGGAAATATGTTTGGATCCAATTCTCTGTTTGCTATCACTTCTATTACATTTGAAGAACTTTGTTTAGCCTTTCTTGTAGTACACGTCTGCTGGTGACAACTCCTATACATATTTGTCTAAAGAAAGTCTTTTGCCTTCATTTCTGATTTTCAGCCAACTTAACATTCCAAGTAAACAGGGTTGTCTTCCTGTACCTTCCAGCACCATGGAGATCTAATTCCATTGTTCCCTGACTCTCATAGTTATTGAGCAGACATCTGAAATTATTCTTATCTTCACTGCACAATAGGTAATGTATATTTTATTTCTAATTGCTTGTAAGACATTGTTTTAAGCACTGGTTTCCTGAAATTTTAGTATGCTGTGGCTCCGTCTGTTTTCTTTTTCTGTATTTATCTAGCTTTGCTGGGTTCACTGAAACTTTAAGATCTGTGGGCTTATAGAGTTTATTAATTCTGGAAATTTTTCAGTCATTATCTGCTTAGAAATTGTTTCTCATTTTTTATGTTCCAGGACAGCAATTAAGTGTAATTTAGACCATTTGATATTGTCCCACAGATCACTAGGACCAATCACGGTTTTTTTCTTATGTGTTTATTTTTCTCTGTGCTTCATTTTATTCAATTTCTTTTCCTACATCTTAAGGTTCATTGATCTTTCCCTTTACAGTGGCTGCTTTTAGTTCTGTCTAGTAAAATTTTAATTTTATATATTCTCCTTTTATGTTCATCAGTTCATGGTTTATTTTTATGTCTTCCGTTCCTTTCCTAATTACATCTAAAGTGAAGATTTTAAACATAATGATTTAAAATAACTGTTTTAAAGCACTTGAGCTAATTTCATCACCTTTGCTGACTTCTACGTACATATCTATTGCCTGATTTTCTCTTAGTTAACCATAATTTTACAGATAAAAAATATATATACACACATTTGTGTACATATATGTATTTATGTTTATATAATACCTATATAAAATATATATAACTATATTTTGTCATGAATAATATTATATATTTATTTTAATATATATGTTACTTTGCATATCTTATCATTTTTTTTAAGATTTTAAGTGATACATTGTTGAGTGTGTCAGATTGAGTGCTGAAATTTTGGGGGGCAAGCAATTGATTAACGTTCAGATCAGTTTCTTGTGAAGCTTTATTAGGGCTGAATTAGTCTTTATTCTAGGACTAAGTTAGCCTTAGTACTAAGGCTTAACCTTTCTGCCACCTCTATTGAATAATTACCCAGGTTTCAATGAGATTTCCAGAGAAGGCAATGGCACCCCACTCCAGTACTCTTGCCTGGAAAATCCCATGGATTGAGGAGCCTGGTAGGCTGCAGTCCATGGGGTCTCGAAGAGTTGGACACGACTGAGGGACTTCACTTTCACTTTTCACTTTCATGCATTGGAGAAGGAAATGGCAACCCACTCCAGTGTTCTTGCCTGGAGAATCCCAGGGACGGGGGAGCCTGGTGGGCTACCGTCTATGGGGTTGCACAGAGTTGCATGTGACTGAAGAGACTTAGCAGCAGCAGCAATGAGATTTCTCTCCTCTGGCTGGACGGAACTTGTCTCCCAGCACTGTGTGAGTTCTAGAAGTTGTTCTTTGTGTTGCCTCATGGAGTTTCATCCTACGTGTACATATTCATCCTACATAGTACTCAGCAACAGATTCAAGAGGATTTCTATTCTGATTTCTGGAACTGTTTTCCCTAGGATTTCATCTTCTTTAGTACTTTGCCCTACAAATTTCACCTATTTCATCTGAGAATGCTGTACTCTGCCTGGGTTAACCTGTCCTATGCCATGATCCACAAAGGATTTCCAGGGTGATTGTAGCCAGAACAAGAGTAACTTTCACATCATTTATTTTCCTTTTCCCTGGATCATAATCCTTCACTACCTATTGCCCAGTTTATGAAAACTGTTATTTCATATGTTTCTCCAGTTTTTAAATTCTTTATAGCAAGAGGGAAAATCCACTACCAGTTACTTCAACATGACAGGAAGTGGAAAATCTATAGTTTTAGTAGGTAAGGTATTCAGAACAACCTAAATGGGTGTTTCTGACTCCGAGTCCCTCATGAAGTTGCAGATGACTTGTTGGACAGGACTACAATAATATGAAGGCTTAACTGGGGCTGGAGAATCAATTCCAAGGTGATTCACTAATGTGGATGGCAAGTGCTACCGCCTGTTTGCAGGAAGTCTGGTTTCTCACCTCCTGCACTCAGTCTGCTTGAGTGTTCTCCTGGCACATCAGGTGGCTTCTCTCAGAGTGAGTGACCCTAGAAATACTAACACTTTCTATGGCCACCAAAACACATAAAACACAGGGATAAAGTATCTTTGATTCTTAGGAAATGACCAATCACTGACAGTCTCTTTAATACAAACCACACTGGATTGCATTCAGTACACACAGAAGAACCAAGTCTCTCAAATTCTTCAGTGAATTGCTTATTATGAAAAAACAAACCAAAGTTCAGCTTGGTTCAAACAAATGCAAGCCCCAAGGAAGCTGAGCAGCATCCTGTCACTGTCCTCCCTTCCTTTCACAAGAAGGCTGTCATTTCAGAGACTCTAGAAGAAAATACACCCCCAAGAGCAACAAGAAGGCATGAGAGAATCTGAGTGACACACAAAGTCAGGATCCCCCCAGATAACTAGAGCCCTCATACAACACTCCCTTGGCACATCTGAGTGCACTTGGCTGCCCTTGCTGTTCATTTTCACAAGGCTAAAGCCAGCAACCTCTTTCTGAGAGTACTGCCAGTTCATGCTATCACCGCAAAAATATAATAAGAAAAGAAAAGAAAGCCCTTTCTAATGAGGGGAATGCCAAGGACTAAGAAAAAGATGATCAAGCAGATGCTACTTCACTATAAATGGTCAGTTTAATAAAGGGCAATGCTGCTTTTGCTTTTAACTGGAGGCAACTTACAAACCATGTAACATTTTTAAATGCATGCATTTCCTTAGACTATGTATTTATTACAGAAAATCCACTTTTTGCCAAACACATAAAACTCATAGCTCTTAGCAATAAATTTAGCACTTAACATGCAGAAGACTAAGCCGGTAAGTGAACAGAGAGGGGAGATTCACACTGAACTTTTATGGCTCACACAAAAGTGAAAGCATATATATATATATGGCCTTTCCTGGTGGCTTAGACAGTAAAGAATCTGCCTGCAATGCTGGAGACCCAGGTTTGATCCCTGCGTCAGGAAGATCCCCTGGAGAAGGGAATGGCTACCCACTCTAGTATTCTTGCCTGGAGAATTCCATGGACAGAGGAGCCTGCAAAGAGTCGGACATGACTGAGGACTAACACTTTCTTTTTTTTCATATACATATATATAACTTAAAAGAATATTAAAAAGCAGAGACATTTAGCCAACAAAGGTCCATATAGTCAAAGGTATGGTTTATTCCAGTGGTCATGTACAGATGTGAGAGTTGGACCATAAAGAAGACTGAGTGCCGAAGAATTAATGCTTTTGAACTGTGGTGCTGGCGAAGATTCTTGAGAGTCCCTTGGACTGCAAGAAGATCAAGCCAATCAATCCTAAATGAGATCAACCATGAATATTCATTGGAAGGACTGATGCTGAAGCTGAAGCTCCAATACTTTGGCCACCTGAAGCAAAGACCTGACTCACTGGAAAAGACCCTGATGCTGGAAAAGACTGAGGGCAAGAGGAGAAAGGGACAACAGAGGATGAGATAGTTGGATGGCATTACTGACTCAATGGAGAATGAGTCTGAGCAAACTCTGGGAGATACTGAAGGACAGGAAAGCCTGGCATGCTGCAGTTCACGGACTTGCAAAGTATCAGACATGACTTGGTGATTGAACAACAGCACATATATGTATTCATATTCATATTATACATCAACTGCCATTTAGCTTTTCTAGATAAGAATTAGAGAAATAAACAGGTGCAAAGTCTACCGGTCAGTTAACAAGCATTTACTGCTGCCTGATCTGTACCTGTGTCTACACTGTTGATGCAGATGTTGAGGGGTTTGCCTTCAAGAACCATTAACTAGGCAACACACACACAACTAATGTGCTTTCAACTATTCAGTATATATCAACCCCCTGACATGTTATAGACCCTCTGCAAGACTCTAAGGGTTCAAAGAACAACAAGAGAAAGATTCTGACATTGACATGGTCCAAAAAGAATAAGCCAGAATTGGAAAGGGGACATTGGGTGAGACATTAACACCATTTCTATGATTGTCTAAAAATAAAAGATTAATTAATTTAAAAATATGTTTGTAGAGCATATGTTTCTTGGTTGATGGCTGGATATTTGATAATCATGAAATACCATAGAGATTCTATGCGAAGAAGGTGTTTTAAAAATAAAAAAGAAGGTCATCATTTCTCAGCCTTATTTATGTTCTCATTAATGCACTCTGGCATTTATAATGGCAATTTGTAAATAATCTTCTAAACATCTAGTGATCCAACCTTCTTTTAATGTCTTAATTTCTACCATCCATAGCTGTGTTCTCTAATAGGGCAGCCATATTGGCTGTTTACATTTAAATTTGATTAAAAGTGAAAAATAAAATTCGTTCTTCAGTCATGCTATTCTCATTTTAAATACTCAACAGCTACTGTATTACAATTCACAGGTGTCACAGTGATAAAAAATCCACCTGCCAGTTCACGAGCCACAGGAGACACGGGTTCAATCCCTGGGTTGGGAAGATCCCCTGAAGAAGGATCATAGAGAAGTTGGATCACAAAGCAAAGGAATTCCAGAAAAACATCTACTTCTGCTTCATTGACTACATGAAAGCCTTTGACTGTGTGAAACACAACAAACTGTGTAAAATTCTTAAGGATATGGGAATATCAAATCACCTTACCAGTCTCCTGAGAAATCTGTATGTGGGTCAAGAAGCAACAGAACTGGATGACTGACTGGTTCAAGATTGGGAAAGGACTAAGACAAAGCTGTATATTCTCATCCTGCTTATTTAACTTCTATACAGAGTATATCATGCAAAATGCCAGGCTGGATGAATTACAAGCTGGAATCAAGATTGCTAGGGGAAATATCAACAACCTCAGATATGCAGACGACACCTCTCTAATGGCAGAAAGTGAAGAGGAACTGAAGAGCTTCTTGATGAGAATAAAAGAGGAGAGACAAAAGCTGGCTTAAAACTCAACATTCAAAAACTAAGATCATGGCATCCAGTCCCATCACTTCATGGCAAGTAGAAGGGAGGAAAGTGGAAACAGTGACAGAGTTTATTCTCTTGGCCACCAAAATCACTGTGGATGGTGACTGCAGCCATGAAATTAAAAGATGCTTGACCCTTGGAAGAAAAGCTACGACAAACCTAAACAGCGTATTAAAAAGCTGAAACATCACTTTGCCAATGAAGGTCAATATAGTCAAAGCTATGTTTTTTCCAGTGGTCACACACGGATGTGAGAGTTGGACCCTGCAGACGGCTGAGTGACAAAGAATTGATGCTTTTGAACTGTGGTATTGGAGAAGACTCTTGAGAGTCCCTTGGACTGCACAGATCAAATTAGTCAATCCAAAAGGAAATCAACCCTGAATATTCATTGGAAGGATTGATGCTAAAGCTGAAGCTTCAATACTTTGGCCACCTGATGCGAAGAGCTGACTCACTTAGGAAAAGACCCTGAAGCTGGGAAAGACTGAAAGCAAAAGAAGGGGGCAGCAGAGGGTGAGATGCTTAGATAGCATCACTGACTCAATGCACATGAATTTGAGCAGACTCCGGGAGACAGTGGAGGACAGGGAGCCTGGAATGCTGCACTCCATGGGATTGCAAAGAGTCCGACATGAATTAGCCGCTGAACAACAATACTACTGTATTACAGAATATTTCCATTATTATAGAAAGTTCTATTGGACAGAATTAGTTTATTGATTTCTAACATAAGAAAATAATAATCTTCCAACTCAAATCATATTGCTTGCCAAGCATGTTTCCATTTCACTTCATCTGTTTATCTTTATTAATAAGTTAACTTTTTTACTCCAGTGGAGAACTCAATGCTATTCATCTTATGATTATTAAAATAGTAATTGCTTAATAAACATGTTCCCTATGCTAAGTCTATTCTCCACCCAATATAACCACCATTTGAAGACATCATATTAAAACTATACTTTTATTTCTATCAACAGATGAATGAATAAATAAGTGGTATTCCATTACACAATGGAATACTTAGTCAATTCTGTTCAGTCGCTCAGTCGTGTCTGACTCTTTGTGACCCCATGAATTGCAGCACGCCAGGCCTCCCTGTCCATCACCAACTCCCGGAGTTCACTCAAACTCACGTCCATCGAGTCGGTGATGCCATCCAGACATCTCATCCTCTGTCGTCCCCTTCTCCTCCTGCCCCCAATCCCTCCCAGGATCAGAGTTTTTTCCAATGAGTCAACTCTGTGCGTGAGGTGGCCAAAGTATTGGAGTTTCAGCTTTAGCATCAGTCCTTCCAAAGAACACTCAGGACTGATCTCCTTTAGAATGGACTGGTTGGATCTCCTTGCAGTCCAAAGGACTCTCAAGAGTCTTCTCCAACACCACAGTTCAAAAGCATCAACTCTTCGGTGCTCAGCCTTCTTCACAGTCCAACTCTCACATCCATACATGACCACTGGAAAAACCATAGCCTTGACTAAACAGACCTTTGTTGGCAAAGTAATGGAATACTACTCAGTTTTGCCATTTGCAGCAACATGGATAGATTGTGAGAGCATTATGCTAAGAAAAAGAAGTCAGACAAAGACAAACACTGTATGGTATCACATGCGGAATTAACAAACTAATGAATGGGACAGAAAAGAAGCAAACTTACAGACACAGAGAACAAACTAGTAGTTACCAGTGGGGAGAAGGAAGGGACAGGCAATATGCAGGGCAAGGGATTACAAGGTAGAAACCATACAGTATAAAATAAGTTACAGGGATATATGGTAGAACACGGGGAATACAAGTAATATTTTATAATAACTATAAACGGAATATGACCTTTAAAAATTGTGGATCATGCTACTGAACACCTGTAACTTATAATATTATACATTATACTTCATTTTTTAAAGCAACAGTTTTAAATTTTTAACATTAAATTTGAAATACCATTAAAAATTTAAAATTGGATACAATAAAAATCAAATCAACTACTTATCTTCCTTATGAAACTCTCTGTGGAAGACACACTGAAAATGTATCTCTTCCTTCTTGGAAACTTGCAAATGGTTTGCTATTGAAAAATATGAAAATTCTGAATCTTGTACAGTATACTTCTAGATTTTGTTTTCCACAGTGAGAGAGACTGGAAGAAATGGATTTGCATATACTTCTTCAATTAAACGAACTTTCAGATTGCTTTTTAAAACTCAAACTTTTATAACATCAAATATAGTGATAATTTACTTGTTACTGAGAATTATCAGATAATGATAATTGGACTCAGAGCTCCTTCTTGGAAATTTTATTAAAATTGTTAATATTAGATAGGAGAAAATCCAACATGATAAATTCAAACATTCCACCAGACAGGGAAAGCCATATAATAGTGCATGTCATAACTTTATTTTTGTGAATAGGTTTTATCTGTGACTTTACCCACAAGAACATCTTTCTGTCAAGGACTTAAGACGATTCCCTGGTGGCTCAGCTGGTAAAGAATCCGCCTGCAATGTGGGAGACCTGGGTTCAATTCCTGGGTTGGGAAGATCCCCTGGAGAAGGAAATAGCTACCCACTTCAGTATTCTGGCCTGGAGAATTCCATGGACAGAGGAGTCTGGCAGTCTATACAGTCCATGGGGTTGCAAAGAGTCGGACACAATTGAGCAACTTTCACTTTCACCTTATTTCCTTGGCAGATACAGGCAGTTTTTCTGTCCTGTGTTTGATATCATGTTTGCCCAGATATTCATCTTCTACATTTCCAAGTTCCTCAATTAAGTTTGGAGATGTATCTATTCCTTGGGGATACTGCAAAACCTTTTCCCTAGTATGGAAGACTATCCAGGCTTCCCAAATCCTCTAACTCACAATTAGATTAAAATTTTAAATACACTATCAGGATAACTAACTCAGGCTTCCCAGGTGGCACTAGTGGTAAAGAGCTCACCTGTCACTGCAGGAGATATGAGATGCAGGTTCGATCCCTGGGTCGGGAAGATCCCTGGAGGACAGCATGGCAACCCACTCCAGTTTTCTTGCCTGGAGAATCCCAGGGACGGAGGAGCCTGGCGGGCTACAGTCCATAGGGTCGCTAAGAGTCAGACCTGACTGAAGCGACTTAGCATGTACACATGCATAACTGTCTCTAAGAGGAAAAGAACCTCACTCCTTTATGTTGGACACTTCTGAGTTAATTGTGGCTCAGCTGAACACAAAGGTCTTGGAAAGAGACATGCTCCCTATCTGGGGATTTACTTTTTTATGATTGCATTATTCTAATTCTCAGTAAAACTTAGTTTACTAATAATTGAAGAAGTCTGTCTACAATCTTGGGATCTTTGCTTTCCCAACATTCTCATCATACACTTTCCCATCTTCAGCTCCAAGCAGATACACGCAGAGATCAAACATCAAACTCCTTGATCAAAATGGCTGTCATTCTCCCACTAGAACAACTCTCCCCTTCTCTATACCAAAGGGCTGGTATGATTTTCCTGTTAAATATGCCAAGGAAGTCTTTAAAGGTGTCTGTCAGTTGCCATCAGGAGGTCTGCCACACAGGCGTGATGCCTTCAGGAAGGAAGCAGAAAATTTCAGAGTTGCAACATAAAAGGCGGTATGACTCCAGGAATCTGGGAAAGAAACACCCCATTGGAATCTCAAATCTGGATTTTCATAATATGTGAACATATAGGAAAACAGTTTGCACAGAAGCCTTGAAATGAGAAGATATACCTTTATTTCCAAAACAAGACTAATGGGTCATTAAACTCAGTGTTCAGTATAGGGTAGAGAAAGTTCCCCATGAATTTAAATGCTATTCCTGGCAGATTTTCAGTGAAATGGAGACTTCCTACTAGGATAACCTATTGATATCCTTTTTGGTAAGTATATCAGAAAAAGATAAATATATCAAAAAACAGAGATTCTTATAACTTTGACTTCAGTCTTCTCTCAACTACATAGAAGGAAAGCCTATATTTAAGATGCTGTTGCTGCTGCTGCGGCTGCTGCTGCTAACTTGCTTCAGTCGTGTCCGACTCTGTGCGACCCCATAGACGGCAGCCCACCGGGCTCCCCCATCCCTGGGATTCTCCAGGCAAGAACACTGGAGTGGGTTGCCATTTCCTTCTCCAATGCATGAAAGTGAAGTCCCTCAGCCGTGTCCGACTCTTCACGACCCCATGGACTGCAGCCTACCAGGCTCTTCCGTCCATGGGATTCTCCAGGCAAGAGTACTGGAGTGGGTGCCATTGCCTTCTCCGATGTTTAAGATGAGTCACTGAATTTGGGAAGGGAGTTTCTGAAGTGGTCGAGACTCCAAAGACTTCTCAACAGCTACAGGTCCACATGATTGTTTCTTCAGAGGAAGGACTAGTAAAAAGCTACCTCAAGTAGTTGGTCTATACAAGCCTCATTTCAGCTCAGCAGCTGATTCATCAGATATATTTCTTGCTGTGCACAAGGGCTTTCCATCTGACAGAATGAAATTTGGCTTAGAAACCAGAGTTCAGATTGCTGTGTTTTCTACCTTTCAAAATATGCTCTCCTAGTTCAGTTCAGTTCAGTCGCTCAGTCGCGTCCAACTCTTTGCAACCCCATGAACTGCAGCACACCAGGCCTCCCTGTCCATCACCAACTCCTGGAGTCCACCCAGACCCATGTGCATTGAGTCAGTGATGCCATCCAACTATCTCATCCTCTGTCGTCCCCTTCGCCTCCTGCCCTCAGTCTTTCCCAGCATCAGGGTCTTTTCAAATGAGTCAGCTCTTCACATCAGGTGGCCAAAGTATTGGAGCTTCAGCTTCAACATCAGTGCTTCCATGAATATTCAAAACTGATTTTCTTTAGGATGGACTGGTTGGATCTCCTTGCAGTCAAAGGGACTCTCAAGAGTCTTCTCCAACACCAAACTTCAAAAGCATCACTTCTTCAGTGCTCAGCTTTCTTTATAGTCCAACTCTCACATCCATACATGGCTACTGGAAAAAACATAGCCTTGACTAGACAGACCTTTGTTGGCAAAGTAATGTCTCTGCTTTTTAAGATGCTGTCGAGGTTGGTCATAACTTTTCTTCCAAGGAGCAAGTGTCTTTTAATTTTATGGCTGCAGTCACCATCTGCAGTGATTTTGGAGCCCCCCAAAATAAAGTCTCTCACTGTTTCCATTGTTTCCCCATCTATTTCCCATGAAGTGATGGGACCGGATGCCATAATCTTAGTTTTCTGAATGTTTAAAGTCAACTTTTCGCTCTCCTCTTTCACTTTCATCAAGAGGCTCTTTAGTTCTTCTCACTTTCTGCCATAAGGGTGGTGTCATCTGCATATCTGAGGTTATTGATATTTCTCCTGGCAATCTTGATTCCAGCTTGTGCTTCTTCCAGCCCAGCCTTTCTCATGATGGACTCTACATATAAGTTAAATAAGCAGAGTGACAATATACAACCATATTGTCAAATGCTCTCCTAAAGATTCTGCAATAAATAAACCACCTCTCCTTGCAGTTATCCTCTTATACTTTTTAGCAGAAACTAGAAAGTTACACAGCTGAGCTCTGTATCAACCTTATAAAAAGTTGAGAAAAAGAATGCAATGAATTTAATTTTAAAATAACAGATAAATCAGTTCCTAATGGTCTAGACTGATGGGGAAACAGTGGAAACAGTGTCAGACTTTATTTTTGGGGGCTCCAAAATCACTGCAGATGGTAGTTGCAGCCATGAAATTAAAAGACGCTTACTCCTTGGAAGGAAAGTTATGACCAACCTAGATAGCATATTCAAAAGCAGGCATATTACTTTGCCAACAAAGGTCTGTCTAGTCAAGGCTATGGTTTTTCCAGTGGTCATGTATGGATGTGAGAGTTGGACTGTGAAGAAAGCTGAGCACCGACGAATTGATGCTTTTGAACTGTGGTGTTGGAGAAGACTCTTGAGAGTCCCTTGGACTGCAAGGAGATCTAACCAGTCCATCCTAAAGGAGATCAGTCCTGGGTATTCATTGGAAGGACTGATGTTGAAGCTGAAACTCCAATACTTTGGCCACCTCATGAGAAGAGCTGACTCATTGGAAAAGACCCTGATGCTGGGAGGGATTGGGGCAGGAGGAGAAGAAAACGACAGAGGATGACATGTCTGGATGGCATCACTGACTCGATGGACATTACTTTGAGTGAACTCCGGGAGTTGGTAATGGACAGGGAGGCCTGGCGTGCTGTGATTCATGGGGTCGCAAAGAGTCGGACATGACTGAGCAACTGAGCTGAACTGAACTGAATGGTCTAGAGTGTGATTAATAAAAATTGACAATAATAGAATATGTGGGAGAAATATTGCTGGTTTCTTTTGAGATAATAATAGGATAGATAGATTACTTGTTCAGAAAATGTTCAAGGATTTTTGGTTGCTTAAGAATCAGTTAAGATAGAATGCATGCTTTATGAAATAAAAATTCAGATAATTATTTGAAAACTATCACATACTTGAATAAGTGAAGGGAAACAGTATATTGAAGAAGAATAATATAAAGTCACATCACTCTGTTTATGTAATATTTACTCCTACTAGAATAAATATATTTAAGTCAAACTAAATAATAACAGAGAGTGATTTTATATATATACATACACATGTGATATATTATATATACACACATAGGCCTGGAGCGCTGCAGTTCACGGGGTCTCACAGAGTCAGACCTGACGTGGTGACTGAATACCACCACCACATGTATGTGTATATGAATATATTTCAATTATACATACATATTTTATATTTATATAAATATATATTTCATGGATGTATGTATAATTTATTTGGAATTAAACTATAATTCTAAAATACTACACTGGAAGATTTTTAAATGATATGACAAAACATCAATATAGTAAGTGAAAAAAGGGTTATGAAAATACTGCATTAGCCAAAGAGTTCATTCTATAACACGCTACAAAAACACAAAACAAACTTTTTTGCCAACCCAATATTTTTATCATTCAATAGAATAAAAAGTATTAAAACTCACATATACCATACATATTTATGATATTATAATACATAATATATTGTGAAAGCAAAACTCGAAATGACACTTCAGCATAGATTTCACAGGCTTTTTGTAAATTTTGTTCTTCATTATGAAAATTTTTAAATGTCCACCTTAACAAAGATAAAAGTAAGTTCTTAATGAAGTTTTATAAAGTAGATTACAGTAAATTATTTTAAGGAAAACAGTTACCACCCAAAGACCATGAGCATAATTTGACACACAAGCCTTCAATCTTGTTTTCAAAATGTACACTAATGTGTTTCTATTTCTGAATGATTTGTTTATTCATGGTGGTTCAAATTCAGATAAATAATCATTTGCATGTTTACAATATTCTTTCAATATTTCACATTGCATTAGGTTTTTATTTTATATTTTGTATTGTGCTGTCTCCTATTTTTCTTTCCACAAACTACTTACATCCAAATGGGCCTTCCTGGTAACTCAGACAGTAAAGAATCCTCCTGTAATACAGAAGACCCAGTTTCAATCCCTGGGTTGGGAAGATCCCCTGGAGAAGGGAATAACTACCCACTCCAGTATTCTTGCCTGGAATATCCCATGGACAGAGGAGGCTGGTGGACTTCAGATCATGGAGTCACAAAAAATTGGACACAACTGAGTTAATGCTTAAAATTCTCCAAACCAGGCTTCAGCAATACATGAACCATGAAATTCCAGATGTTCAAGCTGGTTTTACAAAAGGCAGAGGAACCAAAGATCAAATTGCCAACATCCGCTGGATCATCTAAAAAGCAAGAGAGTTTCAGAAAAACATATATTTCTGCTTTATTGACTATGCCAAAGCCTTTGACTGTGTGGATCACAATAAACTGTGGAAAATTCTTCAAGAGACGGGAATATCAGACCACCTGACCTGCCTCTTAAGAAACTGTATGCAGGTCAGCAAGCAACAGTTAGAACTGGACATGGAACAATAGACCGGTTCCAAATAGGAAAAGGAGTACATCAAAGCTATATATTGTCACCCTACTTATTTAAGAAACACTGGGCTGGAGGAAGCACAAGCTGGAATCAAGATTGCCAGGAGAAATAGCAATCACCTCAGATACACAGATGACACCACACTTATGGCAGAAAGTGAGAAGAACTAAAGAGCCTCTTGATGAAAGTGAAAGAGGAGAGTGAAAAAGTTGGCTTAAAGCTCAACATTCAGAAAACGAAGATCATGGCATCCAGTCCCATCACTTCATGGGAAATAGATGGGGAAACAGTGGAAACAGCGTCAGGCTTTATTTCTTTGGGCTCCAAAATCACTGCAGATGGTGACTGCAGCCATGAAATTAAAAGATGCTTAATCCTTGGAAGGAAAGTTATGACCAACCTAGTCAGCATATTAAAAAGCAGACATTACTTTTGCAACAAAGGTCTGTCTAGTCAAGGCTATGGTCATGTATGGATGTGAGAGTTGGACTGTAAAGAAAGCTGAGCGCTGAAGAATTGATGCTTTTGAACTGTGGTGTTGGAGAGGACTCTTGAGAGTTGCTTGGACTGCAAGGAGATCCAACCAGTCCATTCTAAAGGAGGTCAGTTCTGGGTGTTCACCAGAAGGACTGATATTGAAGTTGAAACTCCAATACTTTGGCCACCTGACTCATTTGAAAAGACCGCAATGCTGGGAAAGATTGAGGGCAGGAGGAGAAGGGGACAACAGAAGATGAGATGGTTGGATGGCATCACCGATTCAATGGACACGGGTTTGGGTAAACTTCAGGAGTCGGTGATGGACAGGGAAGCCTGTGATGTTGTGGTTCATGGGGTCAAAAAGAGTTGGACATGACTGAGCAACTGAACTGAACTGAACTGAGCAACTAACATTTTCACTTTCACTTACATCCAAATGAAGAAAGAGGAGGAGTAGAAAGTGCTACAGAAGATCAACTTTGAAACCCCCATTCTGGATACCCTTGTGGTTTATAAGTAGTTCATAAGGTCTCTGTAATCAGAGGTCAGTGTGTTTTATTTCCATGGTACTCACTTCAATAGGCCTGTTACTTAGCAATTATGACACATTACACGTATCATAACAAACACTTCTGGAGACTACAAGGTTCTAGGTATCCCAACACCTACAATATTCAGAAAGGATTCTCCAGGTTGCAGTTTTATTCATGAAACGTGCATGTTTATTTACATTTATGCTGTTGCTGTGTCCCTGAGTTCTATATTTTGGTTCCCCAGTTAGGAGGGGATATAACGTTTAACATACAAGAACACAATGGAAAAATGAAGGTATAGTTAGTGTGCATGTAAGTAGCAAAATGCCACACAACTCTGTTTGAAGTCAGCACTTCTTTTTCAATAACTGAGCATCAGATTTTTTTATCCTAGAAAAATGGAACTCTTCTTGGGTGCCTTTCAAGTCAGTCAATACCACACACACTGATTGAACAGCATCTATGTATGTGCCAATCTACTGTTGCTGGTACGGAAAATTATTCTATACTGCAACATGTTATTTGGAGGAAAATTGGCACTATTTGCAAAGAACTTTGGGTTTAATTTGCATCTAAAAATTTTAAATACCCGTAATTGTATACAGCCAGGAACATTATCCATGGTTAAACTGCATATTGTTCCTATTGTTGCTAAGATGTGAGGACATTTAACAATTACTACCTTATGCCACATGACGTTGCACATCCGAGAGCAAAGATCACTCATGGCTGAGGACTTGCCATTGAAGACTTTAGGGGTCTTGATAAACCACCAAACAGATTAACACCCTTTCATCTCATGCCCACTGAATTTCCCTTTGGAGAGTGCCTCCTGCCCAGGCTTTTGCAGACTCATCCAAGGACTGTCTGGCTCAATTATCTTGGTCCTAGCTGTCTGTAAGCAGAATCATATTTCAGAGGTTCAAAGGGCTCTGGGGCTATCCATCAGGCCAATTCCATTTCAAATATAAAAAAAAATCATGTGCACTCTGATCAAACTGACATTTTCTCCTTCCTTACATGTCAGTAGCACAAAAGCTGAAGCTCCTTCCATTCTGAGATTCTGAACTTCGTTCTCCTTTTAATGTAACAGTCCTTCCACTAAATCCTTTCTTGGGCTCATTGGCTGGTTCTATTGAAAATATTCTAACCTTGTATCCCTTTCTTGTTATGAATAAAACAGTTATTCAAACCCTATTGCTGAGAAATTTTTTCACAGTTCTCCAGCACTTTCATACTGCAACTCTATTTCAATAGTAAAAAAAAAAAATGAATCAAGACCCTGGAGGGAAAAAATTAGTGCTTCAAAGAAACAACTATGCATTGTCTATAGCATGTCTCCATATCATCTGTTTACAATTCCATGGCAACTATTCTACATCTTTGTAAACTATAGATAACTGATGCCAGGGAAAAATAATTCTTATCTATAGGTACGCAAATCTGCCCGGTCCAAAGACAGTTAATTGACCTCCCTCCTCCACTGTGGAGAAGCCAGGATTTGCTTTTGAACCTGTTAAACATCTACTTAACCAGTAGCTACCTAATCTACCATCCTAATCTACGACCCTAATCTACCATCCTAATCTATGACCCTAATCTACGACCAGTAATGCTGGAGAAGCTGAAGTTGAATGGTTCCATGAAGACCTACAAGACCTTTTAGAACTAACACCCAAAAAAGATGTCCTTTTCATTATAGGGGACTGGAATGCAAAAGTAGGAAGTCAAGAAACACCTGGAGTAACAGGCAAATTTGGCCTTGGAATGCGGAATGAAGCAGGGCAAAGGCTAATAGAGTTTTGCCAAGAGAACGCACTGGCCATAGCAAACACCCTCTTCCAACAACACAAGAGAAGACTCTACACATGGACATCACCAGGTGGTCAACACCGAAATCAGATTGATTATATTCTTTGCAGCCAAAGATGAAGAAGCTATGCACAGTCAGCAAAAACAAGACCAGGAGCTGACTGTGGCTCAGATCATGAAGTCCTTACTGCCAAATTCAGATTTAAATAGAAGAAAGTGGGGAAAACCACTAGACCATTCAGGTATGACCTAAATCAAATCCATTATGATTATACAGTGGAAGTGAGAAATAGATTTAAGGGACTAGATCTGATAGAGTGCCTGATGAACTATGGACAGAGGTTCATGACATTGTACAGGAGGTAAGGATCAAGACTACCCCCAAGAAAAAGAAATGCAAAAAAGCAAAATGGCTGTCTGAGGAGGCCTTACAAATAGCTGTAAAAAGAAGAGAAGTGAAAAGCAAAGGAGAAAAGGGAAGATATACCCATCTGAATGCAGAGTTTGAAAAAATAGCAAGGAGAGATAAGAAAGCCTTCATCAGTGAGCAATGCAAAGAAATAGGGGTATACGATAGAATGGGAAAGATGAGAGATCTCTTCAAGAAAATTAGAGATGCCAAGAGAACATTTCATGCAAAGATGGGCTCAAAAGGACAGAAATGGTATGGACCTAACAGAAGCAGAAGATATTAAGAAGAGGTGGCAAGAATATACAGAAGAACTGTACAAAAAAGATCTTCATGACCCAGAAAATCATGATGGTGTGATCATTCACCTAGAGCCAGACATTCTGGAATATGAAGTCAAGTGGGCCTTAGAAGGCATCACTACGAACAAAGCTAGTGGAGGTGATGAAATTCCAGTTGAGCTATTTCAAATCCTGGAAGATGATGCTATGAAAGTGCTGCACTCAATATGCCAGCAAATTTGGAAAACTCAGCAGTGGCCACAGGACTGGAAAAGGTCAGTTTTCATTCCAATTCCAAAGAAAGGCAATGCCAAAGAATGCTCAAACTGCCACACAATTGCACTCATCTCACACGCTAGTAAAGTCATGCTCAAAATTCTCCAAGCCAAACTTCAGCAATACATGAACCATGAACTTCCAGATGTTCAAGGTGGTTTTAGAAAAGGCAGAGGAACCAGAGATCAAATTGCCAACATCCGCTGGATCATTGAAAAAGCAAGAGAGTTCCAGAAAAACATCTATTTCTGCTTTATTGACTATGCCAAAGCCTTTATCTGTTAGATATCTGGGCCTAATCATATCAGAAGGGACTAGGGCCTTAGGCCCTGAGAGAATTAAACCTATACTAAATCATCCCCTATCTACGACTTTAAAACAATTCAGAGGATTTTTAGGAATCACAGGTGGTTTGGATTCCGAGTTACGGGGAACTTGCCCAGCCTTAAAGCGTCTGCCTGCAATGCGGGAGACCTGGGTTCGATCCCTGGGTCGGGAAGATCCCCTAGAGAAGGAAATGGCAACCCATTCCAGTATTCTTGCCTGGAGAATCCCATGGACAGAGGAGCCTGGTGGGCTACAGTCCATGGGGTCGCAAAGAGTCGGACATGACTGAGCGACTTCACACAAAGCCTTTGACTGTGTGGATCACAATAAACTGTGGAAAATTCTGAAAGAGATGGTATTTGGTATTCTGAAAATACCGAACCACATGACCTGCCTCTTGAGAAACCTGTATGCAGGTCAGGAAACAACAGTTAGAACTGGACATGGAAAAACAGACTGGTTCCAAATAGGAAAAGGAGTAGTCAAGGCTGTATATTGTCACCCTATTTATTTAACTTATATGCAGAGTACATCATGAGAAATGCTGGGCTGGAGGAAGCACAAACTGGAATCAAGACTGCCAGGAGAAATATCAATAACCTCAGATATGCAGATGACACCACACTTATGGCAGAAAGTGAAGAAGAACTAAAGAGCCTCTTGATGAAAGTGAAAGAGGAGAGTGAAAAAGTTGGCTTAAAGCTCAACATTCAGAAAACGAAGATCATGGCATCCGGTCCCATCACTTCATGGGAAATAGATGGGGAAACAGTGGAAACACTGGCTGGCCTTATTTTGGGGGGCTCCAAAAATCACTCCAGATGGTGACTGCAGCTATGAAATTAAAAGATGCTTACTCCTTGGAAGGAAAGTTATGACCAACCTAGATAGCATCTTAAAAAGCAGAGACATCACTTTGCCAACTAAGGTCCGTCTAGTCAAGGCTATGGTTTTTCCAGTGGTCATGTATGGATGTGAGAGTTGGACTGTGAAGAAAGCTGAGCACCGAAGAACTGATGATTTTGAAGTGTGGTGTTGGAGAAGGCTCTTGAGAGTCCCTTGGACTGCAAGGAGATCCAACCAGTCCAACCTAAAAGAGATCTGTCCTGGGTGTTCATTGGAAGAACTGATGTTGAAGCTGAAATTTGAATACTTTGGCCACCTCATGTGAAGAACTGACTCATTTGAAAAGAACCTGATGCTGGGAGGGATTGGGGGCAGGAGGAGAAGAGGACAACAGGGGATGAGATGATTGGATGGCATCACCGACTCAATGGACATGAGTTTGGGTGGACTCTGGGAGCTGCTGATAGACAGGGAGGCCTGGCATGTTGTGGTTCATGGGGTTGCAAAGAGTCGAACACTACTGAGCAACTGAACCGAAATGAACTGAAGCGTCTACTTGATTTCCTTATCGATTCACGAGTTAAATAAAATCTTTAATCATTATTCATTTTATATCTGCATGGGAGTCACATTTTTATCTTTTTTTAAAGTACCATTTAACAGCTGCAAATGAGGAAAAATAAGCGTAACAAGGTTATCGATCCCGGAATTTATAAGAATGAGATGGTAAAGAGGACATATCCAGCAAGAGGGGGTCAAGAGTTATATTCTCTCATGCTTTTCTTAGCATTAACATGCCATAATTTAGTGGGAATGAAAATAAAGAGTTATTTAATAATATTCTCTGAAAGTAATATCACGTTTATATTGGGAAATGATTACAGGGTGATGGTTAGTATCTGAAACCATTGTCAAAGCAAAAATTGCACCAGACTTAGTTAAGCAGGTAAGGAAGCCTGTATTCAAAGCTACTGACAGAGGGAAAAAAGACAATCTGAATGCAGCTCTGCCGAAACAATGGGCAGGAGGGTTTAAAAGCTGGGCTGGTGGATATCATAGGTCATCTGTGTTCACTAACTGGCCTTACCAAGGAAAAGGAAGGCTGAGAGAATTCAACACAGAGAGAGGAGAAGGCAGTGTAAGGATAGAGAGCAGCGAGAAATATGAAGATCCTGGCCCTGAGGACTAGAGCCATTCAGCCCCTAACCAAGGACTATCCAGTGCCCACTAGAAGCTGGAAGAGATGAGGAATTACTCTCCCCTAGGGCCTCTAGTGTGAGGAGAGCCCTGGCAACATCTTGAGTTTGGCCCAGTGATACTTAGTTTTGACTTCTGGTCTCCAGAACTACAAGCAGATAAATTTCAGTTGTTTTAAGCCACCAAGTTTGTGGTAGCTTGTTAGAGCAGCCACAGGAAAACCAATACTGATTTTGGTACCAAGGAGTGGAGTATTGCTATAACAAATACCTAAAAATGTGGAAATGGCTTTGGAGTTAGTAATGGACAAAGGCTAGAAGAATTTTGAGGCACATAATAAATAAAACATAGATTGCTTTAAACAAACTACTGATAGAAATATAAACATTAAAGGGACTTCCCTGGTGGACCAGTGGCTAAGACTCAGCATTCTCAATGCAGGGGCCTGGGTTTGATCCTTAATCAGGGAACTAGATCCCACAGGCTGCAACTAAGACCTGGTGCAGCCAAACAAATAAACAGAAATGTTTCAAAAAGAAATATAAGCATTAAGAGCTCAGAAATAAGGGAGAAGCACAAAAGGGGAAGCTCGTATCATCTAGGAGAATACGCATATTGTCATAAACAGAATATTGCTAGAAATGTGAACATTAAAGGTGCTCAAAGTTCTCAGAAGGGAATGAGAGACATCCTGGTGGAAAAATGGGAAAAGGCAATCCTTGTTAACAGTGGCAGAGAGCTTCACTGCTCTGTGACCTACTGTTGTGGCAAATAAAATCTTGCAAGGGATGAATTCAGATATTTAGCTGAGAAGAATTCCAAGCAAAACCTTGAACATACAGCCTGGCTTCTCCTGCTGCCTGTACTAAAATGGTAGAAGAAAGAGACATATTGAGGAAAGAAATATTAAGCCAAAAGAAACCAGGACTTGATGATTTGGGAAATTCCCAGACTATCCAGATTGCTAGAGATACTAAAATTAGGAGGTTCACTGTTATAAAAGTGTACTCCGGAGAGAAGTCCAGAGGTATGGCTAGAGAACCTTTCATCAGCGCAAAAGAGATTAAACATGAGTGAAGGGAAGAATAGCTGGGGGACTGGACAATCTAAGTGAGAGATAATGGTGCAATGGTTGGATAGTACATATGGCAGTCCAGCACAACAGGATGAAAAGTGGTTGGATTCTAAATGTATGCTGAAGACAGAGCTGATGATATTTTCTGACTGACTGTAAACGCTTTGTGATAGAGAAGGGTTGAGGATTATTCCAAGGCATTGGGTCTGGGTAACTGGAAGGATAGGGTTTCCCAGGTGGTACAGGGACAAAGATCTGCCTGCCAAGCAGGAGACACGGGTTCAATCCCTAGGTCAGGAAGAAATGGCAATCCACTCCAGTATTACCTGGGAAATCCCATGGCAGAAGAGCTTGGTGGGCTACAGTCCACAGGGTCACAAAAGAGTCAGACATGAATGAGCAACTAAACAACAACAAGAAAGACAAAGTTGACATTTCCTGAGCTACAGAAAAATACCAGGAGCCCAGTTTTTAGCATAATAGATTACTATTTCCATTTAGAAAAGCAAGTAGAGATTCTGGAAAGGTAGTTGAATTTAGGAGTCCAGAGATCAGCATCTCGGTCTAGACCACAGCTATAAATTTGGGGTCATCAATACAGAGATAAATATAAAGCCATGAGACTGGAGGAGGTCATCAGGAAGTGTCTGTACATACAGAATAGAAGAGGTTCAAAAGCTGAGTCATGGGAGCCTGCAAAATTAAAAGGTCAAGAAGAGGGGGAGGGAGCAGCAGAGGAGAGCGAGATGGAGTATGGCAGGGAAAAAACCAGGAGAATGTGGAGTCCTACTGAGTCAAGAGAAGAAAGTGTTTCAAAGAGGAAGGATGATCAAAAGTGTCAGGTACTGCTGAGAAGGTCAGAAAGAAGAGGGTAACAGTGTCCATGGTGCTTACCAGTCCAGAAGTTACCGGCGATGTTGACTAGAGACGTTTTGCTACAACACTGACATGATTTCGGTGGGGGATAAGAGAGGGAATTTAAAGACAGTACATATAGGAAATGAAATGAAATGGACTGGAAAGTCAATTAATTTCGCTTTTTAAAATAATCCACAAATTTGGCCAGAATAAGCTCATTACTGACTTTAAAAAGTTTTGCTGAGATGCACCAGATGGCTTGAGGTATGGAGGAAATGAGTAACCAACATGGATCATTCAATTAGAGAGTTTGCTAATTAAAGAAAGAGGTAGTAAGTGCATGGTAATTTCCAAGAGCTAAGGGGAAAGCAAATGTGATTGTTTTCATCTGTTGAATCTGTTTAGTCTGTGAGGTAAAAATGGAGAGAAAAGAGACTGAATGGGGTTCTTGAAGAATTGAATGGGGTTCTTGAAGAATTGAAAATGATGCAAACAACAACCAAAAAAAAAGCAAAGTGAAGGAAATGACTTTGGTAAAGAAGTAATTTCTTCCTCAGAAATACTAGGGACAGATGAGAAGGTAACTGCACACCAGGCTTTCTCAATTTCACCACTGTTGACATTTTGACCTGGATAATTCTTTGTTGGGATGGCCTCTCTGTGCTTTACTGGACATTTAGCAACCCTGATCTCTACCCACTAAAAGCCAGTAGCACTTGCCCTCTGTCATGACAGCCTCAAATGTCTCCAGACATTGCTAATGTCCTCAGACAAAATCACCTCAGGGCAAAATCACCTTGGTTGAAAACCACTGATATAGAGAGAAACTGAAGAACAGAGAATTGCCCTGTGTGTGCTCTGAGTCCTATGAGAAATTGGAATGGTAACTTCACGTGAGCTATTAGAATGGCCTGGGTGATTAAGAGGAGAACTTCTGGGAAGAATAACAATAGATACTATGATGGCTTTGTTTTGTGTCGACCCTGGGACTGTCTTCTGCCAGAAGGCCCTTCCCTGTATAGTTCTAGACTCATGCGGGCCACAAGAGACATTTTACGTGAGATTTCAAGGTGGAAGGAAACAGCCAGCACACTCATTTCACCCTTGGAAGGCTAGAGCAGAGCCCCAGGCAGGACCACGGCTTGCACACGCTGCCACTCGCCTGCCGGCTCACCTGCGGAAAAGCAGCCAGCAGCCCACAGCCCCTCCAGCCCCTGCGCCAGGTGCCTCCTTAAGGACTGTGATGAGGGCGCCAGCTGCCCCGGCAGCTCACCCACCTTGTCGGAGAGGGAGGCCTGGGAACAGTGAGAGACCCACGTGGGTCCCAGCTCACCTGGGAGGGCTCCAGCCCATCCCTGCAGTTTCCAGTTTATGCTTCCTCTCCCCTATCTCTTGTCCATCTTTCTTCCTAATCACCAATCCTGCTGATGTGGGGCTGCAGCATCCAACCCAGAAGCAGCAACTGTATATAAACTCTTCAGTGTGATCTCTCAATTGTCTCAGGTCAAATCCCACATTCTATACCATTCACCTACTACTGCCTGTATGTCGAGTGTAACAACACTATAACTTACATTACAGTGTCCTTATTTTATTGGTGAGGAAACTGAGAGCCGGGAAGACTGACTCTATCGAGGTTCCACATTTAGTAAGTGGTGCAAACATGGAGCTTGAATAACACCCACCTTCCTTTAAAAAACCCTCTCTCCTTCCATCCGGCCAGCCTAAGAAATAAAGGAGGGGTAGAACATTTCTAAATGAATGACCTTGACAAGTGACTCCACACTGTATTCTAATAATGGTAGGAAATAAATAAAAGCCCTTTTCAAGACAGCACTTAATGATGTTTTAGAGGTAAGAGGCACAGCAGTTAAAGATAAGAATTACCTGCTCTTCACAGATATGAAATAAGAAGAGTCTCAGTCCTCTGTTTTCTATTACTGCATAATGCCTCTGAGACACCAGCGTTTGGGGGCAGCAAACAGCCTGAAAGTTTAGAAGGGGCCTTAACAAATCCATCAACACTCAGCCTACTCAGGACCAGGGCACAGCGACCAGGGCGCTCACGACTATTATTGTGCCTCGGCCAACGCCCTGGCTTCCTCTTTCCCACCTCTCACCCCAGGGGCACAGCTTCTAGGCCTCTCCCACGCCGGCTGACACCAACATTAACAACGGCAGCCACATTCTCTGTACACATGGACTGTGGCAACAGACCAAGATAGGACGAACCTTGCTTTTTACTTGCTGGTATTGTTCAAAGCAGCAGCAAAACCAGAAAGGCAGCGAAGAAAATGTATTAGGTTGTCTGGGTGAACAATCTTATGTGTCCGTATCTCCGCGTCTACTACAGCATATGAAGTCCTGAGGTACAGAGATCAAATCTATGAATTACTTTCCAAAAAGGCAAGAATGATAGAATATCATCAATGGAAGGGAATTTCTCTTCAGGTCACTTAATCCATTCCAAGTGAAGGAATCCATTCTAAAACTAACCAAGTAGTCATCCATGCTCTTCTTTCACCCTTCAAATACCACACCACCATTAACCAATTCAAAAGGAAGCCCTTGTTATCTTCTGAGAGCAAAGAGCTAAAAGCTAGAGGCACTCCTTGCATTGAGCTAGACTATACCTGCATGTGATTATGACCCAATGGTGCTGGAAGAGTCATTTTGCATCATCCGGAGTATCTCCACCCATCATAGGCCATATTGATTGTTTAATGCATGTTCTATAGTTATAACAATGGCAACAATAATAAGGCTGATATGAAAGCAGCTATTTTGTACACCAGTTTGTTCTATCAGTAAAACTTTTTTAGATCAGTTACTGACAGCACAAATGATTATTGCTTTTGCCATAACTTTTTTCACTTTATACCATAGTAGCACTATGGTTAAATTAGGTAAAAAGGTAGTAATTATCTTATTATATTTATCTATTATGTTCATAGTCATTTTGAAAATCCTCTTTTCCTTTATTTCCACAGAAAAACTATTCACTTGAACAAAGTTTTATTTTTAAATTATAGTAAATGTAGGATATGTGGGAATTTATCTTACAAAAATAAGCTTCAGATTGAAGCCCACTTTAAGATCACAGTTTTATTATCTGAGAAAAGGATAAAATTTTGAAATAGAATATCTTCACCAAAACTTGGGAACAGTTTCTATAGAAATTGCCAATTAACTCTCGCATATTGTCTTCAGGTTTCTGAAGACCTCAGTGCAAGATGGACTCTGATACATGTTATGGCCCCTTTTAGAGTTGGAGAGATCAAGTCACAAATAGTTCTTACTGTATTTTAGATGCACGGCCATCTGGGAAAAACAGAAGGAAGGGCTTGTGGGGACCATTCTTCTGCTTTGTACCTAGGGCATAGTCTCTCCAGGAATGCCTTGTATTTCACCTCATTGGAGTCTGTCTCCACTATGAGAAAACAGTGCAGATACCGACAATATAAACGACCTCAAGAAAAAAATTTCAGACAGGGCTGACATGTTGAAGCAAAGAGTTTATCAGGATTAAGAGCTGATTCATCAAGGAGTTCCCCGGTTGTCCAGTGGTTAGGACTCTGCACTTCCACTGCAGGGGGTCCTGGCCAGGAAACAAGACCCCACAAGCCATGCAGAGTCATCGGTTTCTGATTCATCAGTTTCATTTCTCAGTAGCTGGCTTAGTACCTGTCCTCTAAATAAATCTGATCCTAGGATGACTGTGCTCTGATCAGTTGTAGGTAAAATATATTCAATAAGAAAATTAAGATGGGATTGTTTCTTTCAGATAAAAGAGTAGAAAAGTCCTAGAGGGAACAGGCTAGAAATGATAGGAAGCTAAGTTTGATAATTCAACTTTATATGGCAGTACTCTATGGGAAAAAACACAATTTAGTGGGATTCAATAAATAGTTTTCTTAAATTAAACTATTTGTTAGAATTAAGCTGTGCTCTGGGTTTTTAAATCAAAATGAATATGCTGTGGTAATTGGGGATATGAGAAAAAATAAATTAACACTACTTGGAACATAGTTAATGTGTCTGAATTTATGCCAATACCTGTTTGTGAGGGGAACAATATTCTAGTAGATGAAAGCTGCCAATTATGTTTTAATAGGTTCATGTACAATGATAGTAGAATTATAATACTGATTTTCTTCTGAATACTCCAATTTGCACTGTTTTCCTCCAATAATTTCTGCTTCAGTGACTATATATTGATCTTCACTGTGTATTATTTGTTCTCAAATTAAATACTCTATTTCTAAAGTTGTGGGGGTGGGGAGAGGAGTACACACATGAAAGAATAATCCAAATTCTGGTGAAACCACATACTTTTAGCATACATCAATATGCTATTTCATTTTCAAAATAATTCCTTTGGCTTTTTTGCCTCGAACGTTCAGGAATTGGCTGCCCAATGCATTTGTATTTATTTACCTCGCTTTCCTTCATATTTGATCTTTGTTTCTTGCCTTTAGTCATTTCACGGCTAATTAAATCCCTCTACCTTCTAAGTGAGAAGAAGAAAGACAAAATAACGTCAGCTATTGTAGTAGTGTCAAAGGAGAAAAAAAAGTAGAAAGGGACTAAACTGTTTCTCCAGCATCAGTGCCAGTTGACCCCAGGTCTGTCTGCTTCCTCAGCACTGCCCCTGGGGATGAAAAACCCTTGACACGCAGCCCAGCTCAGAGATGAAGGCACATGTGCTGAGCCTGGCTGCACATGTGAGACGCACACGGATGCACCATGTCTCAGGGCTGCCGACAGTCCTGCCTCCCCAGTACAAGAAAGCCGTGGACAGAGCATGCTTACTGGGCACTCCCTTCACTCCCTCCAGTTTCTTCTAAGGAATACAGCTCTGACTTCTTTTCCTGATGGATAATCTGTACCTGGAGGGTCTAGAGTCTTCCGTACCCTTGTTCCCATGTGGACAGATTTCCAACAACATGCTCAGTCGGCTCCCCATCACATTCTTGCCTGCTTCCTTCTCCTAGGGCCTAGAATTAACATATGTAACATCAGACACTGTTTCAGAGAAGACACACCATTGGGAAATCCGCACCATCTATTTACAACAAGTATTTCCCACCTAGAACTCCCCACAAGCACCCTGCAGCTGGTGTACATGACTTAGTGACTAAACCACCACCACACCAAAGCAGGTTCGTTTGCCCTACACAGAGGAAGCCGGGTGCTGAGACACCGAGGTTTGCAGCAGAGAAGAGGTTTACTCTCAAGGCAGCCAAGTGAGGAGAGGAGACAGGAGAACAAATCTCAAATCTGCCTCCCCCAAGGCAAGGGGCTAGGGATATTTATGGGACAAAGCTGTGCATCCTCCGTCACTTCAGCTGTGTCCGACTCTTTGCAGCCTCAAAGGACTGTGGCCCGCCAGGCTCCTCTGCCCATGGGATTTTCCCCGCCAGAATACTGGAGTGGATTGCCATGCCCTCCTCCAGGGGATCTTGCCGACCTAGAGATCGAACCTATGTCCCCTGCACGGCAGGCAGATTCTTTACCATCTGAGTCACCAGGAAAGCCCATAGGATAAGGTTGAGGTATGGGGAATTGGGAAAAAGGGACTGGAGATAAGAAAAAGATGAGGTAATTATTATACTGGGCAGGTGCTTCTGAGCTGTTTCTTCATGGACACATGTTCAGAAAATGGCAGCGTCCCCAGGCACTGAGGGTGGAGTTTGGGGCCCTCTGATGTGAGAAGGTCATCAACTGGACACTCATGATTGCCCAGTTGGAGGGTCAGTGGTCCCGACTAGTCTTAAACAGCTCGAGCTCAAATTGAACATAGCTGACTACAACTCCCTGAAAACAACTCAGGCAAACATCATATTCTTTAGGTGATGTGAGGCTTGGAAGACATGAAAACTTTTTGTTGCAACAATTAAAGTGAGCTTGATTGATGAAGGAAGTTTACGGGTTTCACAGATCTAACTGATGATTATCCTCAGTTTCACTAGAATACTGTTCTCATCACCCTTCTCTCAAGGACAATGTTCTGGAGATTTTGCCACTTTATTAAAGGCAACACAGCCTTGGGTTTGTCCACTAACTACCCCCTGCCCGTTCCTGGTGCTCTCCACGCCCCTCAGCAGCCAACATTCAAAGTCCTGTAACAGCTTACATATTTTAGGTTGATTTAATGTCATCTTTTTGTTCCTGTTTTCTATTCCAGATCATCAAAATGTGACAGCAATTATAGTAGTAGCTGAGAACTGATGTTAGGTTTCTCTACAGTAAGTTTCTTTTTAGCAAGGTTGGTAAAATATGCAATCAAACTAGGTAGAAAATATTGATCCGGCCTCTCTTTGATGAATATGAAGAAGGCCTAGAGGGATTCCAACTAACTGAAAGAATTAACCAAGCACAGATTTGTTTTACTTGGTCCTGTGACAAGGAAATTGGGTATCCTTTTCCCAAAAAATACATAAAGTCACTCCGTCTTACTCATTGCTGTGTTCCTGGTACCCATCAGAGTACATTGCCATATTGGGTTTCTATAAACATTAGTTGAATAAAAAAACAAATGGATGAATACAGGATCTCATGCCTGAATTAAGTTATCAAAAATAACTGAATAAACATCAGTTATGGGCAAATAATGAAAAAACAGTGAGGTGCTACCTAAACAAGCAATATAAAAGTTACAAGAGAGAATGGAATATAGTGAAGAACACAGAAAAAAGTAAACTGATAATTTAGAACTAGTTTAGCCTTAAACCTGGGGAAAGGTTTAGCATTAGATAGAGACCAAGGCATTCCGGGCACAGGGAAGAGAATACATGAATATTTGCATGTGCATAAGAGCATGGACCAATGAGAAGAAACGCTCTGAGGGGAGTGGGAAATGAGTGGGAAACAGACAGTAGGTGGACTGAAGGCAGAACATGGAGATCATTTTAAAACTCAGTCTAAGGAGCACTTGAAAAAGCACCAGGTCTGGTCTGAGTGAGATTTTTTTGTACGTCTGGACATTAACTTCCTCTCTGTTTCACTGCATATTTCTTTCTCATGCTCTAGGTTAAACGTAAGACCCCACAATCGGCAGGGGCCATAAAGAGTCTAAGAGCACATGCTAAACCGGGTAAAGACAGTCACAGTCAAGTGGAAGACGCAGTGACAGAGACAAGGATATCAAATGACATCAATGTTATCAGTGCTGGTTCTCCAGATTACCACCGAAGCAGCTACTGATAAGACAAAGCCCAGTTAATCCCTTGCCACGGTAAGCGAGGACACTAGGTCAGCAGAGCCTTAATAATGTCCTGCTGCTGCTGCTGCTGAGTCGCGTCAGTCGTGGCCGACTCTGTGCGACCCCAGAGACGGCAGCCCACCAGGCTCCCCTATCCCTGGGATTCTCCAGGCAAGAACACTGGAGTGGGTTGCCATTTCCTTCTCCAATGCACGAAAGTGAAAAGTGAAAGTGAAGTTACTCAGTCGTGTCCGACTTCGCAACCCGTGGACTGCAGCCTACCAGGCTCCTCCGTCCATGGGAGTTTCCAGGCAAGAGTAGTGGAGTGGGGTGCCATTGCCTTCTCCATAATAATGTCCTAGGGAAGGACAAAGTCGGGATGCTTACTGAAATTTTGAAGTCTGGTTTAAAGCAGGTCTTACAATGTGGAAGCTTGATTACGATTGGGCAGGAATCATGATGCAATACTTTCAGACTAGTAATAGTCGAGGACATAGCAATGCAAGACTTCTGAGGTGAAGATTCAGAGAGTCTGGTGTAAACTGTCCACAGATGCTTCCTATTAGTGAGTTGATGGAACTCCTTGGAAGTCCTTGGAGTGAAAAGTAAAGTTATTTACAGCTCATATCATCCAGGGAAAGAGCCTCATGACATACTAAAGTTAGATCAAAGACAGTGGGATAATAAAGTCATGTTAATGTACTAGTGAACTGCATAGATGGTTTCAATTCTGAGTGTACACGCATGCAAAGGACACAGGAAGCAGAACCAAAGAAGAGTTCTGAGCTCTGCTCGGTAGATTCAAAAAAGTCTTCAAAGAAAAGGTGGCCTCTGCGCCATGAGCTTAAAAAAAATGAGCAGAGTTTGATCTGTGTACAAAAGGAAGAAACGATTCAAGGAAAGGGCATAATGTTGTGTAAGAAAAAGGGTGAAAGAATGTGTCTTTCACCATAGATTCTACAAGCAGAACCCATCACTGTTGTTCTAACATACAAATTGATGCCCTTCTACTGTGTTTATTGTAATTACTCAGAGTATTTTGTTGGGAAAGAAATTTTTGCATAAGGATGATGTTTCAAATTATTGCTGAAACTACTTTCATGTTTTACGATGAGCTTAAAAACAAATATGGTTTGGGGATGCAAACTTAAAATCATGTGGGACTTTTTAAAATATTCTTTTTAAATAAACAAATTGTTAAAACACATAGAAAGTCATTCCCACCTAAAGAGAGTAAAAGAGAAAGAAGTGTGGAGCTGCCAGCAGGGTTTGTAGTTTCTCTGATGCAGTACAACAGCATTTCAAATCCTCCAGGAAAAAGAAGAAAATATTCTGTACTCATGAAAGCCAGAGTGGAGGCTATTTAGCTCTCTCCTCCATGTCAGGGAACTTTTAGTAAACTAACTTAGAAATAAACCCAAAGGAATTATGATCACTGTGCATTATAAAAAAAGGGATGGCCATAAGGAGATTTAATCAGAAAATAAACTTCAAAAACATGCTTTGATGCAAGAACACTGGGAAACCAATCAGCATTTGATGCTCTTAGTAGCCTCTCCTAGAAATCACCTTATCCCTCTGATGCCTTTGTGCGATAAAGGTCAGGGCACCCTTCCGTGGCCCTTCATGAGTTGGTCAGACCCAGGTCCCCCAGTCAGTGATGAGCACAGCTCTGATTCAACAAGCTGCAAACCTGCAAACCTCACACCTGAGAGCCCAGACATTCAAAACAACCAGCTAATTAAACCTGGAGCAGCAAGCTATCATCATCCGAGATTCATGGGCATCCAACAAGCAGAAGAACTAGCAACACGGCACTCAGCAACAGCTGTCACCTGCTATAATGTTCTTTAATTATCTTAAAATCTCTAAGAACTGACAAATGGGTGACAAAATGCAATTTTCTGTGTCAGGAAGCGAGAGAGAAGCCTGTGTTGCTTTGATGAGAGGAAATACTGTAAACCGTCTCTCTCAGCTCTCACTGGGGAGAGGGTACCGTCGTCACTCAGTTCTGGTCTGTAAACACAATCGTTGTTATTGTTGTTGATGTGTAGTCACTCGGTCATGTCCGACTCTTTTGCGACCCCATGGACTGTAGCTCAGCAGTCTCCTCGTCCATGGGATCTCCCGGGCAAGAACACTGGAGTGGGTTGCCATTTCCTCCTCCAGGGGATCTTTCTAACCCAGGAATCAAACCCTCATATGCTACATTGGCAGGTGGATTCTTTACCACTGAGCCGATCAGGAAAGCCCATATAACACACTCATTACAGGACTCGTGGAGGGACACGTTTCCTTCTTTATAGAGACTGAAGAAGAGAAGCCAGGATGGGCACTGGGCTATGACAAGCCATCCCCCATAGGCTCAACACGTCTTTCAAATTCAGCCCCAGCTCCAGGGCTAGCCCCACTGTGGTGCTCGTGTCTCATGGACATGCATTCCTGGGATGGACCACTAGCAAAGTCAATCCAAGGTCCCTGGGATCATGTCATGCCCCTTCCCACATGCCCACTGGCATGGCCAAAAAAACTGTTTTAAATAATAATTTTTAAAATGATAAAATAAATGAGTGTCAATTCAGTAAAACATTCAGTGAACATTTCTGCTCACTATAGTATAATCATTTAAATTTTCTATTGTAAATTATTTTAAGCAACTAGCATATTATTTTAAATTTCTATTACTAGTTAAATTAGTCTGTTTTTATGCTCTTTGAAATACAAGTTCTCTGGGAACAAGGACAAGATCTGTTAAGTGATTTTGTTCATGTTACTTTCATAATCAACATTTTGTATTTGGTCATTTTAATAATAAAGTCAACTGTTCTCCTCAAGACCATGTAGTCAAATTCATTAATTTTTTCCTCCTCTATTTTCAATCTTATTATCCATCCACTCCATCAATGCTTCTCACTTTATCATTTCAGAGCCCACAGGTGAAGGCATCTTAGTATACAGTACAAGCTTAGACCTGTTAATTGACATGGTACCTGAAATGGACATGCCACTAACCTAAAGAAACAAGAGGAGATCATTGCTTTCTCCAATCAACTTCTACTAAAAATGCAGGTAAGGGCATGAAGCTGATCCAGAAGAAGGTACAGCACCAGAATGCTGCCCAAGTTATGACCAAAAAAATCTGTACTCCTAATTTACCTATTTTGCTTAAAGGAGAAAAAACTTCCAGTGAAAAACATACCCATTTTATATATTTAATATAACTGGGGAATATTAATACTAGAAGGAACCATTGTTTATCTCTGAAGAATGAAAGTGAAGCTACAAGAAAGAGCAGATTACAACAACCCTGATTCCCAAAGAAACGAACTCCAGCTTCCAAGCATGCACATTTAAATTACACATCACAGATGCTTTGGTGCCTTTCAAAATAGAATAAATAAAGAGGAATGTGACAAGGATCATTTTCCTCTCTCCCCATCTCTGCAAGGGTGGCCTTCAGTGGAACTTGGCCAGGAACACAGATAGCCCAGGCAATCCTGATAATCTAACAAGGCTGAAGAAAGATGATGTATTATAGATATAAAAGATATTATTTCACCGTGTCAAGTCAGTCTCAACAGACTGAATTTTGTTTTCTATTGTAATGCATTCTTATTTGTGAAATAATATCTAAAACTGAAAAGCACTTCACAGTTTACCAAATATTTCCATAGACCTTCTTTAGCACTGACAGCATCTGGACAGAGATAACGGGCTGACCAACACAGATCCATGCTCCTCGTTCTTAACGCAAAGTTGGTGGCAAGAGGTGGCCCTAGTTGGGACCATGTGATGGAATGTGAGCCAAAGTGATGTCTGCCAGTTCTGGGCTCAGAAATTGAGTGCTGGGTGTTCAATCCTTTATGCTCTCACCTTTCACTACACAGCCAACTAAAGGCAAAGGATCCAGTAAAAGACACTAAAGGCATCTTAAGAGATGGAGAGAGTCACATCATAACAGGAGATTCACACAGATCTGGGATGTAAGCAGGAAATTATCGAGATTTGCAGAATTTTTCTTGTTTCATTAGCTAGGGAAAACAACACACTGCCGAAAGAAGTGACAGCACTGGTGCCCGTCAGGGCCTAGTTCACATCAGGCGTTCAACAAATGTTGGATAGATGGATCTGTCTGTCCATCATCCGGATGATGAGTGGATGGATGAATGGCAGGTAGATGGACAAATGGCAGCCCCATTATATTCTAACCTATTAAATCTGGAAATCATAAAGTTTTGCCACAACTACAACACTCGGCAGTGATGTCAGTTTCTAACACATGTGACTGGGCTGATGACTATTTTAAAGAAACATGGCTGACCTGTAAAATTGTAATATACTTTTCAGAGGAATATCAGAAAAAAATGTAAATGGCACTAATTAGAGACTAAACCAAATAAGGTCTCAAAATATCTCCAGACTAGTAACCATGATCTTCCCAAATAATTCAGAAGAAATGGGGATTAGGGTACTAATACATAGGTTTAAGAGCATTGGGCTTTGAGAATAGGAAGATGGCAATTCAGATGGAGGTTGCACCACATATAACTGTGTGACTCCAACTGAATCCCCTACCCTCCCTAAGCTTCACCTCTCACATCTGTAAAATGGTAATGAAACATGAAAATCAAAGTAGAAAGTTTAGCATGGTGTCTGGCCCATAGAAGACACTCAATACATGCTAGGCTATTATTCTTGAGAGTGACTCTGTACACTGTTAGTGCTAATTAAAATATATTCAAGTTACCCTGTCACAATGGCAGGTAATTTCACAGATATTAAACCATACAAATTAAAGGATTCCTCCAATTTTAAGCATAGTTAAAAGACAGTCCATAACTAACTCATATTGCAGAACTGGAAGGGTGGCTATCAGTGGCTGCTGTATGATAATTGCTGAGCTCTTCTTACAAATTTAACTTGTCAATCCAGTGGTTGCTAGCCTTTTCTGAATATCAAGGTCTGCATTCATGACATTCTCGTTCTCACTCATTTCTCTCCAAACATGCTTCCCAGTGTTCCTATCACCATCTTCCAGACAAGCCATAATTTCTGCTTTTGAGCATTTTCTTGGACCTCCCCAGTTTTGTGAACCACCTTCCTCCTATTCTTTAATCTCCTGGGCAAATATCAGACTCAAGGTCACGCTGATAAAGCCTCCTGCAAACTTTAAATACTTGGCAAATGTCAAGGCTCTTAGCTCTCTACATTTACTTATACCACAGTGGAGATCTTCTCTCTTCAGATTCCTAGAGCACATATAATCCACATAAAACAGAGTATTTACTCCTATACTCTTGTATATTGATATTTAATTATTTCCCTTTTTTATTCCTCTTAAATAGGATTGTCAGTTTCTTGGTAGCCTTAGTACCCTCATCTGTGAAATGAGGGCATTGTATTAAAGGTCTCCTGGTTTCTTCTTACTCCCAAATTTTTACTATCTCCTGAGGCATTTTGCCTGTGAAGACCAAAGCATTAAGCACAAAGATGGGTACATTTTAGCTTAGTCACTATGTAAAGAGTTAAGAGAAAAGATGTGTGCACGTTCAGTTGCTCAGTCATGTCTAACTCTTTGCGACCCCACGGACTAGCCCACCAGGCTCCTCTGTCCATGGGATTTCCCAGGCAAGAATACTGGAGTGGGTTGCCATTTCCTTCTCCAGGGGATCTTCCCAACCCAGGGATCAAACCCGCATCTCATGCACTGGCAGGCAGATTCTTTACCACTGAGCCACCTGGGAATCCCAAGAGAAAAGTGATAAGCCATCCTTAACAAAATTCAACCAAGGTCAGGTCTAAAGTGAACCTTTTTAGTGTACATCAGCATATAGAACAACATTCACAAAGATTTTCTCTCGACAGATTTAGCTCTAAGGTTAAGAAGATTCATGGCATTTTTCCTCCTTATTTTTGTGAAACTGAAAGGCAACATAGGGCCAGGCAGCCTGATAGAAACTTTCTTTTGCCTACAAGAGAGAGTGCTCTCTTTTCAAAGGCTTCCTCAAGTGCTCCGGGATTTCTGCTGCCCTCACTTACAAAAACTGACTCAGGCATAATTCTGCTTTCTTCTTTGCTCATGCTCAAATTGATTCACCATGAAATAAGTAAGATGTAGCTTTTAGGGTCCCTTATTTGAGAGAATTCTAGCAATTTGTCCATGTGGTCCAACCTTATCTTTAACAAAGGAGGCAAGAATATACAATGGAGAAAAGACAATCTCTTTAACAAGTGGTGCTGGGAAAACTGGTCAACCACTTGTAAAAGAATGAAACTAGAACACTTTCTAACACCATACACAAAAATAAACTCAAAATGGATTAAAGATCTAAACGTAAGACCAGAAACTATAAAACTCCTAGAGGAGAACATAGGCAAAACACTCTCCAACATAAAGCAGGATCCTCTATGATCCACCTCCCAGAATACTGGAAATAAAAGCAAAAATAAACAAATGGGATCTAGTTAAAATTAAAAGCTTCTGCACAACAAAGGAAACTATAAGTAAGGTGAAAAGACAGCCTTTGGAATGGGAGAAAATAATAGCAAATGAAGCAACTGACAAACAACTAATCTCAAAAATATACAAGCAACTTAAGCAGCTCAATTCCAGAAAAATAAACGACCCAATCAAAAAATGGGCCAAAGAACTAAATAGACATTTCTCCAAAGAAGACATATGGATGGCTAACAATCATGTGAAAAGATGCTCAACATCACTCATTACCAGAGAAATGCAAATCAAAACCACAATGAGGTACCATTTCATACCAGTCAGAATGGCTGCAATCCAAAAGTCTACAAGCAATAAATGCTGGAGAGGGTGTGGAGAAAAGGGAACCCTCTTACACAGTTGGTGGGAATGCAAACTAGTACAGCCACTATGGAGAACAGTGTGGTGATTCCTTAAAAAACTGGAAATAGAACTGGCTTATGACCCAGCAATCCCACTGCTGGGCATACACATCGAGGAAACCAGAATTGAAAGAGACACGTGTACCCCAATGTTCATCGCAGCACTATTTATAATAGCCAGGACATGGAAGCAACCTAGATGTCCTTCAGCAGATGAATGGATAAGAAAGCTGTGGTACATATACACAATGGAGTATTACTCAGCCATTAGAAAGAATACATTTGAATCCGTTCTAATGAGGTGGATGAAACTGGAGCCGATTATACAGAGGGAAGTAAGCCAGAAAGAAAAACACCAATACAGTATGCTAACACATATATATGGAATTTAGAAAGATGGTAATGTCCATGTGGTCCAGTGTTGCACAATTTGCAAATGTAAGATACTTTATTCATAATTAAAGGACTGTGGTCTCTTTTCACTCTGCTTTTTCCCCCTTTTACTGCCCTTTGCTGAAGTGGTAGTGTTGTAACCCGGGCACATGTGAAGACAAGGTAAAAAGATGTCAGTTTATGATACATAGTTGGGAACACAGTCAGCTCTTGTTTAGTCAGATGTTTCCACATGGTTCACCATCACTTCCATAAAGTAAAGCTGTAATAGCTTGTCCAGTAAGTGGCAAAGCTAGGATTCAAACCTAAGTGTGTCTGATTCCAATACTACCATATCATCTTATTTACTCCTATCATCTTCTTTGGGATCTATTAACAAGTCTTTGATTCCTTGATTTCAGTATGATGCTCGATGCTCAGCCACTTGCCAGCAACTTGTACCTCCACCTCTCAATCCGGTGCCAGCAGACCACTAACAGCTACCACTCTCCTACCTGTATAAACAACCCTATCCTGGTTGAACTCTCTGTCTTTTACAGATTGTAGTTTGGTTTATCTTTCCTCAGGCTATAATAGTTTTGACCAGTCATATTTATGTGAATTCTTACTAATTTTTTCCTGCTGCTACTGCTGCTGCTGCTGCTAAGTCGCTTCCGGACTCTGTGCGACCCCGTGGACTGCAGCCTACCAGGCTCCTCCGTCCATGGGATTTTCCAGGCAAGAGTACTGGAGTGGGGTGCCATCGCCTTCTCCTGTAACTGCATAGTGATACACCAATTCAACTTACTGCTCTGGGGGAAAAACACCATTTAATGAGACGTGAAGACAAATTGACATAAAGCATTGCCATCAATGAAGATAATATATAACTCATATTATACCACTACTACAAAGGCCACAGTGAAAAACTGGGTTATGATTGTTGTCAAATTTAAGAGTTGTCCACTAAAAAAATCTAGAGACAAAGATCAACCCAGTAGTACTAAAGACCACTAGCACCCAGATTTTGCTCTCTAAATGTAAGTAAATATAATTTTTTAGTTTAAAAATTAGAGCACCTTGGGAAAAATTACTAATTACAGGTTAGGGCAGGAACTATCCAAAACTAGATCTTTTGTCATACCTGCAACAAGAAAGATTACTGACATCGCAGTGGTCCCTCCTGTGCTGCTTACCCAAGGTTTCACTGTGATTTCAGTTACCCCCATGGTCAGCTGCAGTCCAGAAATATTAAATGGAAAATTACAGAAACAAACAATTCACAAGTTTTAAGCTGTGTGATGTTCTGAGTAGCCTGATGAGATCTCGTACCATCCCGCTCATGAATCACCTCCTTTGCCCAGCATATTCCCCCCTGTGTTAATCACTTAGTAGCCATCTGGGTTATCAGATCAACTGTTTCAGTACTGCAGTGCCTATGTTCAAGTAACCCTTATTTTACTTATTATTGGCCCCAAAGCACAATAGTAGTAGTGCTAGAAATTCAGATATGCCAGATACTGCCAAGTGCTTCTGTAAGTGAAAAGGTGTTTCAAGTTGATGAGCAAAGAAAAAAATGCTATGCTGAGGTTGCTAAGACCTATGGTAAGACTGAATCTTATGTCTGTGAAAGTGTGAAGAAGGAAAAAGAAATTTGCTACTTCTGCTATTGCACCTCACACTGCAAAACTTATGGCCACAACGTGTAACAAGTGCTTAGCTAAGATGGAAAAGGCATTCAATTTGCACAGTTAGATAGTTTGAGAGAGAGAGAAACCATATTCACATAACTTTCATTACATTATATTGTTTTGACTGTTCTATTAATATTTTAGTATCAGTTATTGTTATTAATCGCTTACTGTGCCTAATTTATCAGTTAAACTTTATCATAGGTATGTATGTATAGGAAAAAACCATAGTATATGGATATACAACTCCATACTACTCATGGTTTCAGGTAAACAATAGGGGCCTTAGAAAGTATTCCATGGATAAGGAGGGACTTCTATATTGAGGTTATATCACAAGAACAGAGGAGTTAGTTTGAAGAGGCTTCAACTGACCAAAGTATTGATAAGAATAAAAACACACAAAAATGTTAAAATTCATGAGTTTTAAATATTACTAAAACAAAAAATGAAACCTTCACTAATCACCTTTTAAAAATACTCAGGGGACTTCTCTGGTGGTCCACGGTTGAGAATACACCTGCCAATGGAGGGGACATGAGTTCGATCCCTGGTCCAGAAGGATTCCACGTGCCAGGGACACCCCCCATGCACCACAACCACCGAGCCCGCTGTGCCCCCACTACTGAGCCCACACACCCTAGAGCCCAAGCTCTGCAACAGGAGAAGCCACTGTGATGAGAGGCCCACACACCATGACGAGAAAGTAGCCCCTGAGTGCCACCACTAGAGAAAGCGTACACACAGCAAAGAAGACCTAGTTCAGCCAAAAATAAAATTAATTTAAAAAAAAAAACAAAGAATAGGAAGACTGGTAAGATTTAAAAAAAAAAAAAACACTACAGAATCAACTCATTTTTCTGATAGCTGGTAAATAAAGTAAATCAAATATTCAAGCTGCTTTTTAAAAATCATCTATATACAGGGTAACCAGATACTTTATTAGGAAAATTGTCTCTCTATGGAATCACCCCAAGAACTATAAGAGGAAATGATTGAATAGCAACATTTGCAAACTCCTAATGAAGACAGGCAGTGGTCATGAATGGCTTCAAGCAGTCCCAAAAAAAGACAAGCAGACACCTTGTACCTTATGACAAAAATGCATAAAACCGTTTATGACGGTAAAGTGTCTGCCAGCAAGGCGGGAAACCCGGGTTCGATCCCTGGGTTGGGAAGATCCTCTGGAGAAGGAAATGGCAACCCACTCCAGTACTCTTGCTTGGAAAATTCCTTGGATGGAGAAGCCTGGTAGGCTACAGTCCAGGGGTCGCAAAGAGTCAGACACAACGGAGCGACTTTCCTTTCCTTTCCTTTTGCCAATAAAATCAAATCTAAATCAGATCAAGCCTCTGGACATAATTATCAATATTTTGAGAAGAGAGTACACAGAGGAACATAGTTTGTGACACCTTTAAAATACGATTAGGAAAATCCAAACAATAATGACAATACGTAAGTGTATGTTTTTACAGCACTTTTTTTACACTTTATAATCAGCAAAAAATAGAAATGTTTTGGAACTATAAACAGGCAGTATAACAAATAAAGAAACTTAGCTTACTTGTGAAACTATTATTACCTAAACAAAAAGATTCTCTCCTTGACAAGATTATTCAGCAAAAGACACCTTGGAGAGTGAACTGATTTGGTGCACTTATACTTAGTCACAGCTCCTTGACTTATGGTCCCACATATGGAGAAATTCAAGAATGAAGTTTTAAAGGCTACACAGTCAATGGAAGACCCAACTGTAGTAAGTAAAAAGTGTTTTTAAAATTATATCACTTAAAATATTATACGTGGAAAGAAAACTTATACATGTGCAAAGCTTTCATTTAAATTTTATCATTTCTGTTGTTGTTGAGTAAGTAAGATGTGTCCAGCTCTTTGCGACTCCATGGACTGCAGCATGCCAGGCTCCTCTGTCCTTAACAATCTCTCAGAGTTTGCTCAGATTCATGTCCATTGAGTCAGTGATGCTATCTAAGCATCTCATCCTCTGTCATCCCTTTCTCCTTTTGCCTTCAGTCTTTACCAGCATCAGGGTCTCTTCCAATGAGTTGACTCTTCACATCAGGTGGCCAAAGTACTAGAGCTTCAGTTTCAGCATCAGTCCTTCCAATAAATATCCAGGGTTGATTTCCTTTAGGATTAACTGGTTTGATCTCCTTGCAGTCCAAGGGACTCTGAACAGTCTTTTCCAGCACCACAATTTGAAAGTATCGATTCTTCCGCCTTCAGCCCTCTTTATGGTCTAACTCCCACATCATACTTGACTATTGGAAAAACCATAGCTTTGACTATACAGACCTTTGTTGGCAAAGTGATGTCTCTGCTTTCAATAAGCTGCCTAGGTTTGTCATAGCTTTCCTTCCAAGGAGCAAGCATGCTTTTAATTTCATGGCTGCAGTCACCATCCACAGTGATTTTGGAGCTAAAGAAAATAAAATCTGTCACTGCTTCCACTTTTTCCCCTTCTTTTTGCCATGAAGTGATGGTATAGGATGCCATAATCTTAGTGTTGTTTTTTTTAAATGTTGAGTTTCAAGCCAGCTTTTTCACTCACCTCTTTCACCTTCATCAAGAGTCTCTTTAGTTTCTCTTCACTCTCTGCCATTAGGGTGGTATCATCTGCATATCTGAGGGTGTTGATACACACATGCTTAAAATCAGGGCCAAATGTATCTGTGTTAGCCCAGCTTCCTGCAGGTCTCTTCAGAGTGCAAGTCACCACTGTGCATCGTCCGGGAGAAATCACCTTCGTCTGCACGAGGAAGCAGCACCAAAGAGCCAAGGCAACAGATCTGAGTCCTAAGGCAGGAGACCAGAAGTTGCAGGCAAGATGTAAGTACGTGCCATGCATGCTGACTTATGTTAGGGCCTTTTGTTTTTTATTTTTTTAATCTTTTTTTTTTTTTACTTCATTTTGCTTTACAATACTGTATTGGTTTTGCCATACATACATTGACATGAATCTGCCACGGGTGTACATGAGTTCCCAATCCTGAGCCCCCCTCCCCCCTCCCACCCCCCACCCCATATCATCTCTCTGGATCTTCCCCCTGCACTAGCCCCAAGCATCCTGTATCCTGTTTTTTATTCTATTAATTCTATTTTATTATTTAACTCTGCCTTGCATAACCAAAAAAAGATACCTTTGTAAGTCTTTGGCACCCTCTTTTGGACAACATGATTATTTCAAAACTGAAATTTGTTTCAATAAAAAGGATTTCTGAGTATGTTGAAGGCAAATTGAAATCAGATACATATTTTTATGTACTTTTGTTTTTATAATGAACAGACTTTACTTTCAGGGTGGTTTTAGGTTTGTAGAAAAATCGAGTAGATAATACAAAGTCCCTATATGTTCCCGTTCCCACACAGTGTGCCCTGTTATTAACAGTTTGCATGAGTGTGGTATATTTGAGTTAACAAAACAATATTAGCACGATTACTAACTAAAACCCATAGTTTACAATAAAGTTGTACATTTCTATCGATTTTTATAAATTTCATATATCCACTGTCATAGTATCATATAGTTCTACTGCCTTAAAAATCCCTGTGCTTTACTCTTCCTCCTCTCCACCCGACCCCTGTAACCACTGATCTTTTTACTGTCTCTATAGTTTTCTGTATCTCTGTACTTTTCCAGAATGACATATAATGGATAATAAAACATGTATCCTTTTCAGACTGCTTTCTTTCACTTAGCAATATGCACTTAAGAATCTTCCATGTTTTGGTTTTCATAGTTCATTTCTTCTTGTCACTGAATAATATTCCATTGTATGGAAGTGCCAAAGTTTATCCATTTCCTACTGATGAACATCTTGATTGCTTCCAGTTTGGGCAATTATGAATAAAACTGCCATAAACATTTCTGTGTAGGTTTTTTTGTGTGTGTTTGCAGAGTTTTCAACTCATTTGGGTAAATGCCAAGGAGTTTGATTGCTGGATTATATGGTAAGATAATGTTTAGCTTTGTAAGAAACTGCCAAATTGTCTTCCAAAGTGACTGTACCATTTTGCATTTGCACCAGCAAGGCAAGGAGTTTGATTGCTGGATTACATGGTAAAATAATGTTTAGCTTTGTAAGAAACTGCCAAATTGTCTTCCAAAGTGATTGTAACATTTTGCATTCTCACCAGCAACAAATGAGAGTTTCTGTTGTTTTGCATTCTCACCAGCTTTTGTATTGTGGGGTTTTTTTTGGATTTTAACCATGTATATTTAGGACAAATCCTACTTGGTTATGATGAGCAATTTTTTATTCATTATTGGATTTGCTTTGCTAATATTTTGTTGAGGAATTTTACATGTATGTTCAGAAGAGATATTGGTCCCTGGTTTTTCTTTATAATGTCATTATCTGGTCTGGAGGGTGAGTATAATGTGAGCTCCATTGGATATGTTAGAAAGTGTTCCCTCTTCTTCTGTTTCCTAGAAGAGGGTGCAGAGAATTAGTGGCATTTCTTCTTTAAATGTTTGGCAAAACTCACCAGTGAAATCACTTAGAACCACTGCTTTCATTTTTGGAATTTTATTTATCAGTGATTCAAAATCCTTAATAGATATACTCTATTCAGATTTCTTTTGGTTTGAGTTTTGATGTCAAATTGGTCCATTTTACCTGTTATCAAATTTGTGGGAATAGACTTACACATAATATTCCTTTATTATCCTTTTATTGTCCATGAGATCAGTAGTGATCAGTTCTACTCATTTTTTATTTCATGTATTCTGATGCTCTGTTGTTAGGAATATGCATATTAAGGGTCACTTTCACTTTTCACTTTCATGCATTGGAGAAGGAAATGGCAACCCACTCCAGTGTTCTTGCCTGGAGAATCCCAGGGACGGGGGAGCCTGGTGGGCTGCCGTCTATGGGGTTGCACAGAGTCGGACAAGACTGAAGCAACTTAGCAGCAGCAGCAGCAATGACCTCTTGGAGAATTGACTCTGTTTTAATTATGTAATACCCCCTTTTATTCCTGATAATTTTCCTTGTTCTGAAGTCTGGTTTGCTTAAAATTAACATAGTTACTCCAGTTTTGTTTTGTTTTGTTTTTATTTTTTATTTTACTTTACAATTCTGTATTGGTTTTGCCATACATTGACATGGATCCACCACGGATGTACATGCGTTCCCAAACATGAACCCCCCTCCCACCCCCCTCCCCACAACATCTCTCTGGGTCATCCCCGTGTACCAGCCCCAAGCGTGCCGTATCCTGCATCAGACATAGACTGGCAATTCGTCCAGTTTTGTTTTGATGGATGTTAAGATGATATATCCCTTGAGAAGGGAATGGCAACCCACTCCAGTATTCTTGCCAGGAAAATCCCATTGATAAGAGGAGGCTGGTGCGCTACATTCCATGGGGTCACAAAGAGTCAGACACAACCGAGTGACTGAGTACAGCGCAGCGCAGCACGACTGTGGAACTTTCTACAACCCTTTACTGTTCATTTACCTGCATCTTTATATTTTAAGGGCTTCTTTACAGACACTAGATAGATCTGAGTCCTGTTTTTTAATCCACTTTGATAATCCCTGTAATTTAATTGTTATATGTTATATGTAAACCATTCACATTTGAAGTCATATGTGGATAGGTGGATTAAAATCTACCATCTTTCTATTTGTTGCTTTTTTTTATTCCTTTGTTTAAACTTTCCCTTTTATTTAGTTTGAAAATATTATTTTTTTGCTAGAATCAATAGATTCAATAGAATCTTATTCAATTCAATCAAAATGATTCATAGATTTCATATTCATAGTCCTAATCCCCAGAATCTCAGAACATGACTCTATTTGGAAATAGGGTCTTTAAAGAAGTAATTAAATTAAAATGAGGTCCTTATGGTGGTCCCTAATCCAATATGATGGGTGTCCTTTTAATAACAGGAAGTTACAGAGGGAAAGCAAGGTGAAGACATAGGGAGAAGACAGTCATATACAAGCCAAGGAGATAAGTCTTGGGAGACACCAATCCCACAGACACTCTAATCTCAGATTTTCAGCCTCCAGAATTGTGAGAAAATAAATTTCTGCCACTTAAGCCATCCAGTCTATGGTACTTTGTGTGACTGACCTAGCAAACCAATATAATCACCAATCAGCATTAAGGTTTCTTTTTTAATATAAATTTACTTATTTTAATTGAGGTTAATTACAATATTGTATTGGTTTTGCCATACATCAACATGAATCCACCACAGTATACATGTGTTCCAAAACAAGTGCTTTCAATTTGCAGTCATATATCTATATTTCAGCCCAAAATTTTTATTTTGAAACCATTATTTTCTCTTTGACTACTATACAGAAGCCATTCTTGAGGTTATCTGATACAGTAATGAACAGGGAAAGTTAGAAATGTAGTTATAACATAGGTTTCACATAGCTCAAACTGCTGGCTGCTTCCTGGTGACTAGATATTTTTATAATCCCCAAATAATTACAAGGTAAAAATCAGGTCCATGAGAATACCTGTGGGGCTGTGCATGGGTGAGCCTTATGGCATCTCATGGTCAAAGTCTCCCAGGGACTGTGCCAAATGCCCACACAAGTGGGAAATCATATAGGCTGGGAGATAAGACCCAGGATTCTACCGAGTGTTTCTGTTAGAGCTCTTACCTGCAGTCTGAAGACTTCAATTCTCCTCTAGACTCAACTGCCAATTTAGAAGAAGCCAGGCAATTCATTTCACTTTACAAGGGGTGCTCACGTGTTTTCTCATGTATGAAACAAAAGGATCAATCTGCTAGCCAATCTCTAAAGCTCTCAATGGCTCCCAAAATTTCTGAATCATAAAAGTAGGAGATGACATCCAATAAGAAGCTCCATGGTGGTGGCCTTACAAGAAGTTTGAGTCAATCTTTCCATGGCATCCACATGACTGGACAAGTGTGTATGAAAAAACCAAAGGAAAGCAGTCATCCCACTGTAATGTAAGTCATGCCACTGAGGTAAGGTCAGTAAAAATGTCAACATGATAACCTCTGAAAATGTACTACTTCATAAAAGTAACAGAAGAAAAGCTAGCAAAATTTGTCAAAATCAACTTTTTCAGACCTAAAGCTGTTAACCAAAGACTTGTAATAACCCAAGGAGCATTTATTCAAGAAAAATGGCTGCATTTAGTCATGAAAGCAGCAAGTTCTGTGGTGTTTTAACTTACCCTAGTACCATCCACACTGCCCATCTCAACAGTAGCCTTGGGAACCAACAGTCTGCATTCCTATAGATAGATGGAGCAAAGCATCATGAAATACAATCCACAGAATGGGAGAAAACATCTGCAAATCATATATCCAATAAGGATATAGCACCCAGAATACAGAAAGAACTCTTACCATTCATTATGAAAAAACAAATGACCCAAATTTAAAAAATGGGAAAAGGTTCAAATAGACATTTCTATAGATAGATACTCCAATGGCAGAAAGTGAAGAGGAACTAAAGAGCCTCTTGATGAGGCTGAAAGAGGTGAGTAAAAAAGCTGACTCGAAACTCAACATTAAAAAAACTAAGATCATGGCTTCCAGTCCCATCACTTCATGGCAAATAAGAAGGGAAAAAGTAGAAGCGGTGACAGATTTTATTTTCTTGGGCTCCTAGATCACTGCAGATGATGACTGCAGCCATGAAATTAAGACGCTTGCTCCTTGGAAGAAAAGCTAAGACAAACCTAGACAGTGTATTAAAAAGCCTCTGCTAACAAAGGTCCACATAGTCAAAGCTATAGTTTTTCCAGTTGTCATGTACGGATGTGAGAGTTGGACCATAAAGAAGACTGAGTGCCCAAGAATTAATGCTTTTGATCTGTGGTGTTAGAGTAGACTCTTGAGAGTTCCTTGAACAGTAAGGAGATAAAATCAGTCAATCCTAAAGGAAATAAACCCTGAATATTCATTGGAAGGACTGATGCTGAAATTGAAGCTCCAATACCTGGGCCACCTGATGTGAAGAGTCAACTCACTGGAAAAGACCCTCATGCAGGGAAAGATGGAGGGCAAGAGGAGGAAGGGGGTGAACAGAGGATGATGAGATGGCTGGATGGCTTCACTGACTCAATGGATGTGAGTCTGAGCAAACTCTGAGAAATAGTGGAGGACAGAGGAGACTGGCATGCTGCAGTCCATGGGGTCACAAAGAGTTGGACACAACTTAGCTGCTGGCTCAGCTGGTAAAGAATCCACCTGTAATGTGGGAGACCTGGGTTTGACCCCTGGGTTGGGAAGATGCCCTGCAGAAGGGAACAGGTATCCACTCCAGTATTCTGGCCTGGAGAATTCCATGGGACTGTATAGTCCATGGGGACTATAGTATAGTCACAAAGAGTCAGACACGACTGAGCACCTTTCACTTCACTTCACTTAGCAACTGAACAACAACATAGATAGACAGATACATAGGTAGGATGGATAGGTAGATAGATGGACAGGGCAAATAAGCACATGAACACTCATCATTCATTAGAGAAATAAAAAATCAAAACTATGATGAGATACCACCTCACACACACTGAAATGGTTATAACTTTTAAAATTTGAAATAACAAATATTGACAAGGATGTGGGGAAATTGGATCTTTATGTATTGCTGATGGAAGTGAAAAACAGCACAGCTGTTGTGGGAAACAGTTTGGCTATTCCTCAAAAAAGTTACAAAAAGTTACTGTATGATAGCAATTTCACACCTAGTATATACTCAAGAGAAATGAAAACAAATGTTCATAGCAGCATTATTTATAACCACCAAGAAATGGAAACAAATGGTCGTCAACTTATGAAAGGATAGATAAAATGTGGTATAAGTAGCTATACAGTGAAATATGATTCAGTTAAAGGGAGTGAAGTACTGATACTTGCCGCTGAATCTTGAAAAGTTTTTGCTAACTGAAAGTAGTCAGACACAAAACAGCACACATCCATATCATTTTACATGAAATGTCCAGAATAAGCAAATCCATAGAAGTTACATTACACAGAAAGTACATTAGTAGTTTCATCTTTTCCGGATTAATGAAATATTCTGGAATTAGTCCTGATAGTTGCACAATCTTATCAGTGTACTCAAAACACCTGAAATGCACACTTTAAAATGATGAATTTTATAGTATGCTAATTACATATCAACAACAACAATGAAGCAAGACACAATTAAGCCAAATATTGCTGCTCATTTCAAAAGGCTGGCCTTAAACATGGGGCAAACAATCTGCACCAACAAGAATGAACGGGACACCAGCACTGTGGCTTCTCCGGGTTTGACACATATTCTCAGTCTTTTCAAAGTCCAATAGTATTGCCAATAAGGCATTTTCATTTTAAGCTTCATAATAAGCTGGTCCATTGTTACCATTATTCCTTGCCTGACATGTGATTTTATTTTATCTCCACAACAAAGTAATTCTTGATAGATCACAGTAATTTCAATCCGTGAGGATCTTTCAACTGTAGGAGTGAATTAGAAAGATATTTTTATATTGCCTATTTGAGATAACAGGTCCTAGCACCACGCTTTGGGCAAAATACATCAAAAGAATGAACTGAAGGTTAAGTTTCCTTTTAGATCACAATTTTTATAACATCACAACATTCTTGCCTAAAAGCAATCCGAATTATTCAACTGCAAGATATTCTATATTCACCTCATTCAGCCTCAGGGAAAGAACAAAGTCAGTAGCTGGAGACACTTCTGAGGTGGAGGCACATTCATCTTCTCATTGTGCCCTCCTAAGTCACCAACCCCTGAATTCAACATCAACACACTAGAGAGAAAATGTAAGTAAAAGCTTCCTGAAAAGCTTTCTATTATGCTGTATTTGCCAAGGTAATCCTCACGTGGAAAGAAGTCATAAGAAATTCAAGTCATGAAATTTAAATTCCATGTTCAACAATTATTACCATTTTATCCTACCCAAATCAGTCAATTAAATATAACTATCTCTCCAAATTAGTGTTGCTGCTGCTGCTGCTAAGTTGCTTCAGTCGTGTCCATAGCACTTAATCCCAATTTGATTTTAAAAAATTTACTTTATATATATTCTTGTTTCTATGAAAAAAAAAAGTTCCTTGCTGTGAGTATGAATCTTAGAGAAATGAAAGATTCAAGGCTCTTTGCCTTCAATGCTGTTTATCACAGAGCAAGATTTGTATTCAGTTACAGGTGGATCCATGGGGGTCTTTCCCCATAGGGGTTTCTTTACTGAACTATCCAGAGATATTCACTATGAAGTGATTTCATATATCATTATCCATGAGCAACTTTGGTGTAACAAGTTTGTATTTAATCAGGTCTTTCTTGGTTTCAGTCTCTTTTGCACAAGACCTGACCGTTGACACACACAGAGCCCACTGGGGTTGTGCAGTACAGTGGTCCTGCTTAACAAATGCTTCTTTTCTTAATCTTTATTGAGACATAATGGATATACAAAAAATCACTCACATGTAATATATACATCTTGATAAGTTTGGACATATACCTACACCTGTTACACCAAAGCTCTAAACATATCCAAAATTTTCCTTGTATTCTTTTGTGAGTTTCTTGTTCATTTGTTGTTGGTTTGGGAGGGGTTAGAACATTTAATAGGAGATGGACCCTCTTAATATTTTAATGTATATGCACAATAATGTATTATTAACTATAGATACTCTTTAAATAAATGCTTTCTGATATTGATGATGACGACAATGGACATGACATCAGGTAATATTACCCTCATTCATTCACTCATATAATCAATGATTTTGTATTGATCACTCAATTCGTGCCATGGCCTGTCTTGGCACTGCTGACAGGATGATAAAGAAGAAAAACACAGCCCCTGACCTCATTCAGCTTTACACTTTAGTGAGAGGAGAGAGAAAATACACATAGCCTGAGTGAATAAGATCACTTCAAATACTTATAAGTGCTGTGGGAAAAGTACGGCTCCTGAGACAGGAAGTGATAGGACAGAACAACTCACAAAGTGTGCTGAAGTGACGAGAGAGGAGTCAGCTCACCAGGCCATCCTGCTCCGCAAAGACCACTGGAGCTCCAATACAGAGAACACGGTGGCAACATGAAACGTCCCGACAGAAGATGTTTGACGGCCAGGTGAGGAATCAGCATACCAATAAGAACACTGGGATCTGCTTCCAAAGGTCTCCCACCAGAGAGACTATAGAACCATTAGTACACATGTAGCTCTGTCTTGTTTCAGCTTTCAGAATCCACTGAAAGACCAGCCACCATTCCCATATTTTACACTGAGAAAAAACAATTTCCAATTTTATCTGGAAGACAATCTGCGAATCCCGAAGAATCCCACTGGACCGTTGACGTACCATCCTACTGAGAAGTAAGAAGTGGGATGTAACTTTCCAATCAACAAATTAACAAGGTCAAAATGCAGTTTGGGCAGGGAAAGGTATCTGCTAATGATCAAGGTATAAATTATCAACAATCATTCCTTTAAAGACATCCGTTTTATTTATTTTTTTTTATTTTATTTTTATTTTATTTTTTTATTTTTTCTTCTTTTCTTTTTATTTATTTATTTATTTATTTATTTTTAATTTTTACTTTACAATTCTGTATTGGTTTTGGCATAGATTAATACTTCATATGATATTGAGATGAGCCTCTGAATTTATGTAATATTTTTCATATAGTTGATGCAATTACTTATACACAGTAATTTACAAATTCATACAAGAACGGTATCTGCAAAGGTGCAGCAGGAGGTGTGATGCTCCCTACTACCCTTGGGAAACTCTTGGCTGAAAAAGCCACATTCATCTGAAGAACTAGCAGATGGGCAAAGACATGGAGAGATGGGGCCAACTCAAGTCTCCTCAGGCATCGTCTGCAATGCAGTGTCAGATAACATAGGTCAAATACCTCAGTTCATCTTGGTTCTTTGCCCTAGTCCATCAGAACTGCTATAACAATAATACCACAGACTGAGTTACTTACAATTTAACAGAAATTTCTTTCTCACAGTTCTAGAAACCAAAAGTCTAAGATCAAGGTGCCCTAATGATTGGGTTCAGGTGAAGGCCCTCTTCTTGGTTGCAGACTGCCAGCTTCTCACTATGTCCTCAGAGTTAAGGCACCTCGTCCTTTCTCAGGTGTTGGCTTGAGAATCAGCTACAAAGTTTTCTTTTTGAGATAATTCTAATCCATCTTCACTTGTAATACCAGAACTTCTTAGAACATGATTGCTCTTTTTAATGTCTGTGCTTTGTTAATTTACAAGGGCCAAAATGAAATACATATTTTTTGAACTGGACTATATTTATCTCAGTCTTAATTGAGTCCAATTCTTTTTTTTTTTTTTTTTTTATTCCCAGGATTTTATTTACTTGTTTTTGGCTGCACTGGGTCTTCACTGCTGAGCACAGCTTCCTCTGGTGGGAGTTTCTCTCCAGTTGTGAGGCACGGGCTTCTCGTTGCAGAGGCCTCTCCTGGCGCAGAGCACAGGCTCCAGGGCACGAGGGCCTCAGTAGCCACAGCCGGCAGACTTAGCTGCCCGGGGGCGTGTGGAGTCCCAGACCAGGGATCAAAGGAGCATCCCGTTCACTGGTGGAAGGATTCTCAACCACTGGAGTACCACAGAAGTCCCGAGTCACATTTGCTGTGTTGGGCTCCTGCCTACACGCTGTCATCTTTTCAAGCTGCAGTTTGAGCCACCTAACCTGGAAAGCCTATGAAAGGGCATAGGACTCCCAAGTTGCACAGAATGACAGGGAACAAACAGAATAGCGCATCTCCATTAGCCTTTACTTTATACGAAAAGTAAGAAAGGGCTTAGACCTCTACTATTTGCTTGGGAGAGGAAGCTTGCTCAGTTCATACACAAAATGGTCATGCTGAATGTGCAGTGTGCCAGGCTCAAAGAAACAGTGGAATTTCACCAAGATATTCACATTTTCTGAAGTGAACAAGAGAGTGCCGAGACTAAAATGCCTTCAATTCCATTTAAATTAGCCTCATTATGACATGAAACAGTGATCTAATCAGAACTGACATATAATCTGCAAAAGGTTCTAAGTTGTCAATTCTACTTCATCATTAGCACAAGTGTCACAGTTCTGTGTATATTTTGTAATCTACACAGTATATTTGGATAGGATGTACTACTATATAGGTAAAATTCATAAATAACTAGACATAAATATATTGGATGTTTACTAAACCAATATTTTATTACAAAGGCTGTACAAAAGAGTTTGGAGACTCTAGTCTAAAACACCATTTTAATCATATCAATCACTTAATTGAAAGTCATTTAATCTCCACTAGCTAAAAACTATAGTCCAAATTCTTATTGTAGCAAATTTGGTGCTTCACAAAGTGGCCCCAACTCCCTTTTTAAAAATTGTTATTTCTTGCCACTCTTCCCATGGACTCACTCAGTAAGTACTCCCTGATCTTGTCATGATATTTTGAGTACCTCTTTCCTTCTACTTTATGTCATATTTAGAATTTTGAGGATGGACGGTTATTTGCCCCTTTCTCAAGTGAAAATTTCCTAGACATCTTTTGAATCCCAATGGATAGTCATCTACTCTGTGACGGCTCCCAGACCCCTCCCCGGCAGTTGCAAAGCATGTTGCTTCATGCTGTCATTTGGGGTCCACATCTGCGTCCCCTCACCAAAGACAGGAGCCCTCGGAGGCACGAGATGCATCTCATCCTTCTTCTCTGTGAGGGCCTTATATATCAGACACGAATGAACGCTAACCAATGCCTCATAAACACACATAAATCCATCTAAAGGTTGAAAATAATCCTACCTACTGTGTCATTCCTGTTGAGTCCTAGTGAGGACAATCACTAAATCTATATATAGCACGTATTATTTTAGGCAAAATATTTTTATAAATTTTACACTGAAGCTAAAAACTACCAACATGACAGATACAGGAATAGAGTCAAGCAAATCAGACTGGGTTATCCAAATGGATACCAAATATATCATTTATGTTATCTTTTAACCTAGATATGCTGTCTCTGCTGTATAACATTGCCATCTAGTGGTCAACTTCAAAACACCAACTCAAAATAAGAGTTCACTGTTTCAAAGGTAAGTACATAAATAGGACCTTAGCTTCTGGCCATGATAGAATAATAAGGAACAAACTTTCCCTTCCATCAAGAAAAATAAAAAAGACAAATCACATAGCTGTTTACAAAGCACTGAACAACATGCAACAGAGGACAGTGGTTCTGTGAGACAGGAAACAAGCAAGGTCAACCCTACAATCTCCCCAGATTGTTGCCTTGAAAGAGACTGCAGGCCATGGGGAGGGGAGGCTAGTGGACTCATTATGGATCATGTATGAATATTTGTTCATCAGCTGTAAGAAACACGCTGCATAATGCAAGATGTTAATTATAGTAGAAACTATATGCTATAAATAACATAAAACAAAAACTATGTCTTTATAAGAACTCTGTGCTCTATTTTTCTGTAAACCTGAGAGTGCTCTGCAGAGGGAGTGCGGGCAAGGCTCGCAGAGCGCTGGAGGATCCCCGGCTGAGACATTAGCGGCAGCTCATGAGCACGCTTCTTGAAGGGCTCTGTGACGCAGTGGGTACAATCCATGTCCCCTTAATGATCTCTGAGAGCCCTCTCTGCTGCTCTCCCAGCCTCTCCCCACCCCGAGTCATGTAGTTCACAGTCAGCCTCCTTCATGAGGCGGGAGAGTACCCTTCGGCACATTTTTCTCCACAGGAGATCACAGGCCCAGAAGCTCTCTCTTGGCCCTACGCCATGCTGTTCTGGGGAAGGAGTGATGTGGGCAAAGTCAAGCTATTCCTCTTACCCACACTCCAATGCGTTCAAACTTCTTTCTTCCTCCAACAGTGTGGGGAGCTAACTTCTCCTCTGGAAACTCAGACTTCCACGAAGGCTCTCTTATCAACGTCTTTTAGAGGCTCCCTGGTCTGAGGCAGAGAAGGGCTGGAGCCGGTTCACAGGCCACTGCAAGGTCCACCATCAGGACCAAGGTCTGTGTGCCTATTACCCAGTGTTCAGGGGGGTGAGATTCCTTCTGGACCCCTTGGCATACGGTGCTATATCCCACAGATCTCACAGAGACAGTTTGTGGATGGATGCCAAATTTTTGTTGCTGGGGTGGGGGAGTGAAAAAAGCAAGTGACATCTTACACTGCCATGATGCTGACATCCTGCAGACATGTTGATTGTCAAGGTGGGGAAGGATGCTACTGACATCTAGTGGCTAGAGAAGCTGCTAAACATCCTATACCATCTAGGATGCCTCCCAGAAAGAAAGATCTTGTACAAAATGCCAATAGAGCCAAGCTTAAGAAATCCTGATGAATAATACCACTTTGAAAAGGAAGAACAAAGTTAGAGGATTTAAACCATCTGATTTCAAGACAATATTATAACGCCATGATGGCCAAAACCATACAGCTGGTGTACAGAGAGACAAATAGATCAATGGGACAGATTAGTGATGGCAGAAATAGACTTATACATATAAATTGATTTTCCACCAAGGTCCCAGACCATTCGATGGAAAAAGGATAATCTTTCAACAAATGATATTGAAACAATAAAATATATGTGTAAAACTCTACCCTTAATCTCACACCATAGACAAAAATTATGTTGTGTCATAAACCAACTTTAGGAGCTTAATCTGTAAAATTCTAGGAGAAAACATAAGCATAAATTTTAGCGATCTTGGGGTTGGCAAGGTTCTTAAGTATAACACAAAGAACACAAAGATTTTTTTACCATAAACAATTGGACTTCATTTATATCTATATTTACCTTGCTAGAGAAAGGTCTCCAGTAGAATTTCTATGCATTGTGAGGGGAGAAGCCAGGGGCTGGCAGGGAGGTCCCCACCAGCCCAGGACCCTAAACGCCCCACATGCAGTCTGCACTAGGGCAACCTCACTTGGCCACCAATGCAGCAAAGGGTGGAATCCATGCTTCCGCGTCCCACATCCAAGGCCTGCGTTTGTTCATCTTTGGAAAAGGTGGGGATGTGAGCCAGACTAGCATCCTTGGCACTTGCACTCATGTTGTGAGATTGGCGCAGCTGTGTTCTCAGTGTGGGGTCGCTCACCCTTGGCTAAGTGGTTGGGTGTACCTGGATTTGCACCTCCCAGGCCTGGCACCAGCTCAGTCCAGCCAAGCAGCCAGATCAGGCTTCTGGAGTAAGTGACCAGCCCTGGCTCGACAGAAAGCCATGTCTCACGTAAAGACAAAGCATATTTCAGTGTGGAAATGGTGGGCACCAGGGATGGCAAGAGAGCTTGAGTTTGTGATCTGTCCTGGGCCAGGCCCTGATGGTGCTCACACCTGCCTTGCTCCCACCGAGGCCTGAAGGCCCCTCTCCCAAGGAGCAGCAGGGTCTGCAAAAGTCAGAAATGAAAGGAGATGAAGGACTAAGTGTCAGGAAATACTGGACACAAGGGTTCTTACCACAGTTATTAGTGACCTGCAGACTTTTCCACAGCCCACTAACAGCTCCATGAAGGAATGTGATAGGGCTTAATTCCTAGACAAGGTTCCGTAACCTTGGACTATTTCATGTGACTCTCAGATGTCCTCCTTGTTATCCTGTTTGTAGATGGTGTAATGACAGTATTTTGTGGCTACCCATAAGACCACCAAAATGATCAGAAACACAAAATTTTCTCTTTTTTCAAATGATTTAGTTTTATTTTTCCTCTTCTGTTTTCATTGCTAGTGTTTAAGTAAGGGCAAAATTTTGGTTGTTTCTGTTTAACAAGAGCCCATAATGGGAACACTAAGAGAGAATTTACACGAGTGGACTCACAACCAGAAAGATGTGGAAGGCAAAGTTTATTTCAATGTAATGAGTTACAACACTAACATGTTTAACAAAATTAATTTTTGATTTAAGAAAAAGTAGGTTGTGAAACATTTTACATGGCCCAGCATCACTTTCTTCAGCATTCATCGTGTGTGGTTTTATACTGACGGCCCCTGGGAGTTCTGCCACCCTTCACCCTCGGAACCGAGCTCTGGGCCTGGATGAGGAGCTCAGAGTGGGCGCATTCCTCCAGACTCAGCCTTCTTAGGGGGCAACGCTCTCTACCCCTCCTCCATCAGCACCATAACCCAGATTAACATCTCCCAAGGCAGCCTTTCAAGAAACATGTTTCTGTTAAGTTTGGTGTAGAAGAAAAAAAAGTCATCAAATATGTAAGAGGTTTGCTGAACTCAGACTTAACCCTAAAGCTCAAGCTAAACTCCCCAGGATGCTCCTTAAGACACAACTTTAATCTTAACACTGAAATGTGCCCTAGGTGGGCACCCAGCCAGTTAATAGGTCAAATCCAGCACTTTCCAGCCAGGCCAGCCCATGGCAAGATGACTGACGGAGGATTTTGTTCAGGGTCCTGATCCCTTTCTCTCTGAGCACTGACTGATTTATCTGAGGTGTCCCTTGATATCAAATTTGCCTGGGTGATCTCATTGGTGTCCAGGACAAGCCCGACTCAGTCAGTTCAGTTCAGTCGCTCAGTCGTGTCCAACTCTTTGCGGCCCCATGAATCGCAGCATGCCAGGCCTTCCTGTCCATCATCAACTCCCGGAGTTCACTCAGACTCACGTCCATCGAGTCGGTGATGCCATCCAGCCATCTCATCCTCTGTCGTCCCCTTCTCCTCCTGCCCCCAATCCCTCCTAGCATCAGAGTCTTTTCCAATGAGTCAACTCTTCCCAGGAGGTGGCCAAAGTACTGGAGTTTCAGCTTTAGCATCAATCCTTCCAAAGAAATCCCAGGGCTGATCTCCTTCAGAATGGACTGGTTGGATCTCCCTGCAGTCCAAGGGACTCTCAAGAGTCTTCTCCAACACCACAGTTCAAGAGCATCAATTCTTCGGCGCTCAGCCTTCTTCACAGTCCAACTCTCACATCCATACGTGACCACTGGAAAAACCATAGCCTTGACTAGATGGACCTTTGTTGGCAAAGTAATGTCTCTGCTTTTGAATATGCTATCTAGGTTGCTCATAACTTTTCTTCCAAGAAGTAAGCATCTTTTAATTTCATGGCTGCAGTCACCATTTGCAGTGATTTGCCCGACTCAGGTCCAGGCAAATTACCTCCTAGCAAATACCTGTCTCTTAGTACATTATTCTGGGCACTATGCCCACCAACCTGTTTTTCATCCTTTATCTTTTATTTGCAATCGTATGTTTCCTTATGTGCTGTGCTGTGCTGTGCTTAGTCGCCCAGTCGTGTCCACTCTTTGCAACCCCATGAACTGTAGCCTGCCAGTCTCCTCTGTCCATGAGATTCCCCAGACAAGAATTCTGGAGTAGGTAGCCATTCCCTTCTCGAGGGGTTCTTCCCAATCTAGGGATCAAACCCAGGTCTCCCGCATTGCAGGCAGATTCTTTACCATCTGAGTCACTGGGGAATTACAACTTCATTTTTATTTCTCTTGACATAATAGGCATAAGTTTATGAATTTTGAATTATGGTTGAATCCAACTTAAGGATGTCTGAGAACTGGATTTGGCAGGAAAAAGCATGTAGGAAGTCAATAAATAATTGCATTAACCATGGAACCCCAAGACAAAATCTGGAATATGCGTTTCAGCAGAAAGCCTTCGCTTTTTTTTCCCCTAGCCGCATCTTGTGGCTTTCAGGATCTTAGTTCCCCCACCAGGGATTGAACCCAGGTCACAGCAGTGAAAACACTGAGTCCTAACCACTAGACTTCCAGGAAATTCTCCAGGCAGCCTTCTCTTTAATGACATTTTTGTACTTCCTCAGTGGAGTGAAAAAGTGAAGTTGCTCAGTCGTGTCTGACTCTTTGCGACCCCATGGACTATAGCCCACCAGGCTCCTCTGTCCATGGAATTCTCCAGGCAAGAGTACTGGAGTGGGTTGCCATTTCCTTCTCCAGGGGATCTTCCCGACCCAGGGATCGAACCCGGGTCTCCTGCATTGCAGGCAGACACTTTACCGTCTGAGCCACCAGGGAAGCACCTCAGTGAAGTGGGAGATGTCAATAATTAAGAAAAGTAAAATTAGAAAAGAGAGTTTAGAAGATTATTTGTATAGACTGTTTTATATCCCTTCCAATTGATAGAATATTTAGGAAACATCAAGTTTCAGAAAGGTTAAGTGGTATTTTTCTTTGACAAAATAACAGAAGGATAGGTATTCCCCTGGAGGTCCAGCAGTTAAGACTCTGAACTCCCAGTGGAAGGGGCATGGGTTCAGTCCCTGGTTGGAGAACCAAGATCCCACGTGCTGCATGTCCAATAAATAAATAAAACAAAACATTTTAAAAAAATAACAGGATACTTACTCTCAGCATATGTAAGTGTTATATAAATAAATATACATACATCTATATTTGGGCTTTCCTGGTGGCTCAGAAGGTAAAGTATCTGCCTGCAATGCAGGAGACCTGGGTTTGATCCCTGGGTTTGGAAGATCCCCTGGAGGAGGATATGACAACCCCCACTCCAGTATTCTTGCCTGGAGAATCCCCATGGATAAAGGAGCCTGGCGGGCTATAGTCCAAAGAGTCAGACATGACTGAGTGACTAGGCACAGCACAGCACATCTATATTTATTCATATTCATATATAGTGTTATATTCTTAGGAATATTAAGGAACTGCTACACTTATTTCTCAGTGTGAAGTGTGTGCTATAACGGACGCAAAGTTGGAGATAAGAATATGTGATTTGACATAAAAGTTGGTAGTAAAGAAAATCTTACAGTGTGAATACCAACTATGAAGGTTTTGGCTACTTAGGTCAAGTTTTCTAGGCTTTAGCCTAGAAAGAGTTCCAAGAATCCCAAACTGTGTCCCATGTCATTAGCATCCCACTCATGGCAGCTTAACCAACTTATTCCTGGGAAAATGTTGCTAGTGTGTCATGATTATACACATATGAGCCATTCTGAAAAGGACTCCAGGATTGAATGAGAAGAAACAATATATTTCATATGTGCTCAGTTTCATTGTATTTAATAACATTTCTATTCTTGGGAATTTCACATTTTATTTGAATATTTTAATTAGAATATTAGAAATAAAATATGGAGAGGGATAAATTAGGAGTTTGGGATTAACATATATATATTCCTATGTATAAAATAGATAACCAACAAGGACCTACTATATAGTACAGAGAACTGAGTATTTTGCAATAACCTATAAAGGAAAAGGTTTATTTCCCTTATAGGGAAAACATTTTTATTATATAAAAATATACATATATATTTATATTTGTATAGGGAACATATATACATATATAAAACTGAATCACTGTGCTGCATACCCAAAATGTGACACCGTAAGTCAACTAGAATTCAACTTTAAAAGATAATAATATGTTTAAAATATAATTAATATAGTAAAACCTACTTACATTTCTTCCTATAGCACTCAGACACCTCAGATTTTAGAACAGCAGAATTTAGTGGCATGTTGATTTTTATCAAGTCTGGGAGTCAAAGGAAAACAGCATGAAGATCTCGGAAAATCAGAATGATGTTAAAGCATTAGAAGACTAGAAGGGTAGATTTAAATAATACTATTATAATAATTATAATTTTAATGGGTAAATAATTAACAAAAATATTAACTATGAATTCTAATGGCAAATATATAGCAAACTTCAATTTCATTAATATTATATGATCTGGGCTTATACTCTCAAGTTATTAAATAAATATTAATAATGAAATAATTTATCAATATAATTATGTATTACCATTAAAATATTAATAGAAAAAACTTTGAACTTAAAATATTTTAATACCAATGTTATATTAATGATTGATAAAATATTACATTTACATGTTCATTTAGGGCAGTACTTCCCAAGTTTATCATTAATACTTACATAGAATGATATACAGTATCTGTTGGTCAATAAACAAAGTGATGCTACTTATATTGATGCCATTTTCCATTTGACTGGACAAAGAAAATGAATAATTTAGAAGTGAATGGATGTTTTTGAGTAATGTTTTAATATCCTTTTATTTTCAACATAATCATATTATTCATTTCATACTTTTGAAATTTTCATGTGTTCATATCCTCACTTGAAAAACTGAAACTATTAACAAAATTAAATGCATATTTAAATTTTTTTTATGGTGAAAGGTACTTTATGTAAATATTCGTTAATAGTCAACTGACATCTTTTAATCTAAGCATGTGATCAGTGTTGACAAGTGTTAATATGAATGGGATTAAATTTCACCATATTAACTCCTTAACTTACACTTTCATTTTAAACAATTTTGAGATGTTTCTGGAAAGTTTCCTCTGCACTTGCACTTATCCAGGTGGCAGAATACTTCCTAAGCCCCTCCATTAAGTTTTTATAAGCTATTCTTTTTTAATACATTTTATTAAAAGTATAACTTATTTGCCATGAAATGTGTCCTTTCAGGGTGTGCAATCCAGCGGTTTTCAGCAGAGTCAAAGAGTTGTGCCACCCTCAACCAAAACAAGAGCTAATTTTTTAAAACTTCCATAACCTCTAAAGAGAAATCCCCTATCAGTTAGCAGTCAGTCCCCATTCTCTCCACTCCCTAGAAACCGCTAACCTACTTGCTGTCTCTATGGATTTGTCCATCCTGGCTGTATCATGGAAATGGAATCAGACACACATTGTTGAATTTACAATCAATCAATTTACAGAATACCTTCACAGCAACACTAAGATTAGTTTTTTTTAATAACTGTGGAGTACAGAATAGCCATGATAACACATAAACAATATCAATGATGGAAATTTCTGTAACAGCTAAGAAAAATAGAATACAGAGTAGGAATATCCATATAATATTAAAATATCATCAAGCCAAAATAAAAAACAAAAGTTTTAAAAACTATACAGAACAAAGCATATATTATATCAATGTATACATACATATGTATTATATAAACTAGAAAGCACAGATTTTAAGTCATATTTGGAAAGACGTCATGATAGATGCAAAATTAGAATCTGGTAGAATCTGTATTTCCTCGTAATCTGATTACTTCAAGTTTCTTCTGAAAAGTGTATTAAAGGTTTTTAATGAAGGGATTAAGTAGGAGAGTGTTTAAGAGATGGGTGGGCCGTCCTGGGTGTTTACAAATCCTGTATCTTGGGGAACTGCTCAGTTGTCCACTGGTCTCTGCAGAATCCAGATACCTCTTCCCAAGACGGATCAAAACAGCACTACTAGTGGTCTTTTGCTCTTTTCTTTGGTAATGCCACATGCTTTATTTTCCAGAGTTTATAAAAAGTAAAATCACCATTATGATTAGAGGAATAGATTGTTGAAGTAGGTGTTGTTTTGCAGTGGTAAGCTGTGTCAGGGGATTGATGGGTACTTTGAACTTAACAGAATGGAATCCCATATTTAAGAGGCAGCACTGAGTCCCATAAGTGGGTTTTCAAAAATCTTAAAGTTAACATTTTTAATGGAGAAAAATTTATACGGCATACACAATATTTTACATTTAGCTTATATCTAACAATTTAATATATTAATGATTATACCTAATGATTTAATTGGAGAAGGCAATGGCACCCCACTCTAGTATTCTTGCCTGGAGAATCCCATGGATGGAGGAGCCTGGTGGGCTGCAGTCCATGGGTCACTAAGAGTTGGACACGACTGAGCGACTTCACTTTCACTTTTCACTTCCATGCATTGGAGCATGGAGAAGGAAATGGCAACCCACTCCAGTGTTCTTGCCTGGAGAATCCCAGGGACGGGAGGAGCCTGGTGGGCTGCCATCTATGGGGTCGCACAGAGTTGGACATGACTGAAGCAACTTAGCAGCAGCAGTAGCAATGATTTAATATATGAATGATACCTAATGATTTAAAACATTAATTTTATCACAAAATGTTTTATATATTTTATTTATCCCTTTAATCTTTTTCATATTTTACTTGTTTCACTTATTTCCATTTATTTTCCTAACTCCTATTTTCTTTGCACATAATTTTGTGGATTTCTAGTAATTTCTTGCTTTGGTAACTCAGATAACAGACTGTCTTTTTTTATGTATTATATACATATATATATATATATTTGACCTATATGTCTTTTTTTTTTTTTTTTTTTTTGCTATGCAGGGCTGTTTGTAGGATCTTAGTTCCCCAAATAGGGATTGAAGTTGAGCCCTTGGCATTGAGGGGACAGAGTCCTCACACTGGAACACCAAGGAATCCCCATGTCTCCAGTTTAGAATGACTTTAGGTATAGCCTTAAAGTAAAACTATAAAATAATCATTGAATCTACAGACTTTCAATCTGAACTAAACATAGGTTACATGCTCACACAGTTTTTAATCTATAAACATATCCTTCATACTTCTCCCCATTTTCTCTTCATCAGACAGTCTACAAAAAGAATCCTGGCAAGGCAAGATTATTTACAACAAGAGTCAAAAGCATCCAAGCATGGTTTGAAAGCTCTTCACCCTGAACAAGCAACCAGGAAACAGCTGGCCACAGAAATTGGTATTCTAGAAATCTAAAATTCAGGTAAGTATCAGATATTTCATTATTCTGGTTCAAGGTAAAGAAAAAAAGTAGGCCTAGCGCTGGCAAGCAATTACTCTCAAGTCAGGTATGTTTCCCAGGTTTTTCCTGCTATATACTTAAAAACAAGAGTTACCTATTTTACCATGGAAGAAACCTCTATTACTTCTTTTACCAATTGGTTGGGTGTATTTACTATTGGAGGAAAGAATATACTGGAATAGCTCTCCCAATAGAAGATAACTGAATCAGCTTTTTAAATTAATTACTCTGGCTCCCTTGGGTCTTAGCTGCGTGCTCAGGCTCTTCTTGCTACACACAGGTTTCTCTAGCTGCAGTGCACAGGCTTAGCTGCCCCATGGCATGTGGGATCTGAGTTCCCTGACCAGAGATTGAACCTATGTTCCCTGCATTGGAAGGTAGATTGTTAACCAGTGGACTACCAGGTAAGTCCCTACGTCAACTTTTGAGATTTAGAAAATATAGGAAATTGGATCACTGTGTTAATGATATGGTATCATTAATGACATGGTATCACTGGAATATACACTGCAGAATAATGATTAATATGTAATTGTGAGGAAAACTGTGGGATAAACACACATGTAAATTCCCAGTTCTCAGGCTAGTATTTTTTTCCCCTAATACCAGAAATGTAACTTACATACAGGAGTATATGAAATAAAATCCCATATTGTATCATTTTGAATAAACTACTGATGTAAAAATAAAGTTGGCTTTCTTCAGTCAGCGAAGAGCTATAAATAATGCAAGAACACCAACTGAAACAGTATTGAAACCAATAAAGGTCAATAAAAAAGATGCTTTTGGGGGAGCAGTGGGGGAAAGATGCTTTTAGAGGAGAAGAATGATTTTTTTTATCAAAAATAGTTTCCAATAAGTCACTATATGTAAGGGCTATAAGGGCATCAGTCTGAGGGGACACTAGGAAGAAGAAAATTTCCTCTTTTCTTAATATATTTGTTTTAGGAACAGGAAACAGTTTCCTCAAATCCCAGTAAAAAAGTGCACTTTGGGGGAATATCTGAAGCTTCCTTGGTGGCTCAGACAGTAAAGAATCTGCCGTCCATGCAGGAGACCCACGTCTGATTCCGGATCGGGAAGATCCTCTGGAGAAGGACATAGCTCCCCACTCCAGTATTCTTGCCTGGGGAATTCCATGGTGAGGAGCCTGGTAGGCTACGGTCCATGGAATCGGAGATTGGACACGACTGAGAGACTTTCACTTTCAAGAGCGTCTAGTGACTGGCTGCACGAGAGGTACTGGGCCCGTCTGAACTGAGGTGGAGAACGGCAAGTCCGGGAAACAACATAGGATGAGCTTGTTTCAGCCACTGTGGTCAGTAACTTACTCATTAGTTTCCAGTTTCCACTTGGGCTTAAGACTTACTGGAAAATATTTTGATTAATTAAAGAACAGATATAACCTTCTAGAACAATGCCTGAGATATGAGTGATTCATCAAATATTGGTTATCATTTACACTCTACTCTTACCATGAATTATCAAATTATCAAAATAAAACACTCAAAAATTATTGGAACATACATTGCAATGCTGACTCCAGTAATGAGGAAACAAAATACAACTGGTTATATTAGTGATAATTTTAAAGCAAGATTCCATGATGAAGATGAAGTAAGAGGAAGTGTGGATGAGTTAGCCCTGCTCGTGACTGTGGCTAATTCTACTGTCTTACATAAAGAAATCCTTTTCTAAGATATATTCCGTACATATTATGTATTATCAAATGGCATTTCCAATGAAGAGTTGATGTGACGAGGGAGAGATTGATTTCCTTTGAGAGAACTAATGGTGTTTCTAAAACCAGTGAAATTTATTTTGGATACCCTGAGGATGACCATACAAGAAATGCTAATTTGAGTTGAGAGCAGATTGTGTACTGTCCTGAATTTTATGCTAATAATAGCATCATTCCCAGGATAATGCACTTTCTCTTACGGATATTATCCCAAGAGCAACTGATCAACTAGTTTCGTTTAACTGCAATATTTGAAATAACATAGACTGCACTACGTGACTTTCATGTCCTTTCCCACTCAGATTTGGTTCAAAAGCCACACAGCAAGATAGACGACTGGCGTTCAGCTCCTCCTTAGAAGACCAAACCCATGGCTAGAACCAGCCTTGGCTTTATACTCAAGGTGAGAACCCACCAGTCCAAATGCAGTTCACCAGTGGAATCAATTGAGAGAGGAATCAATTCTGCGTGTTGTACCCAAATTCACCACACAGAATCCTTAGTTTTGGAGCCAATTGCAGCTTGTTCTCTGTAACCGAGGGTCAACAATAGGTGGCTGGGACAGACAGGTTCTGAGCAAGCAAGGCTTTGGACTTTTTGGTCCTGCTGCTCTGAGCAGGGCAACAATCTCCTCTTCTGTCATCTCAGGGGGATTCAGAGGGAGTAAGAGGTTAGCACTAACTTCTCAAGTTTGAGTTTCCAGCTTGAACGCAAAAATGTCCTAAAACCCTCCCTTTTGTCCCTGCGTTCTTTTTTAGAATACTTACCAAAAGAAGCCACACAAGACCAGACAGCCATCCCAAGATCTTAATCAAACATTCTAGTTCAAGCTTTCTAGAGGAACCAATACCTTGATATTGCCACCAGGAAAACACTAGCCAAACAGGCACTCGGAATTGAGAATTCAAGTAAGTTTGATGTCTGTGGCAGCAAATATCCCTTCTGTTAAATGATGTTACCCCCTGAGTGGTTGCTGGAAAACTGTAACTAACCTAGATTATCACAGTAATCAAGGACAAAAGCATGGGAGGGTAAACATCTGGCATTGCAAGTCACACTCCTGAAAAAGGAAGAATTTTCTAATTAAACTGTCAGTGATGCATCTATTCAGAACTAGCAGCAGCAGAACTATAGATAATGTAAAAGTTAATGCCTATTTTGAGAACACTCTGTTAGGTTCTCTAAAGCTTGGCACTGTTGTCATTTTGGGCCAGATCTTTCTTTCTTGGGAGGGGCAGTCTGTCCTGGCATAATGTTCTTCAGCGTTCCTGGCCTCTACCAACAAGATATCCTACAGACTTCTCCTTTCCCCATTCTTAACAGCACCTCCCCAGAAGTCTACAGGCACAGTCAAACTGGGGAACAAAATCACCCTCATGAGTACCTTCTTCGACCCAAATTATGGGGAAAGTGATTCATGTATGTTCAATGTTCATGACAAGGAAACACGTTCTTAGGTCTATCAGCAGAATGACTCCCCAAACTCATATCCCAGGCATTGTTTATTAACCCTTACTCAGATTTATACACGTTTACAAGATTCCTGTGCACACACTGATAAAGAGGAAAAAAAATGTCAGCCTGGTCAAGAGACCTTGCTCCCTGGCCCACTGCTGTAATCGGAGGGTGGCTCCTAGAGCATATTCCTTTTCAGCCAAGTTTCAGTTCATCTAAGGTTGACTGCTGAAAGTGCTATGACCTAAATCTATGGTTGTATGTATGTATATGTATACACATACACACATGTACACATACATACAAACATACTGAACACATGAACCAGGGTAATTAATTTCATACATATATCTCCTGAGATTTGCACCCACATAACAGGCCATATTTCTTGCCTTATGATGTCCACGTCTCTGTTTTTCTCCCAGAGATGTGGTTTCAGGACCCAATACCTCTGTACCCTGGGCAGAGAAGTGAGCCTGTGAATTCCTTGCTAGATGGCGCAAACGTGAGACCCGGTCCGACAGTTCAGCAGCCTGAAATTGACCTGTGGACTCTCTCAGGCCTATCTCATCATCTTCCTTCCTCCAGTTCTTTCAGCAGGAACCAATCATTTCTACCTGTTCTTCTCCCTTCCTACGTGTCCCTAGTGTGATCCAAGGTCAAAGTGTCATCATGCAGCCTGTGAAACTGTGCAGGGAGAACTCTCTCTCCACACTAACATCTGGGAATGATGTGCCTGTACCGCTGACTATGGGAGGAGACCCAGATACTCAGGATCCTTTCTGGTCCCAATACCAAGGAGAACACCGGGACCACCAAGAACAGACTGACATGGGAATGCTAGTTGGAAGACTACTCTCAGCCTCAACCTGAGCACATACAAAAAAACAACCGCCACAGGATCTGGGCCAGGTGGACATATCTTTCGTTCTAGAGTGGTGGGATGAGTGCTGCCAGGCTGACTGTAGAGTGGAATCTTCAAAAGGGAACCATCGAAACAGACTGATGGCCACAGCACACGCAAGCTCGAGGATCATCTCATATCCTCATCCAGTCTCACCAGCAATACACAGAAACCTCAAGAAGACTTTAGGCCAACTCCTGCCATCCACAGTTTGTCAGTAAAAGGTACAAATTTTTTGAATCCTCATTCACAGGAAGAGGACCCTCCAAGGACTCCAGCTGTGCCTCAGGGAGTAAGATTTTCAGGCTCTTCTGAACACACTGCAAAGTTCACCAGGGCCTGAGCTTCTGGAGAAAGATGGCATTCTGAATCTGATCCAGGCCTCCTTTCTTTTGATGCAGATCAGAATTTAAAGAACAATGATCGTGGAAGCCATCCTGCCAGGGGCAAGATTAAAGTGAGGAAAGGAAAAACCAAGTGGAAACCCAAATGGAGGTTATCTTGTGGGCAGTGGTTATCTTCTGTACTCCACTAAGGATTCTTTCCAAGCTCCACTCTGCCGCTGGAAGCACCACAGGACACATCTGCTGAATTCTTGTGGGAAAAAAAAGCATTTTACTGACAAATATGACCTCTGTGATGACCACGTCCTCCACCACCTGGAAAACCCACAAAGGGTAGCCTAACTCAGGCGAGAACAGGTCTCTGAGGGACATCAGAACTTCTCTCCTTCCTGGCAACATGGGAAGGCAAACTTGAAATCCGTTACGTAAAAAATGAAGGGATGCTGTACTTCCTGATGGAATTCATAAAACTGAACTTTTCCCCAAAGCTCCAAGGGTTTAAATTAGGAACCAGACACTACCTCAGTATCCATCATAAAGGGAACGATTAAATGGGTTAGGACAAATCCTTCAATACTGAGTAGTCTTCACTTAGAAGTGTATTTTTATTTAAAACATACAAAAAATTGTAAGAAATTGTAACAGCAACACCATATCATCACCAAACATAGTCTAATGATGTTAATACTTCCACTTTTTAGGATTTTTAATACATTTGCATATATGATTATATATGTCCATAAAATTTTTCCTCAGATAAACTTTGTGTGTTTATCAAAACTTGGTAAACCATTCTCACTGTCCATCTTCTCCCTTCTTTTGAAAAGGTAACTTCTAAAAATAGATTTTGGTATATGTGGGTCTACCTTGGTAATAAAAATGTCTTTAAAAAGTATTACTTCAAAAAAAAAAATTACTTCTTTATTTCATCAATCTGTTTTCTGTTTTGTCATATCTGCTTTACTTTCCATATGAAGGCACTGAAAGATCAATACACATACATCTAGTTCTACAGATACCAGTTTTGCACAAATAATAGTTGTGAGGTGGACATCCTTCTGGTATCTGGGTGTGCTACATGCAAGAGTTCTCTAGGTGTTCATACTGAAGCACAAGTGCCAGAATATTCCAGCACCAAGATTTACGGCCAAATTACACTCAGCGCAAGTAATTTTTCCTAATATGAGCTGTACCTTCATTAACCACTTACGGAATTAAAACTCACATACATATGTACAGGTATTTGTGGCACAAATCTACCCAAAAAATCTGATATAATTATTTGACAGTGTTGATACCATGCCCAGTTTGATTTTTAGATTGTTCCACCAGATGATTCTCATGTGGCTAGAGCTGAGAGCTCCTAGTATTTTTCCTGTACTTCAACCATATGTAGACAGAGTTCTTCAACTTATGAAAACAAGTCTGATGACCTGAGAAGGGAAGACTATACATTTGTATCTATAATCCTCTTCATTTATATGAACATCTGTATCTCCATGTTTATAGGTATTGCTCTACGTAAATACGTATCTATTGTTCACCTACACAGTCTCTATAGCTCCCCTCTATCCTCTATTTATCTCTATCTACACATGTATCTATAGCCTCTGGAGGGACACAGGATGACTTTCTCTAGAGAGAAAAAAAAGTAAATTTTCTCTTCTGAAGCAAGCAGTGAGGTTAAGTCCCTAGAGAAAAATGTAGGGAACAGTGTCTGACTGAGGGAGTCAGGCTGACCAGTTCAGGATCTCAAGTCTGATGTGCCTTTCATGAACTGGGTGACCAGACATCGTATTTGATTGAGGTGATTTATGGATGTAGACTGAGCTCAACCAGTGTAGGGCTTAAAAGTTATCATGGTCGAGGCCTCCACAGCCTGAAAACAAGGTTGAGAACATGGAGTCTGCAGGGTTTTGGACCTTGCAGGTGGCAAGTCCAGTGGACCTTGCTTGGTGCCCAGGACTAGAGCATCTGATCACCCCGTCCCAGCAGTGCCTCCAGTAAAATGCGTCTGCTCTCTTCCTAGAGACTCCTTGGGTCCCAAGAAGCTAGGCCCTTAGATCTCAGACCCCTCTGGGCTGAAAACCTTTGGAATGAGGGGCTTCTGAGAAAGGCTGCCCACAATAAAAGAGACTCTTGGAGGAAACCCTCCCTCTTCAGCTGTTGGGATCTGTAGCAGCCACCTTTCAACCACAAGGGGAGTGGCTGACAGGACAAGCTAAGGATGGCAGGGCAGAAAACTAGAACCTTAAAGCCCCCTAACTCAAGACTTGTTATATATACAAAATATAAATTCCCTTACTTGTTGAAGTTCTTTAGAGTTAGATTTTCTGTTACGTGTAATAAACACCTGGCTTTTGATAAGCCAGGTGGGGTTATGATTTCAGCAAACAGCATTAGTCCAAAAGCAAGACAGGATGAGAATAAAGCAAACAGCAACATAAACTTTTAAAGCTGCAACCACTTAAATGGAATAGGGAACAGAGGAAAACAATACTAGGAATATTTCTTCACTGCTGCAGAGAAAGAGAAGACAGGATGTTTCTGCCACTATGGAAGCTGTGGAGGTTACTTTAGGCTGGAATAAGAAATCTCAAAAGCTGGAATAAGAGAAAGCCAGGGGGGAATAATGAGAAAGGCCCAGAACTCAAGAGCTTAATTAAACGAGTTAAGAAACAGTCTTCCAGAACACATGCAGAAAGCAAAGCCAAACTCATGAAGTCGAGGAGAAAAGAATAAGAATCTAGCAGCTTAAGGCAAAAGTATCTCAGTATTAAAACAGTTGGTCTTTGGAACAGATACAGCTATAGGTCAATGCCATTAACTGTTAAAATCCAACTCACTTTCCCTGCTTAGTTTTGTGCTCCCAAAAATACTTCTGATAATTTGTTTCCCCACATATATACCAGCCCAAGAGATGAAATGATCTGAGAAATTACAAAACCAGATATTAGAAAATTACTGGTTTATAATGAGCACTAGAAGCTGGCATGTGTTTTGGTTTAAACATGTGTTCTGGCAGTACGGGTATAATAAATCAGACCCTTTTGCACATGACTGACAAAACTGGGATCTCTAGCTCTGTAAAGCCAATAGGCTGTGGTAACTACTAAGGTACAAACATGGTGGATGACACATCCATTTCACATCTAAAGCAATGATTTTCAACCACCCTAGTGTCACATCACAATAGAAAAACACATTTTAAACAAATATCCACACCAACCCCTCCCAAGCCCCATTTAAGAATCACTACCATAGCGCCTTCCCTGGTGACCCAATGGTTAAGACTCATGTTTCCATTGTAGGGGGCTTGGGTTCAATCCCTAGTAGGGAAACTAAGACTAAGATCCTGCCTGCCACAAAATGTGGCCCCAAAAAAGTCAATACTATAGTGAGCAAATGGGTGTACTTTTTAAAAAAATATTTATTTATGCACTTATTTGGGCTTCCCTTGTGGCTCAGCTGGTAAAGAATCCGCCTACAATGCGGGTGACCTGGATTCAATCCCTGGGTTGGGAAGATCCCCTGGAGAAAGGAAACCCTACCCACTCCAGTATTCTGGCCTGGAGAATTCCATGGATAGTCTGTGGGGTCGCAAAGAGTCAGACACAACTGAGCGACTTTCACTTCACACGCACTTATTTACCTGGCCGTACCCACGTCTTAGTTGCAGCATGCAGGATCTTTGATCTTTGTTGTAACGTGAAATCTTTTAGCTTTTTCGCAGGTTTGTCATTTACTTTAGCTATGGCATACAAACTCTTAGTTGCAGCACGCATTGACAGTGCGGAGCCCTAGCCACTGGACCACCAGGGAAATCCTTGCACTTATGTCGTACCATTCCCACAAGCTGAGGAGGAGGAAAAGGTTAAGTGCTTTGATTTAGGCCAGGTTCTGCCAGAAGCAGACTCTTTCCAGAAGAAAAGAGTGTGAGTGCAGCTGATGATTCCGGATGCACTAGGAGAGAAGTGGAGATGTAAAGTAAGAGCAGGAGGCCTATGAAGGTGCGGTCATCCCACTGTAAGCAACTATGCTTTCTTCTACTGGCGGCCTCCAGCAGATGGCATGGAAACCATCATCCCATCCAAGGAGTAACTCAAATATTCAGCTGTCATCTCTCTGGTCAGCAAGGAAGCTGAGTATGCATTCTCTGATTCCCATTCACCACTGGGTAAAAGCTGCTTTCAGGGGCATTAACTCCATAGCACTTCAAACAAAGAGAGAGCCTCCGACAGGTGCTGGCAGTTAAGACTCCTGCTATTGGCATGTGCTGGACTGGTGAGTGCTCAGGCATCTGGGACAGGTACTGACATCTTCTGTTATACAATGGATAGTTCCTTATTGATTTCTCTCCCCTTTGGCTCTCAGGAGTTCACCTGGTTATGCCATCTTTCACAGTCCTTGACACAGATCTTCTCTTTGCTTCATTCAGAAGAAATAGCTTCTTTCTAATGGCCTATCAGTTCTAAATGGAACCTCTTATTGGTTCTAATTACTAAGAGCCAAAAATGTTAGTTCCTTTATAGCTTTTATACCTAAAAGGTTTTATGAATACAACCAAAGAAAACACTGTGGAGACTCAAATACAAAGTTCTATTTATTTTCAACAATGAAATCAACACAACAAAGAGGAATTAATCCTCTTATTTTTAAATCTAACACAATTCTTAGCACAAAACGATCTTCAGTAAATAAAAACACATTACTAGTAAACAAGTAAGACTTTTCTTGAGACTCTCTTGTAGTGTGTGTCTGAAACAAAACCAGATGATAGGTAAAGAAACACATGCTAGAGACTTCACTGACACAGACTCGAAGAAAAGAACAGCCAAGGAACAAGGTTCCCAAATATTAAGCTGGCAAAAGAAACACGGGCTTTTCAAAGCAGCCCAGAAATCAGAGCTCACTGAGGGATACGAGAGTTTGGGACAGTCCATGTTCAAGGCCTTGTACTTAAAATTTTCCGTATTTTTAGATTCTTGATTTGGAGTCTATCACAATCTAGCAGAGCTTCTGCCAGAAGACAGGAGGCTCTTTATTCACGGTCTCACAAGACCCATCTAATTTTCATTCTTTGACTTCATGACTAGCTCCTATCACCAATATAGCAGGGATTCCACTCCAGAAAACAATCACTACTATGTAAACCAATCTCTCCATTCTCGATTTTCATTTCATTAACACACTGATACTGCCAGGAAGAGCTCGAAACATATCCCATTTCTTTTATTTCCATCCTCTTACACAACTCTGCATGGCGTGCTGCAGTCCATGGGGCTGCAAGGAGTCGGACACAACTGAGCAACTGAACTGAACACAACTCTGCTTGGGTACAAAATCTAGGACTCACAGTGCAACAAAATTGGTCAAAAGATTAGTGTCAGTTCCAATGTAAAAATTTCTGAAGTCCAATGGTCACACAGAAAAATCTAATGTCTTATCTGCCCAACTTTTTTTTCCATTATCTTGCCAATTATTTCTTTCGGAATTCAATCCTCCGAGCTACATTCTGAGCACCAAATTTTTTGACCAATGCATCTCGAGTAGCTTCATCATCTTTTTGCAAATCTAAGTCATCTTGTCGGGACCAAATGGGATACCCATCAGCCCTCTGACCAGACTCTAAAAAGGAGGAAGTAGCCTCCAGCTCACCACTATTTTTTAGGAAGGCCTGTGTAACTGTTGATAGATCCAAATTAAACTTTTCCATCAACTGCCGGATGATCTTAATGGCAGCTCCCACCTCTGGTGCAGAGACTTTTTCTTCTTCTTCTTCTTCCTCATCAGGCTGTGTTTCTGAGTCTTCCTCAGGCGTGGGTGGATCATCATCACACATTGTTATGTGTATTTCAAAATCAGGACTCTCGTCCACCTAGACAAAGTGAAGAATAGAACCAGTTCATAACAACAAAGTCACAAACACTTACTCTTAAAACATTTGATCTCTCCCAGCTACCACCTCCTTTCCCTTTCACTCCTTCCTTCAGTTCCTCTAACGTGTTATGTTCCTTCTTGCATTTAGTCATGCCAGATGTGTGTATACAGGCATGTGTGTATATATACATACACACACATGTATATATGCGCCATAGCGTAACCACGAGTGTGGGTATAGGATATATATGTGTCATTGTGTGCATGTGTAAAGATATAAATACATGTATGTATAATCATGGTATTCCAAAGAACATTAGAAGCTACACTGAATGTGAAAAATATATGCACATATATATGAGTATACATGTATGCATTAGATTATCTATTAAAAATTTGACTTCCCTCTCAGGTTGTAAGCTCCATAAGGTCAGGAATTGTATTTTGCTTGTCACTACATCCTCAGTGCTTACCAATGGTCTCACATAATAAGCACTCAAAAAACACTGCTGTATGAATATATTAGGGCCTCCACGCTCCACTACATTTAGGCACATTACAAAGAACGTTATGTGAGAAAAGACCTATGTAGGCCATGTTTGAGAGTTGTTGAAGTACCTGAAAGCTTGTGAAAAATGAACCAACTTTAAACTAAATGAATTTTAAACTATTTTGTGATTTAGACTAAGACCTAACCATTTTTCTTGGTGTTAGTAAGAAAAGTTAATTAACAAGATTCCTTTTCTTAGAGAAATATGCACATATAATTTGGATTTTTTTAAAAATTATTTTATGGTTGCCTTCCTCTATTACTATGATTAAATATGGGATTTCAACAAAGTATCAGAAATTAACTGAATATGCAGAGCTAAAAAAGCTCTAAGTATACAAAGAGCTAAAATTGTTTAATAAAAAAATTAACCTCCTTAAAAAATTACTTTTACCTGAGAAGCACAAAGTATTTTAAAAAGATAAATCCACAGTCTTAACTTAAAAAACCTTATAGATCAAAGTACTCAAAGTGAGATGCTTTGTACTGCTGGAAAATCATTCTCGCCTTTCTCCCTCTCCCCCCCTTCAAGCCTCCTACCAAACTCTGAAAGCTACATACCTGGAACTTGGGTCAGTCCCACTTTCCATCTTCCTCCTCCATCTTGAACTCTCTTACCTTTATGGGCCTCAGGTGTATAAAAAGGACAGATGGGATGACCACTTTCAAAGGAGGAGAACAGAGGTAGGGAAAAAATGATTTGTAATCAACATACCACAATCTCCTCAAACTCTCGGGAAGCTTCTACAAGCATCTTTTTGACTGCTGCTTCATTCTCCTTCATCTCTTCTTTTTCAAATTCTTCTTCAGGCAAGTCTGGAGTTCTCTTATTCTGTGGTTCTGTTAAAGAGAACAGCACTAGATTAGAATTAGCTCTGGGCCACAAGTTAGGCCGAACTTTTTTCCCTAACAGTTTTTGATCAGAGGGTGAAAAAAACCTAAGACACGCATGTTCAGTAATTTCTAATTTTTCAGCTTGCTACTGAAAAGTTATACAGGAAAAATAATGATAATTTTACTAAGTTCTCATGTATAAAATAAAAAATACTCTTCAAGCTTAATTCATTGTTTTGTTTTGTACTTATATAGATTTTGCAAAAAAAAAAAAAAAAAAAAACTGCCATAAACTGGATTTTCCAGGAATCAGATTCTGAGATGGAGATTAACATGTAACCTGTTGATCAGGGAGTGCTTAGCGGTCAGAGAGAGAAGTTGAGCTGTGAAAGAGCTCCAACAAGGCCTCAACTGAAACCATGGAGAAGTATGGAGCTGGGAAGGCCCTTCAGAGTTGACCATATTGGGGAAAAGGTGCCAATAACACCACACAGATTAGTCATTGGACGCTAGCATAAAATGACAGAACCTTGCCCAGCTGAAGATGGATCTGAGGGGTGTGCCACAACCCACTACATACCATCTACAGAAAGAAGAGCCTCATAAAGCTAAACACCTTCCTATTCTCCTTTTCCTCTGTTCTCTGAGGATTTAACTCTGCTGTTTTCCACCTAACAAAAACTGACTGTGGAGGGGCAACTCGAGGGAGTTTTGCAATGAAGCTGTTTCTGAATTCTGATTATGGTGATGGTTACACAAATCTATACACGTATTAAAACACCTAACTGGAAAACTTGTATGGCAATTTCTCAAAATATTAAACATATAAGTACCATATGATCCACCTATTCCACTTTTGAAAATATAAAAAATAAATAAATAAATGAAATGAAAGCATGGTCTTAAACAGGCATCAGTACACCCATACCATAGCAGCATTATTCACAACAGCCAAGATGTGGAAGCAACTTAAGTGTCTATCAGTGGACGAACGGATATACAAAATGTGGTCGTAAAGTGGAACATTATCCAACTTTAAAAAGAACAAAATGCTCACACATGCTACCACATGGATAAGCCTTGAAAATAAGCCTTTCACTTATATTAAATGAAATAAGCCAGACTCAAAAGGACAAATACATTATGACTGCACTTACATGAGGTACCTAGAGAGATCAAACTTATAAAGACAGAAAGCAGAATGGTGATTGCCAGGGGGAGGCAGGAATGGGGGGCTGGTGTTTAAAGGGTACGAATTTCAGCTTGGGAAGATGAAAACATTCTAGAGATGGATGGTGGTGATGACTGCATCACAACATACTTAGTGCTGCTGAACAGAGCACTTAAAAACTGCTAAAACGGTAAGTTTTATCTAATATCTATTTTACCACCATAAAAAAAATTAAATACCTAACTGTACATCAAAATAAGTCAATTTTATTTTATATAAATTTTTTAAAAGAAGCCTTATATTTTAGAGATATATGCTGAAATAATTAACAGATAAAATATGACATTGCCTTGCTCTGATTTACCTTTCTAAAAAACACAACCCCACACACTATTTCAGTTTCCATGGGTCAGAAGCCCAGGTATGGCTTGTACCGGTCCACTGATCAGGGTCTAATTTACTTTTATTTTTTAATAACATTTCTGCATGTATTAGCCATTTATTTATTCCCTCTTCTGAAAACTTCCTGTTTCATTTCCTTTGCTCATTTTTCTACTAGTTTCTCTTTTACTTACTAACTTCAGCAAGCCCTCAAAGGGAAACACTAAGGAAACTTGCTTTGTTGCAATGTATTGGGTATATTTTTCCAATCTGCCCTCTGACTTTATCATGAAAAGCTTTAAATTTTAAGTAACCAAATATATAAGTTTTTTTCTTCATCTTCCTGGCTTCAGAAATAACAACACACAGCTATTAAAAAGGCTATTCATCCACATTCTTTCCTGGTCCTTTTCGGATCTTAATTTTTATATTTAAATATCTGAACATGAAAACACTGCATAGGATGAATCCAGTTAATTTCATCCCAAGTTCCAATTGGTCTACCAGTCATCTCTATGTCACTGATTTATATATAAATATATATATATATATATATGATCTCCTTCACCCATACACATAGCCCTTTCCTCTCTCCAAGAATTCTCCCTCTTCCTACTCCATCCCAGTCACACTGATCTCTGTTGCTCCAAGAACACACAGCCATACTCCACCTCAGGACCTTTGCACTTAATACCCCAAAACCTGGAACATTCTTCATCAAATAACCACCTGTTCAGTTCCTTCACTTCCTTTGATCTCTGCTCAAGTATGAGCTTATGACAGCAAACTTCCCCTCTTACCCTGTAGAAAAAAACCTCTTCTCTGGCCCTTACCCTTTTTATTTTTTTCTACAGCACTTGGAGTTGGTGATGGACAGGGAAGCCTGGCCTGTTGCAGTCCACGCAGAGTGCAACACGACTGAGCGACTCAACTGAACTGATAGCACTCACCACTGCCCAGCTAGCATTTTAAGCTCCATGACTACAGGGAGTTTTATATACTGTTACCACCCAGCAGGTAAGAGTCTGGCGCTCAAATACTTGTTGGATGAATCTCAAGTATCACTTTACCAAAATCAAAACTCGTAATAAGCATACTGAACAGGAGAAAATAGATTTTACCTCCCCAGACTTCAACTGTTATGCAGAATAGTCACACAAGGAAAGAGACGTTAAGTGGAGGAAGCGTGCCTCTTAAAGGAAAGCGTCTGACAGTTTAAGCCCAATACCGATTATGCAGAAGAGAATATTCTCAACAGCTATGCCCTATGTCCTAACCACGTCGGAAAACCAATACTCAATTCAACTGCGTTAAAAACTCACCTCACCCGAGCGAAACTAGAAAGCGGCTTCCAATAGAAACTTCTGTGAATATGCATTCATTTAAGCCAAGATATGAAAATAAACTGGACTAGAAGGCAATGGCACCCCACTCCAGTACTCTTGCCTGGAAAATCCCATGGATGGAGGAGCCTGGTAGGCTGCAAGTCCATGGGGTTGCGAAGAGTTGGACATGACTGAGCGACTTCACTTTCACTTTTCACTTTGATGCACCGGAGAAGGAAATGTCAACCCACTCCAGTGTTCTTGCCTGGAGAATCCAGGGATGGGGGAGCCTGGTGGGCTGCCGTCTATGGGGTCGCACAGAGTCGGACACGGCTGAAGCGACTTAGCAGCAGCAGCATGGCTTTAAAACTGGCTTATACCGAAGCTACCTAAAGCCATGAGAAACACTGTTTAAAACGAGTCTGTGAAATATCCCTGAAAAGATACCCAAGATACAGGTTGTCTCTGGGGGAAAAAAACTGGAGAGCTGGTGGGAAAAGAAAGGAGAAGGGGAAGAATTTTCCACAGACTCTGCCTCTTTTGAATCTCGGGCCATGTCGTGTTGAAGAGAGATTTCAAAATGATGCTAACTTTACCCGAATGTTTAAAGACAGATTACAAAATCATGCAAACTTTAGCCGGACGGCAAAGGGGGTTAAGGAGAGGGGCTAGGAGATGGCCCTAAGACGCCCACATGGACTCCCCGCGGAAGGGGAGACGCCCCCGCCCCGAGAGCACACCGGTGACAGCGGAGCACCCGCGCGTCGGCGACCGCAGACCTCACCGCCGCTATCTGCAGCCTCCGGGTCTTGCTCAGCCTTCCTCTTGAGTTTCTGCGAGGAGGGGCTCACGGGGGCCTCCCCCAGCAGGTACTTGTGCTCCTGGCCCCGCAGGCGCTTCAGGTAGCGGTCCTTCATGGACTGCCACGAGTGCTGGGTGAGCGAGCTCTTCTCCATCGCTTTCCACAAGGCGTTACCGGTGACGGAGCTGGCCGAGCGGGCATGCTCCTTCACGTAGGTTAAGATGGCCACGTCGTCCGCGTCCGTGAAGACCATCCGCCCCGCCGGCGACTGCGGCTCAGGCTCCGCCGCGGCGGCGGCGGCGGCGCCCCGGGCCTGGACCCCGGGCTTCGTCTCTGGGGCCTGGTCGGCCGCCGCAGCCGGGCCCAGACGGTAGGCCTCCAGCTCGAGCTTCTCGTTGCGCTCCACGCAGTCCAGAATGTACTGCGTGGAGATGAAGTCGCCCGAGGCCTCGGCCGCCGCCTCCCCGGGCTGGGCCAACAGCACGGCCCCGGGCTCCTGAACGCGACACAGAGTGCCACCGCCGTGCAGGATGAGCGTCGAGAGCCGGCGCTTTGCCGGGCTGGGACGCACGTAGAAGGACATGGAGCTGCCATCCTCCCTCACGAACAGAGTCGAGGAGTGAGTGGGTCCATTGGGGTCTTTGCCCAAATCCATCGCCTCCGCCATGGCTCTCCCCGGGCACCCGAAAAAGCTGCCCCCTCGCGAGCGCGCGACGAACGAGGAGCTGCAGGGATTCAGGTAAAGCTCCTGGGGACGCCGGCGCCAGGCCCCGTTGCGCATTGGCTGCGCGCGAACAGTGCCCCGCCCCCTTTCCCGGAAGAGGCGGGGCTTCTGACATTGACCTGGAAGTCGCGGCGCGACCCGCCCCCCGTCCTCTTTAGGTCCGGCCCTCGGGGAAGATGGCAGACGTGCAGGGCGCTGAAGTTAAAGTGGACTGCGGTGAGCCGAAACTGAGCAAAAAGTAAGTGTCGCTGCGGGTCATTATGCGATCGGAGAGTCTGGACTAGGAAGCGCCTCGAGGCTCCGGCCGGGACGGCTGTGCCTGGGGCCTTATTGCCGGTTCTCGTTGTTATGAACACGTTGGGACGCAGGCGCTGCGTCCCGAAACTACATCCCCCAAGCTGCCCGAGGGCCCCGCTGGTTGGGTCCTTCCTCCCTGTTGTACTCCTAGAGTAAGAGAATGCGGAGAACTGGGCGGCCACGGAGAAAAGCGAAATTTACTCTTTTCGCAGAGAAATGTGTTATTGTGCCACGCCCCGGTAAAGAAGTTGGAGAAATGATAAACACCCAGCTCTTCAGAAGGACCTTCAGATTTTCCTTGGCCTCGCCAAGGCCATTCTGAACCTTTTGTATTAAAGGGATCATTCTAAAACTGTCGTGCAGCTATCTTTGTGGGTTGGTCAGAGGATCTGTGAGAATTGAGTGAATCACCAATCAGCAGTATGGACTGTCTTATTTAGCCGAGTACACCAAGCTGCGTTTAATACTGCTGGAAGTATCTTTATTAATCACCCCAAATCCTTGGAGTATAAAGGTAAATATAAATGAATTAAGATTGGCCTCCCTTTCACCGATTGTCCTTTGTATTCTCTTAATACTGCATTCCTCAACCGGAGTCCTTCATAGAACCTAGGCAGTGATAAGAGTGACTAATTGCTCAGTACTCCCAAAGATAGTACATAAATATAGTACCCTTCCAGGGGCATTGGAGAGAAGTTAGTTTCTTGCATTTAATAGCTGCCTTAGTGCATTTTTTTTTACTTCTGTTTCTTAATTATTCTTGGAACTTCCTTTGTCAGAATCTTTAGTGAGCACCACTGTATGCCAGTTATTGTCTCCAAGTTTAAAAGCAGGCTGCCTGCCAGGTGACTCAGTTAAGGCCTCATTCATTTTAATGCAGTGAAGAACATGATCTCTGTCATTGTGTTGCCTTCCAGTGTTAATGTATAAACTTAATGTAGTCCAAGACTCTTCCTGAAATTCTCCTTTCCTTCTCATTCCTAGAACTCCAAACAAGTCTTTGACTCAGGTGCCTTTGCGGCTTGTTTTTAGCTTTGTCTAGAGTTGGCAGTTGATGGCGTTTTGTATGCTTCACATTGCCATCTTTGTAGCTAGGTGTCTCATCTCCAGGAGAGAAACTGCATGTCAGGAACTTGAGAAACACTGCCTTATGTCCTGTCTCCTATTTTCTAGAATGTTGTAATCATTTGTACCTGTAAACCATTGATTGACTTACTATTGACTTGTGACCCCAGATAAGCATCATCTTACCATAGCCAGGGCTGAGAACATTGTCAGTTACATGTGTAGCACAGTGAGTGTTAGATGGCTGTTGTCAGTTGAGAGGGTCTTGCATAAAATGGGACACTAAAAGGTTGTGTAACCTCCCCTTCTCCCCCAACTCAACCCATAACAGTAGGAGTGCTGGCTGGGGGTATATGGTACTGCCTGTCCCATCTGACACCACATCTCTGTTTCCTGTTAGGTGGTGGTAATCATTCTTAGGTGGTTCCAGGGTATTCTGCCATGTTGATGCAAGCCGCTGTAAGGCTTGTTAGGGGGTCCCTGCGCCAAACCTCCTGGGCACAGTGGGGGCAGAGGGAGCTGCGCCTGTGTCAACTTGCTCCTTTTACAACGATTCACAAGGACAAGCCACTTTCTGATAAAAGAAGGTTGGTGCCCTTTACCTTCTTTATTGCTCTGGAAGCAAAGGTCCTTCTTAATTAGTTTCGAATCTGTAAAGCTTCTGGCTGAGTTTTGGACTTGTTGCCAAGTAAACAGCCCTGCTACCTACTACCCAAACCAATAGTCCTTTCTCAGTTTCTCTTTAATAAATTCAAATTCTCACTCCATAAATTCTTGAGATGACATTTAGGTCTTATGCTAGAACAGTGCTGAGACAAAACGCTTGTATGAATAAAGAAAAATTTGTAACACCGATTATTTTCCCTTCCCTATCTTTCTGGAATTTCTTTGCTTCTGAGATTAATTTGGTTAATAGTCTAAGTTCTTATTCCTAGAACCTTTCTGGATAATCCTTTTTACTGATTTGATTTAAATGGCAAAAACTGGTGCTGCTGCTAAGTCACTTCAGTTGTGTGACCCCATAGATGGCAGCCCACCAGGCTCCCCCGTCCCTGGGATTCTCAGGCAAGAACACTGGATGGGTTGCCATTTCCTTCTCCAATGCAAGAAAGTGAAAAGTGAAAGTGAAGCTGCTCAGTCGTGTCCAACTCTAAGCGACCCCACGGACTGCAGCCTATCAGGCTCCTCCCATGGGATTTTCCAGGCAAGAGTACTAGAGTGGGGTGCCATTGCTGCTAGGAAGAACCAGATAGGCTTAGATGCTCCTGACTGAATGACAGCACAATAAATCTAGCACATTCTGGAGAGGCGACTTTACAACTGATACAAAACAGATTATACCCAGAGACACATACTTTGGGGCCCTCAGAGTCAGTTTTCTTACTTAAAAGATGGTCATTTCAAATCTCCATTTTTTAATTGAGTTATTCTAAACTCATATATAACTAAGAATGTGCCCTGAAACCAAACAATAGCAAGCATGATGACGGATCATTTGCCATGGTTCATTATTATAGGATATTCATTTAACATTGGTGGTTTGAAAGAACAGTGAGGGTATCCCTCTCTGCCCATATCTGTTTGGTTTCTGAGTCTCAGGTAACAAGTATTAAAAGAGTTTGGATAGTGAGAGATTTGACCAGAAATTTAATCCACATCTGTAAAGTTTCTGTCCTTGAGGCAGGGTGTGAAGAGTTAAGACAGTGGGGCAAGACCTAGAATAGTTCACATTTGCATGCTTTTTAGATGCTAGGGATGGGGGTTATCTCTTTGTGTATAATTCAATCCTCACAACATTTAGGGAAGAAGATGTCTATTATTATTTTAAAGGAATAACTTGAGTAATTGAGTAACTTGCTCAAGCACACCAAGTCAGGTTTTAGTCCTAGACAGTCTGGCTCCAAAGATGGTGTATTATCTCCTACACCATGCTGCTTTGTACACTGTCTACCCAATTTGTTGTCAAAGTCCAGCTCCTCTGGGGAAAGGCCAGTGCTGAGGGTCACTGTCAATGCGTTGATCAATGCTGAGGGAGAGATTGTCAGAGGAGTGTCTCCCTGGACTTCCTCACCCCACCCCAGACTAATCCACTCCTTGTCGGAGGGGAGAGAGATGACAAAGCTAGGACTTTCACCTTATCGCACATCAAATCTAATGCTCTCAGAACTTCATGTTCTCCAGAGGATACCGAACAACTCAGTCCCTGGCCTCAAGGGGCTCCCAAGACTAATTAGCCTGAGAAAATCTCAGTGATTTTCTGTAAAACATTTTCCTATCCTAATTATAAACTAATATATGTAGGGTTTTCTTTGTCCTTGTGTATCCTGGTTTTAGACAGGACCTAAGGCCAAGGACCTCCGACTGGAAAATAGAGACTGAGAAAAAGATCTTTCACGTCTTGATTCTAAGTTTATTTTTTCCCGTCTATTTCATGTATAGAGTTTAGTAACTAAGAGATAACCATGGGGGTGTGGAACTGGACAAGTGTTTCCCTGGGCAGTTGATATTTTTGGTACTTGGTGATGGGGCAGAACGTAGGGGACTCTTCGGGCACCTGTTACCATTGAACACTTTCATCTTCCTGACAGTGAGCTAAAGCGACGTCTGAAAGCTGAGAAGAAAATAGCGGAGAAGGAGGCCAAGCAGAAGGAGCTCAGTGAGAAACAGCTGAGTCAGGCCGCCGCCACCAATCACTGTGCTGACGATGGCGTGGCTGCGGAGGAGGAGAGCTTGGACCCAAATGTGAGTTTTCGGGGCCACTGCCCTCCCTGGGCTCGGGGCAGCTTCTGATGAGACTGGGGGCAGGTTCCCCGGGAAGAGACAGTAGGAGGGACCAGTGACTGGTGGGATAGACAGGCACTGGGATGATGGGGCCACCAGTCCATCTGGTTGAAGGCACAGGCCCTGTGTATCTTTCTTGGCTTTTCCTGCTTAACATCCGAGAGAATCCAGTGCTTTCAGGAGGCTGACACTCCTTGGAGTTAGCTGCGCCTTACAGCAACCCTGGTGGCTCAGTCGGTAAAGCGTCTGCCCGCAATGCGGGAGACCCAGGTTCTCTTCCTGGGTCGGGAAGATCCCCTGGAGAAGGAAATGGCAATCCACTCCAGCACTCTTGCCTGGAAAATCCCATGGACGGAGAAGCCTGATAGGCTACAGTCCACGGGGTCACAAAGAGTCTGGCACAACTTCACTTTCACTTTATAGCAACCCTAGAGAAAATCTCTCCCTACAGGTGGCCTGGGGGGTTTATTTTAGCTGAGAGATTGGCAAACCGTGGCCCCACCATCCTTGTCACTCCTCCCTAGTTCTGTAAGTAAAATTGTGTTGAAACACAGCCATGCCCATTGTTTACATGTCTTAAGGCTGTTTTCACACTACAACCTTGAGTAGTTGACTAGTTGCATCAGAAAATGTTTGCTGACCCCTGATACAGAATATTCTGTGTTTTCATACCTCCAGGCCCATGGGCATGCCTTGGGGAAAAGTCTGGTGTGTGACCAGGGATAGGAAAGTAGGAGAAGTAACTCAGCAGGCAGATGTGTTTCCAGAAGTGGTAACCAGCGCCACTCACACCAATTAAACTTATGTTTTAGTGAATTTCCTGGCAGTCCAGTGGTTAGGTCTCTGAGCTTCCACTGCTGGGGGCCGCCCCCCCCCCCAAAAAAAAAAAACAACTTATTTAGACTGAAATGTGGTTTTTCTTTCTGTCACATCTTGGCATTTTGGAATTCTAGTCTTTATTTCCAGCTAAATATCTGGCCACCCTGCATATTTAAATGCAAATCTCACTCCATAGCCAATCCTTGATTTCAAGGCTGGGGAGAGCTTGGCTAAAGAAACCTCACTGTATTGGGACCCCTCTGAGGCAGAATACTGAACTCCGCTAGACCGGCCACTGGTCTGACTGGGCTCAACTTCTCAGAAGCTCTTTTGTTTTTTTAACAGCAATACTTCAAAATCCGAAGCCAAGCAATCCACCAGCTGAAGGTCAATGGGGAAGATCCGTACCCACACAAGTTCCATGTGGACATCTCGCTCACTCACTTCATCCAAGAATACAGTCACCTGCAGCCTGGGGACCACCTGACTGACATCACCTTAAAGGTGGCAGGTAGGAAGACTCCCTGGCAATTTGCTGGGCTCCCGCAGCAGGCAGGCCTCTGCAGTTGCGCGAAGGAACGTCTGGGGTGGTCTTGCTCTCGAGGAGCTTGTGTCTGAGACTACATTCCTAGAGACGGTGCCATTATGTCTATTCACAGAAAGTAGAGCAGCTCTGAGGCATGAGGCCACATTCCAGCATCGAGGCTGCAGAGGAAAGGGCATTCTTTGTGGGGGACCCCTGACCTGGTGCTGCTACTTGTTCATCGTCCTTCATGAGACTTTATCGCGCCAGTGGGAACCATGCCCGAATAAGCTCCTAAAAATTCTGATCTGTGTCCCTAGACTGCTATACACTAGGCTGTATTTCTAGAGCACTCTTATTTTGTGTAGGATCTTCTCCTTAATTCAAAAAATAATTAAATCTTGTCTCATTTATACCCCCAAAAAATATTTCTATATAAAACTACCAGTTGTAGAAAATTTAGAATGTTGAAACATTCAGAGGCACAAGAGAGAAAAGTTTAATTACCCATAATCCCACCACCTAAAGAGAACCCCTGCCAATACTTAAATGCCCCCCAGGTGTGTTTTATCTTTGCTTTTTTGACACTTTTTCTCAAATTTCTTTTTTTATCTTTTTTATACTTTGATTTTTAAATTTTATCCTCCTTTCCAGATTGTCTTAAGGCATTATGTATTGTATTTATTCAGTCTTACTTCCTTCTAATTTAGGCTTCATTCTGAGATGGTTTTTTATTTTCTAATTTTTTCATGCCATCTCATTTCTTAGTTTTTCTAACTCTGATTTGTGTTCTTTCATATTTTGTATCATATTCAAATGTCTTTCAGGTTGTGAAATAGAATTCTTTGCTTTTTCCTGAGCATGTCTTTCTCAAGTGCTTTCATTGTCTGTGGAGATGTTATTCTTGTTACGCTCTGTTTCTAAATTTAATATTGGTGTTTGACCTTGGTTTTTATTGATAGGCAAGAAATAGATTTATTAATATAAGATGCTTATAAGAGATACATACGAGCAGGCAAGAGAGCTCTGCTGTGATGTTTTGTTTTTTTATTTTAAATGTGAGATTTTTTTTTTTTTCCTGAATATTAAAAGGAAGCTCGGGGGACTTCTTGGTGATCCAGTGGCTAAGACTCTGCTCCCAACACAAGAGGCCCAGGTTCAATCCCTGATTGGGTCCCACATGTTGCAACTAAAGACCCCGCATGCGGCAGCTAAGACCCGACAGAGCCAAATAAATAAATATTTTTTTTAAAGGGTGGGGCAGGGAGCTTGGTTCAGATCGCTTTTCTAGTTTCACTGAGATCTCTCTTCTGGTTTTTTTGTGTGTGAAGCATTCAGAAATACAGCAACTTGCTTTCTGGGATTTTCAGTCTCTTCTCCTTCCTTGCTTTTGTTGGACTTTCTCTGTTTTCTCGGTCTTGTTCAGTTTGGGGGGGCCTTGTCCCAGGAGAGATCTCTGGCTGTTGAATTTAGAGAGTTCTTGGGGGGCTCTACTAGAGGGCTTCATCCCCTAGACCTTCCTGGTGCGCAGCCCACTGTACTCACTTGTATGGCAGTGAGCTGCAGTCCTTTACTTAGCCCTGCCACATTTTCCAGTGAATACCTGTGGTTTTGGGGGAGACTTCCAGTTCTCAGACCTGTCAGAGACCCCATTGATTCCCATAGCTTTTTCCTATTGGGGTCCTTGGTGGTTTTTACCCATGCTTGTATTGGGGGATTCTTGGAATATCTTCCCACGTAATTTTGCTGTAAGTTTTGTCCGTGGCTTTTTGCCCTCCCTTGTCTGATTGTGCTTTCTCTTTTTATGTGGGGATTTAGGAAGATCCAAAAACACTGCCACCAACATTCTGGGAATCCATTGAGCACCTTTCAAAACCAGATCTTCCTACACATTCTTTAACTGGTTTGAGTGGGAAGCCAACTTTGTCCTGTAGAAAAGGGCAGGGCTTAGGCCCCGGGCTACAATCAAATTGCTCTAGTTTATGTTCTGCCTGGATGTGAAAAATGCAGAGGGAACTTTTTTGGCACTGACACCATGAAATAGCTTCTGTCAGTATTTCTGCTCTTCTTTCTCTAGGTAGGATCCATGCCAAAAGAGCTTCTGGAGGAAAGCTCATCTTCTATGACCTTCGAGGAGAGGGGGTCAAGTTGCAAGTCATGGCCAATTCCAGGTATATAGAAATATCCATTTACAGGCCTTTCTAGATTGGCCCAGAGCAACATGACAGAGAACAAAGGTCCATGTGGTCTTCTTTTCTTGTTGGAAATAAAAGTTAAAGGGAATGGTGTAAGGTTGGGAAAATAAAATAGCCCTCTGGTCACCTAGAGATTGACGCCTATTCTTGGGTTGTGTGACAAACATTTGACCTTGAATCTAGGAGTCGTCTTAGATTCACAGTAACAGTCTAGCAAGGGTTCTAAAGTTAAAACCAGAGGTCAGTTTTAATTTGGGATATTGTATACTGAGTTAAATTTTCCATTCATTCAGGAATTACAAATCTGAAGAAGAATTTATTCGTATTAACAACAAACTGCGCCGGGGAGACATAATTGGAGTCCAGGGCAATCCTGGGAAAACCAAGAAGGGCGAGCTAAGCATCATCCCCTATGAGATCACCCTGCTGTCTCCTTGCCTGCACATGTTACCTCATCTTCACTTCGGCCTCAAAGACAAGGTGAATCCTTGTGGCCTTCTGGCTCTGATTTTACCATACCATTGAATGGAACACATCAGCGATTCCTCTCTGTTCCTTCTCATTTAGGAAACACGGTATCGTCAGAGATACTTGGACTTGATCCTGAATGACTTTGTGAGGCAGAAATTTATCATCCGCTCTAAGATCATCACGTATATAAGAAGTTTCTTGGATGAATTGGGATTCCTAGAGGTGATGGCGAGTTCTTACCTGACATGAGCTGCCTTGCGGTGCCTGCCTCTTACTCTTCCTTCCCTCCCTTCCCCACAGGCACATCCTGTGTCAGTATGCATCATGCTCAATGAAAAGTCCTCTTTCTTGCCCTGATTTGGAAGGTAGGACAGGACTGCAAAGATAATGAACACAGCAGAGGGCCAGTCACATGCTAATGATGCAATGTTCAGTATGTTGCCAACTCGTTTTGCTTTTTTGTAGAATTAAAAGTATTTTTCTTAATTTTTATTCAACTTATTTAAACTGAAAGATGTAGTTTAGGAAGAATTTTAGAACAAAAAAATTTCAGTATTTTCTAATTGTATGAGAAATACGAGTGCATGTTACCATAAAACAAATTTAGATAATAAAGAAGTAAGTAGAAGCAAAACTGAAAGTCCCCTTTCATTTTTTCCCAACTAATTTCCCTCTCCAAACATGCATTTGAATATGTATCCTTCCTTGCCGTTTACTGTGTATATTTATATACATACCAGTGCATGTTGCAGATGGGGTACCTGTGTAAATGTTTTAGGAGGGTTTTACTCTTTGTTTTAAACATAAATGAAGTCATGTTGTATATATTATAATGGACCTCTCCACCCCCAACATATTCTAGGACCCTTTGCATGTCTGTGTGTGTGTGTGTGCGTGTGTGCGCGTGTGTGTGTGCGTGTATGTTCCTTTTTGATACTTTATAATTATTTCCTCTGTTGGTAGTTTAAGTTTCTGATTTTCTTTGATAGTATTTTAGTGAACATCTTTGTACATGTGCAAACGTACAAGTGTTTCTCTATGCTGGATTTATGTCAAAGGATATAAGCCATTACATTTTTATTAAATACTGCAAATTGAACTCAAGAAAGGGCATACCCATTTAGAGTCCCACTGACAGCTTGTGAAAGTTTATGATACTGTGTTAATGGTGTTTGGTATTAATAGAAAGAGACACTATACTAGAGAATCAGGCTAGCTCTACTTTTTTGTCAAGCACCTGCACATTATCATTGAACTTATCTTTTACTTGGGATATAATAGACTACCCCAGTCAAAGCATGAGCCATCCCCTCAAACAAGAGGAGCTCTGTCTGTGAACTAAACGTTTTTCCCTCTCTTTTAGATTGAAACTCCCATGATGAACATCATCCCAGGGGGAGCTGTGGCCAAGCCTTTTATCACCTACCACAATGAGCTGGACATGAATTTATATATGAGAATTGCTCCGGAACTTTACCATAAGGTAATCAGTAAAAGATGCCCTGTGTCCTTAGAGAAGCAGAAGGCTGAAAAACATTGGCTAGACGGGTACAGTCAGAAATAAGAGGAACAGTGAGGGTAGAACAACAAAAGAGTTCTAAACGTCAAGTTTGTGAGTGTTACATTTCTGGGATTTATCTACAGGATCAGCAGAGCCTTCTCTAAGGGCAAAGGGAGTGTCTTTCCTAGATGGACAGATCTTCCTAACCTACTTCGTAAAGTTTATAATTCTTATATTAAATCTGATTTTAGTCTTTTGTTGAGAAATGAGTTGAATCTCTGCCTGAAAGTTGGAAATATCCTCAAATCACCAGAATAAATATCAAAGACTAGGTCATTGGTTGCAAACAACAAAAACTGGTCCAGTATTTAAGTAAAAGAAAAATGTATCCAAGTATACAAGGAAGTTCACAATTTCCAGGAGGATCAGAGAATCGGGCTTGAAGACCACACAATTCGAATGGTTCTGAATCATATCAAAGGGCTGTCCCCGTGAAGAACCCAGTATCTTCCATTTGGGAACTTACCACAGCTCATAAGCGTGGTGTGAGGCACAGGTCGTTGCCATTAGGACCTCTACCGTTACTACCTTTATAAGCCAGATACCTCTGGCCCCCTTCACCACAGGAGATTCTGTGCTATACCTGCATCCTCTTTGCACGTGGAAGTCTCACAGATGGGTCTGACCGGGGAGCTTGGGTCATGTGTCTGCACCCTGACCTCCAAGAGGCTTCTTGTAGAAGCTTACACAAGATGGGGGACACCCCAGAGAAGAGTATTCAGTGTTCCTGGGCAGCCAGAGTGAATTATAATTATCCACAAAGACCTGAAGAGAGTAGGGCATTTAGCATTTAGGTGGAGACCTGAAAGCCTGGCTTGAGCTGTGAAAACCAAGTTATAACTTCTGTAGACAGAAACTTTCCCCAGCCAGACAAGACTGGCTGCCGTGACCATGACCGTGGCCATGTGTTACTAGATGCTGGTGGTTGGTGGCATCGACCGGGTTTATGAAATTGGACGCCAGTTCCGGAATGAAGGGATTGATTTGACTCACAATCCTGAGTTCACCACCTGTGAATTCTACATGGCCTATGCCGACTATCATGATCTTATGGAGATCACAGAGAAGATGATTTCAGGTGACCCCCCCTCCTGCTCCCTTTGTCTTTCCCACGTGTCTGGAGGACTGGTGTGCTGCCTTCAATTGGACTTGCTGTTGGTCCTCTTTAAATGACACGTTTCTTTCCCAGGGATGGTGAAACACATTACAGGCAGTTACAAGGTCACCTACCATCCAGATGGCCCAGAAGGCCAAGCCTATGAGATTGACTTCACCCCGCCCTTCCGGAAAATCAGCATGGTAGAAGAGCTTGAGAAAGCCCTGGGCATGAAGCTGCCAGAAACGAACCTCTTCGAAACTGAAGGTAAAGTGAAGCACTCCTCCAGTTGTAGGGTCCTCCTTGCTGTTCAGCTCTGAATTAGATTAGGTCAGGAGTTGGGGTGGTATTGTGATGGTGTGATGTCTTCTGTCCCAACTTGTATGTTTGTGTTACAGAAACTCGCAAAATCCTTGATGATATCTGTGTGGCAAAAGATGTCGAGTGCCCTCCACCCCGGACCACCGCCAGGCTGCTTGATAAGGTGAGAGGCCGGGCACTGGCAGTAGAGGCCCACATCCACTGGAAATGCACCTTGCTCCCTGTGAAGGAGAACTCTGCTGTAGAGAATTAACTTCCCCAGCTTCACAGGAATGCTCTACAGAGAGAAAGGAGAGAACAAGTTTTAAATTCCTGCTGTGCTAAGCTCTCTGCCAAATACTTACATTAGCTAATCCTTACCAACCTTTCAGCAGCTTAAGATAAACCTCTGTAGCATCAGGTGTGGACAGGAGTCCTCTGCCACCAGGACTGAGCCAGTCAAAATGGCATTTGGAAGGGCTCTAGCTGTGCTCTGCTTTTTCCTTAAGCTTGTTGGGGAGTTCCTGGAAGTGACGTGCATCAATCCTACCTTCATCTGTGATCACCCGCAGATAATGAGCCCTCTGGCCAAATGGTAAGACAGACTGCAGTGTCTCAGTTACCTGTTGCTGCATGATAACCTCAGAACTTAGTGATATAAAACAGTTTATCCTTAAGAGTGTGTGGGCTCACAGGGTTGTCTTTCTGCCCTATGTGGTGTTGGTGAGGGTAACTCAAGTGGCTTTTTTCACCTGGGAATTCGGCCAGCGTGCCTTGCATCACCCCCGCAGGGGATTCTCCTCCTCCAGAGCCTCTTCTCTGGCAGCAGAGCCAGGGCTCCAAGTGGAATCATTCTGAAAGACTAAATCCTGGTGTGCAAACACACACCAAGGCTCTGCTGATGTCCCACTGGCCAGAGCAAGTCACCCAGGCAGCCCGGAGTCAGTATGGCAGGGCATGAATACAGCGGGTTTGGTTCGGGGTCCAGTCTACTGCATAGGTCTGTTGTAAGATAATTCAAGCTTCCTTGTCTCTAACCGTCCTCAGTAATGTAGCAAATGATTCAGTGCTGAGGATGCATACAGGCTTCGGGTCACAGTCAGAAACAGTTTTGAGTCAACCAGATTTCAGGAGTTCTTGTGCTTGTACCACACGTTCTGTTTATTCAGCCTCCCCGGTGGTCTGTCCCCAGGCACCGCTCTAAAGAGGGTCTGACTGAGCGCTTTGAGCTGTTTGTCATGAAGAAGGAAATATGCAATGCCTACACTGAGCTGAACGACCCTGTGCGACAGCGCCAGCTCTTTGAAGAACAGGCCAAGGTAAGGAGGGAGCTTCACCCTGGTCTGTGTCTGGCCTGCAACTCCTGCTGACGAGAACAGAAATGAAGGCTGAAAGCCACAGGCCTCACAGGAGGAGGTCACATTTCAAGATAGAGAACTTGACCAGTTTGGGCCCTAGAATTTCTGTATAAATGGGGCTCAGGTGTGATCTGTGGGGGGAGTGTGACACTTTTTTGACGAGGATGTTACGTTTTCTTAGATGGCACATTTATTGAGGTGGCCTAGGGATGGGAAGACAGCACCCACAGGCTGCCTGCATTAGCGTTGCCACTGACGGGTGGTTCAAGAAGTGGGAGAGACACTGTTGGGAATTATCAGTCTCTGAAAATCAACTTCATTGGACTCACAGAGCCCCAGGCAGTGGAGGTATTTCCATTTGGCAGAGAAGTTCGCATATGTTCTGGGGTACGGTTCATCAGTCCTGACCTTCAGGTCTTCGAAAGAAATGGCTCCATCCTGGAGTTCCTGGGAAGCCAGTTTCCAGCCAGTGCTGTGTGTCCAGGGCAGCGCTGGGATGGAAACGCCTCTGGCAGTTTTCACGTGCTCACTCAGACGCCAGAGCGCGCAGCCTGGAACAGTGTCACTGTGTGCTTCTGTCCTCTAGGCCAAGGCCGCTGGCGACGACGAGGCCATGTTCATAGACGAAACCTTCTGCACCGCCCTGGAGTACGGACTGCCCCCCACGGGCGGCTGGGGCATGGGCATTGACCGCGTCGCCATGTTTCTCACAGACTCCAATAACATCAAGGTACCCGGCAGCCCTGGAGGGGCACCGCTCTGTGCACCAGTGTCGGAAGCATGGCCTGGCGGGCCTGGAGCGCAGGGGAAGGGCGTTGGGCTGGGAGGAGGGGCAGGCGGAGAGGTTAGCGGTGACTTCACAAGAGGACCGCCAGGGCATCTGACTGTACAAAATTGGGGGGATTCTACCCAAGGCAGAAGAAATACCAATTGTTTGCATTTCTTAAGGATCCAAGGAACATACTGAGCCGTCTTCATGCATTACCTCATTCAACTTAAGTCAGCCTGGGACATGTAGAAACTATTGCTATCCCCCTATTTCAGATGAAGAAATCATTTGGAGAGAACCCCTCTGTTTATTCTTTCTTTTGATATCGTGACCTAGGCAGTGCTGTGCATTTTTCTTTTTAATATTTATCTATTTGGCTCTGGGTCTCAGTTGCAGCATGTGAGATCCTTTAGTTGTGCATTTCTTCTTTTCCATTGTTTGTAACTGAGAGGGACTAAACTGAAATGAAACAACACAGATCTCCAGGTTTTGGTGATAACAGTAACGGGGGCGGGTCAGTGGGGAGGAGTGGGTGGATGGGCAGGAAGAAGTGCTTCTTAGCTTCAGAATCCATTCTCTCTCCTGTAGGAAGTGCTTCTGTTTCCTGCCATGAAACCTGAAGACAAGAAGGAGAATGTAGCCACCATGGATGTCCCGGAAAGCACAGCACCTGGCACTTCTGTCTAGAAAACAGTAATGGCGAGTCGTGTGACGGGCATTTTTGCATTTCTGTAATCAGGGACTGCGAGGGAATTCCTGTGTGTGTTGCTGTCTATTTGACTATCACATTTCACTTCAGCCGCCAAAAGCGAGAAGAGGAATCAAGAATTCCTTTTTACTCCTTGTTACCAAATAAACCATTTGTCTCTACTCTTGTCTCATCGCTCTTTTTACTTTTGAAATGTCATCTTATCTCCCAGACAACTGACCTAATGAATGTTTAGGATTATACCACTTTAGTCATTCAACAAATTTTTCTAAGTGACATCTAAGTGGAAATCTAGAAACAGAGATCTGAGTGGAAAAGCATAGTCCAGACCAGAGGGCTGCATTTTTGAGGCGCTCCAAAGGGGTCTGGAATGACCAGAAAGGAGTAAGTAAAGCTCAGTGAGGGGCCAAATCATGCAGGCACCTGTAAGCCATGCAAAGGAGTATGTGTTTTATCATGAGGGAGATAAGCCATTGGAGGGTTATGAGCAGTGTTTTTCAAAGACTGTTGTAGTTAGTATGTGGATAGCAAGAGTGAAAGAGAGTTAACTCTGCATTTGCAGGCTGAGGGGGACATGATGGCTTAGTTTTGGATGGTATAAAATGATGGTGATGGTTATGAGTTATTGGAGTTTGCTTGTGTTCCTGAGGTCAGAATCTGTTTGATAATGTGGGCTGTGAGAAGAGGAATCAAATAATTTCAAGGTTTTAGGCCTAAACCACCTGGAAAGCAGAGTTGTCATTGACTTGAGATGGAAAAAATTTGAAGGGCAGGTTTGAGAAGGAAGGTTGAGTGTGGTTTTGGACATATTAAACATGTTTGTTAGATGTTGGGTGAAAAGAGTGAGTAGGATGTTGACTAGTGATTCTGGTGTGTTCATATTTCCAATTCAATGAAAAAAAAAGCTGGGCAGAAAAAGTTAATAAAAAAGTCCAAGATTACCACAGCAATCCAAGAGGAAGACAACAGCAGTTTGTCCAAAGGACTAGGGTTTTGCCATAAAAGTAGAACTGGGTGAATTCAAGAGAGAGATCAACAGGACTTGGTAACAGATTGTATATTGGATTATAATATGAGGGTGAAGGGAAAGGAAATGACAAGGTAATTCACTTTTCAATTTATGCAACTAGATGAACGGTGGTACTAATCCTTGAGATAACTCTGGAAGATGATTCCCCCACAAAAAATCTTTTTAAAAAACTAGAAGAGTCACAGATAGAGGAACAGGATATGTATCTTTGGAGGAATAAGGAACTTACCCTTCCTCTGATCTAGAAAAAAAGAATGGGGGTCAATTAAACTGCACTTCTCTAACTTTGGAGGGATAATATGAAAAGTAGATTCTCTCTCATCTTTCAGTTCAGTTCACTTCAGTCGCTCAGTCGTGTCCGACTCTTTGCGACCCCACGAATGGCAGCATGCCAGGCCCCCCTGTCCATCACCAACTCCTAGAGTTCACTCAGACTCACATCTCATCTTTAGGAATTGAGGTATACAACTGCCAAGTGGTACAGACTCCTGAACTATCCAGACAGCTATACTATGTATACTACATATTACTAGTAATACGTATTACTGACAATCTGAAGGTTTTAGACCTGAACTGTTAGTAAATAAGCCATGAGCCACATGCGGCTACTGCACATTTGAAACGTGGCTGGTCAGAACTGAGATGTACTGTGATTTCACTGGTGGCTCAGACTGTAAAGCGTTTGCCTACAATGCGGGAGATCCGGGTTCGATCCCTGGATCGGGAAGATGTCCTGGAGAAGGAAACGGCATCCCACTCCAGTACTCTTGCCTGGAAAATTCCATGGACAGAGGGGCCTGGTAGGCTATAGTCCATGGAGTCGCAAAGAGTCGTACACGCCTGAGCGACTTCAATGTCAATGTCAATGTAAGTGTAACATACAAACCAGACTTCTGAAACTTAGTATGGAAAAAATATAAAATACCTCAATATCTTTTGTAAAAAATTGATTACACGCTGAAATATGTTGTATATGTCAGGTTAAATAAAACATCGTTTAAGTTCATCTATTTTGAGTTTTTAAAATGTAGAAATTTTTAAGTTACATATCTGGCTCGAATTATATTTCTACTGGATAGCAGTGTTTTAGACAAAAATTTACCCTAATGTTCCAAGATACGACGTCATTCTACTCTTGGAATCTATTCTCTCGCGCACCATCAGCTTCCCGAGCCCCTTTGACTGATACGCACAGCGCCGGAAGTCGGATCTGACCCTCCCGCCTGGCTCCGCCCCCTAAGTGACTACAAAGGCCAGAGTGCACAGTGGGCCGCCTCTTAGTGACGTCACGTCCGCTGCGCCGCACACGCTCCGTCCGCTCCCTTCGACGGCGTGCGTCGTAGAGGTGGGAGGGTCTCAGAGAGTGTCGGGGAGCCGAGGGCGCGCGAGGCGGGGTTGAGGCGGGGGGTGGTCCTCGTGGTTTCTGGGTCAGGTTCCAGTGTCTGACTTTCCCAAGCTCCGTTTGTGTGGGGAGAGGACGTGAGAACAGTACCTCTCCCACCACGCGTCCGGTGGTAAAAGGCGGCTCCTTTAGTGGAAATACAGCCCTCCCGGCGCGGAGAGCCCCCGCTGCGGGCGAGCGCGGAACGCGTGGCGGTGCCGCAGCGTCCTACAAAACCAAAGAGGGCAGGCACCCACCTAGTCCCGGCTGCAGGGGCCCGCAGTCTCCTGTTGACTGGACACCTTGGCCCTACCCGGACTTCTTGAGGGTGTTGAGCGGGGGGCTGAGGGAAGTAGGCTTCCCTTCCAACCCTTCGAAAAGGGCTTTTCGCCCCTGGCCCTAACTTTCTTTGAAAAGGAAGTGGTCTCTTCAGCCTTTTGCAACTGTTAAAACATGCAATCTTGTGGGCAAAGAACTAACAGCTGATCTTTTGTTTCATATAAAAAATTATTCACGTTCTAGGAGAGTGGATTTGAATTTTAGTGGACTCAGTGTAGCTAAACTTTTATTCGTTTCAACTACTGGGCACGCTCATCCTGACAGCACCGAGAATGTGATGATACAAGTTCTGGGCTGCTGCTTCATTGAGAGTCAGCGTTTCTTCTGGCAAGTTCTCTCTTCCTTGGCTATTATGGTTTGTGTACCTATGATTTAATTTCAGGTGGGTACCGGAGTATCTGCCTTCATAAAGTATACTGCCTTCTGATGCTCCTCGCCCCCTCGAAATGAGAGGGAAATCTCTTCCAAACGGAGGATTCAAGGCTTACCCATGTTTTTCTTTTGCTCTAACAAATACAAGATTTATGCTGCAGCTCCCTGGCGGTCTAGAGGTTAGGACCCGCTTTTTTTCCGGCAGTGGTCTGGCTTCAACCCCTACTTAGGGGAACTTGTGGTTGTGGTTTAGTCACTAAGTCGTGTCCGACTCCTGCGACCCCATGGACTGTAGATCTCCAGGCTCGCCTCTGTCAGAATACTGAAGTCAGTTTGAGCTAAGACCCCGCAAACCAGCCCGTGGGGCAAAGAAAACTTATGATGGTTCTCTGACTTATAAATCACAATTTATGTCTGTTCGGCAATGGCAATCCACTCCAGTACTCTTGCCTGGGAAATCCCATGGACGGAGGAGCCTGGTGGGCTACAGTGCATGGGGCTGCGAAGAGTCAGACACGACTGAGCGACTTCACTTTCACTTTTCACTTTCATTCACTGTAGAAGGAAATGGCAACCCAATCCGGTGTTCTTGCCTGGAGAATACCAGGGATGGAGGAGCCTGGTGGGCTGCCATCTATGGGGTCGCACAGAATCGGACACGACTGACGTGACTTAGCAGCAGCAGCAGCCAGATTCTTAATTTAAATCACTATGATCTGATGTACTATGACCATTTATTGAAATAACAACCCACACATCAGAACAGTTAAATGATAAACTGAAGCATATTAGAATTTTTAAAAGTTGGGTCAAAAACCAATTCCAGTTGGGCAGCACCAAAGCAGAAGTAGTTAGGAGCCCTCTGCAGACAGGAGGCAAGGTAGGCTGTTGTAGAAAAAGTGCAGAAACAAAAGAAGAAATCATTTGATTGGCTACAGCTGGAAGCCTAGCTGACAGCTGTTGGTTGGTTGTCCTTAGCAGTTTTGATATGGTAACCTTAAGGTATTTACACACTTAGATCTTGGTTTGCTTAAATAGGCCAACACAGCATTAGAGGCTCATAAATCTAATCGTCCCCTTGTTTTATTAGTTTAACAGTGCAGAGAGCTTATTGTGGAAAAATCAGTTGTCTGCTATATGCCTTGAGGCTCAAGTGGAGCCTTTTTTTTGTTTGGTGACACATTTGGCTTTGCCCATCACCTTATGATCTTATTTTTTCCTAAGAACCTTTTCATACATTTCAGTGACCAAATGAGGTCACTGAGTGAGCATTGATAGCGTCAACAATGAGAAGAGTGTCAAGGGAAGTGTCTAGGCCTCTTTTAGGTCCGCTTCATGGTCTCTTATTCATGGTTTTACGTATGCATCACAGATCCATTATCTGCCAAGGAGCTCAAGGCAAATGAATCAGGAAATTCAAATGTTCTTATTTGTAGTATTAATCTCAATTGATGTAATTATGTTGGACACTGTGCCAACTTTTTGTAAATATTATTTAAGCCTCACAGAAACTCCAGTGGATTAAATACTGTTGTCTCTTTTATCAGATGACACAGAGAGGTTAAGTAATCTACCCAGCATCTCATAGTTAATTTGTAGCAAAACCAGGATTAGAATCCAGAAAGGGTAACTCCAAAGCCCTCATTCGGAGAAGCAGAACTGCTGTCTCACTTGAGTGGTGAGAAAGCACTGGGCTCTGTCACTTCCCTCTACATCATAAAAGATTGTGGAAGAGATTAAAATGTTGCTTTCCTGATGGGGGCGGAGGCTTACTAGACAGAGGATAAAGAACCTCTCTGCTGTGAAGGAAAGAAAAGTAAAATGTCTGGGGAAAAAAGGATAGAAAAGAAGACCTTTATCCCCAGAAAGATGAACTTTGTGTGGTGAGGGTCTGTCTGAAGCAAGCTGAGGTCTGCAGCCCTTTACGTGCTATTTCCAAATGAAAAGTGGAATACCAACAATATTTCCTCATATGCTTTCATTTTGAGTATTGAGCTCAGCTTCATTAGAAACATGTCATATATCCAACATTAGAAACAAAACAGCTTGAAGAAGTAATGTATCTTCTGGGGTTGTGAGATTTGAGACTGTTGCTCTTTCATTAATGATGAAAAGAAAGCAGAGGGGTAGTCAGAAAAGATGATACACAGAGTTACAAACGGGGAGCCTCAGGAGGAACATGAAGGGGCTACCTGTGAAAGCCTGCTGCAGCAAGGTGTGGGTTGCAGCATCTTGCCTTGGCTCTCCTTTCTGTCCTGACAGCTATGGGTTTTGATCAGGGCCTGAGCACCATGTGGACTGCGGATGAGATTGCCCAGCTGTGTTACGAGCATTATGGGAGCAGGCTGCCCAAGCAAGGGAAGCCTGAGCCCAGCCGCGAGTGGACGTTGCTTGCAGCCGTGGTGAAGATACAGCCCACAGCTGACCAGGCCTGCGACCACTCTGACAGACCAGTGCAAGGTGAGACCTTTTCTCCCTGAAACACACTGTCTCTCCCAGTAAGAGACACAGGGCTAGACAAGGGATGGTGGTGGTTGGGTGTGATCCGAGATGCCAGGCACATTCTGCTGCTGCTGGCCAGGCGCTGCGGGACCTCTGGTGGCGGGAGATGGCGGTGCAGAAACCACAGCCCTCAGCTGGGGCAGCCTGTGAGTGAGTCCTCTGGATGAATGGGGGGGGGGGTGGGTTAAACTTGCCAACCATTCAGATTCTAAGAACTCATTTCATGATTTGCTTTTTTCCCCCCTCAGTGACAAAGGAAGTTGTCTCAATGGGAACAGGAACCAAATGCATAGGCCAGTCCAAAATGAGGAAGAGCGGTAAGGCTGGGTGGGGTCTACACAGGGCCTGTTAGGGAGTTTTAGAAAACCGGTGTCCCTGTCACCTGTTTCTCTTCCCAGCAGAGCAAAGGGGCCTTATCACCAGGTGGCTGACCTTTCACTTCCTGCTGACTGTTGCTCCAGTTGGAAGGACAGAACTCATTTAAAGAATGGAAATAAGTTTCAGAAGCAAAGGCCACCAGGAACATCTGTCTGAGTGGATTGAAAGTTGGCCATTTATTTTCATGCTCAAACCAAAAGTTCCCTGAGTTTAGCTTTTCATAGTACATCTGAAGCCCCAGAAAGCAATCATGAATTAAATGGAGATTTTGGCACAAGAAAGAGTAAGAAAATCCCTTAGAGGTCTGGCATCTTCACTTTCTGGATGCCAGTTAACAGATTCCTCCTCCAGTTGGCTTCCCTCATCTCCTAGTTTCCCTGGGGATATGAGGACACTGTTCCAGGACTACTGTTGATTGAGTTCAACGGAATTGTTTCACCATGGGCACAAGTATGGCACCAGGGGACAAAAGATCTGGACCTCTGTCCTCCTGATTAAGATTTCCCTATAAGTCAGGAGTTCTCAGCTAGGGGAGATTTGCCCCCCAGGAGACGTTTGGCAATGTCTGAAGACATTTTTCACTGTCAAAACTGGGAGAAGAGGAATATGCTAGTGGTCTCTAGTGAATAGAGAGGCCAGGAATGCTGCCAAACATCCTGCAGTGCACACGACACCCCCCCCCACACACACACACACACAAAGCTGAGGAAACCCTGCTGTAAGTGCTGCGCCAATAATGATTGTACTGCTTTCTGGCAAAGCCCTCCAGGAGTTATGTGGCCAATCTGGGTGCTGGGGAAAACCGCCATGTTCTGCTTTCAGGAACCAGGGCCTCTCTAGGTTCCATATGTTTTCACTAGTGTCTTGTCTTTGCCGCAGGTGACATCCTCAATGATAGCCATGCTGAGGTCATAGCCAAAAGGAGTTTCCAAAGGTAAAGCCACACCCCCAGAAAGCTTGATCTAGCATGGGTGGGGGCACCAGAATTTGCATTTCTAATAAGCCCCCAGGTAATACTAATTATGTCAGCCTCTGAACTGTACTTAAAATACAGTTGGTCTGGTCTAGACTGGGGTTCTCACACTTGAGTGTGCTTCAGAATCACCTGGAGGGTTTGTTAAAACCCAGATATCTGGGCCCATCCCTAGGGGTCCTGATTAAGCAGATCCAGGTGGAGCTTGAAAAGTTGCATTTCCACTTTTTTTTTAATGTTTATCTATTTGCCGTCTCGGGTCTTAGCTGTGGCCCATGGCATCTGTGTTGTGTCATGCAGGATCTTTTCCACGTGGCGTGTGGACTCCAGCTGCAGCACGTAGTTGCGCCCTGGGGGCTTAGTTGCTCCACAGCACATGGGGGCTTAGTTCCCCGACCAGGGATCAAACCCTAGTCCCCTGCATGGTAAGGCAGACTCTTAACCACTGGATCACCAGGGAAGTCCCAGAAGGTGCATTTCTAATAAATTCCAGCTGGTGCTGCTGGTTCATGGACCCCATTTTGAGAATCACTAGATTGTTCTCATAATTCTAGGTCACTATCTGTTTCACTGGTCTCCAGTATCTCTTTCCTTCTTAGTAATCACCCAACCAGAGTCTCTCCCTTGACCACAGACATGGGTGGTTCGCTCTGGTAACACCCCCCACCCCGCATCCCATTAGGTACCTGCTCCATCAGCTCCACTTGGCAGCTGCCCTGAAAGAGGATAGCATCTTTCTCCCAGGATCTCAGAGAGGACTGTGGAAACTCAGACCAGACCTCTTCTTTGTGTTTTTCTCCAGCCATACACCCTGTAAGTATATTCAAATCTCTGGATTCATGTTACATTCATCTTTACTTCCTTATTGGTGTCTTATCCGTGAGTATGTTTCTCAAAAAAAAAAACTCTTTAGCGAACATGTAGTTACAGCCAGTGACAGTGCCTTTTTGTGAACAGCCCAGTGTGCCTAATCACTTCGCTACCAAGGAAAGTGGAGGGCACATCACGCACACTGTTATTCAGTTCTCAGTTCCCAATCAGGATCAGGAAACTTAAAGGTCCAAAACCAACAATAGGGCTTAGAAGTCCAAAGCCCTGAGTTCTGTGGCGGTTTATCCTGACACTCATTCATTCATTAAACACGTCAGTTTCATTTAGTTGCTCTGTCATGTCCAACCCTTTGTGACACCATGAACTGCAGCATGCCAGGCTTGCCTGGCCATCACCAACTCCCAGAGTTCACTCAAACTAATGTCCATCAGGTCGGTGATGCCATCCAACCATCTTATCTTCTGTTGTCTCCTTCTCCTGCCTTCAATCTTTTCCAGCATCGGGGTCTTTTCAGATGAGTCAGTTCTTTGCGTTAGGTGGCCAAAGTATTGGAGCTTCAGCATCAGTCCTTCCAATGAATATTTAGGACTGATTTCCTTTAGGAGTGACTGGTTGGATCTCCTTGCAGTCGAAGGGACTCTCAGGAGTCTTCTCCAACACCACAGTTCAAAAGCATCAGTTCTTTGGCGCTCAGCTTTCTTTATAGTCCAACTCTCACATCCATACATGACTACTGGAAAAACCACGGCTATTACTTGATGGACCTTTGTTAACAAAGTAATGTCTCTGCTTTTTAATATGCTGCCTAGGTTGGTCATAACTTTTCTCTCAAGGGACAAGCGTCTTTTAATTTCATGGCTGCAATCACCATCTGCAGTGATTCTGGAGCCCCCAAAAATAGTCTCTCACTGTTTCCATTGTTTCCCCATCTATTTGCCATGAAGTGATGGGACCAGATGCCATGATCTTAGTTTTCTGAATGTTGAGTTTTAAGCCAGATTTTTCACTCTCCTGCTTCACTTTCATCAAGAAGCTCTTTAGATCTTCTTCACTTTCTGCCATAAGGGTGGTATCATCTGCATATCTGAGGTTATTGATATTTCTGCCAGCAATCTTGATTCCAGCTTGTGCTTCATCCAGCCAGGCATTTTGCATGATGTACTCTGCGTATAAGTTAAATAAGCAGAGTGACAATATACAGCCTTGACGTACTCCTTTTCTCATTTGGAACCAATCTGTTGTTCCATGTCCAGTTCTAACTGTTGCTTCCTGTCCTACATACAGGTTTCTTAAGAGGCAGGTCAGGTGGTCTGGTATTCCCGTCTCTTGAAGAATTTTCCACAGTTTATTGTGATTCACACAGTGAAAGGCTTTGGCATAGTCAATAAAGCAGAAGTAGATGTATTTCTGGAACTCTCTTGCTTTTTCAGTGGTCCAGCAGATGTTGGCAATTTGATCTCTGGTTCCTCTGCCTTTTCTAAATCCAGCTTGAACATCTGGATATTCATGGTTCACGTACTGTTGAAGCCTGGCTTGGAGAATTTTGAACATTACTTTGCTAAGGAGTGAGATGAGTTCAGTTGTGCGGTAGTTGAACATTCTTTGGCATTGCCTTTCTTTGGGATTGGAATGAAAACTGACCTTTTCTTTTTTTTTTTTATTTTACTTTACAATACTGTATTGGTTTTGCCATACATCAACATGAATCCACCACGGGTGTACATGAGTTCCCAATCCTGAACCCACCTCCCTCCCCATACCATCTCTCTGGGTCATCCCAGTGCACCAGCCCCAAGCATCCTGTATCCTGCATCGAACCTAGACTAGCAGTTCGTTTCTTACATGATATTATACATGTTTCAGTGCCATTCTCCCAAATCATCCCACCCTGTCCCTCTCCCTCTCCCACAGAGTCTAAAAGTCTGTTCTATACATCTATGTCTCTTTTGCTATCTCACATACAGGGTTATCCTTACCGTCTTTCTAAATTCCATATATATGTGTTAGTATACTGTATTGGTATTTTTCTTTCTGGCTTACTTCACTCTGTATAATCGGCTCCAGTTTCATCCACCTCATTAGAACGGATTCAAATGTATTCTTTTTAATGGCTGAGTAATACTCCATTGTGTATATGTACCACAGCTTTCTTATCCATTCATCTGCTGATGGACATCTAGGTTGCTTCCATGTCCTGGCTATTATAAACAGTGCTGTGATGAACATTGGGGTACACGTGTCTCTTTCACTTCTGGTTTCCTTGGTGTGTATGCCCAGCAGTGGGATTGCTGGGTCATAAGGCAGTTCTATTTCCAGTTTTTTAAGGAATCTCCACACTGTTCTCCATAGTGGCTGTACTAGTTTGCATTCCCACCAACAGTGTAAGAGGGTTCCCTTTTCTCCACACCCTCTCCAGCATTGAAAACTGACCTTTTCCAGTCCTGTGGCCACTGCTGAGTTTTCCAGATTTGCTGGCATATTGAGTGCAGCACTTTAACAGCATCATCTTTTAGGATTTGAAATAGCTCAACTGGAATTCCTTCACCTCCACTAGCTTTGTTCATAGTGATGCTTTCCTAAGGCCCACTTGACTTCACATTACAGGATATCTGACTCTAGGTGAGTGATCACACCATCATTGTTATCTGGGTCATGAAGATCTTTTTTGTATGGTTCTTCTGTGTATTCTTGCCCCCTCTTCATTAAACACATATTTTCTACTGTTTGTCAGGAAAGTGTGAAATATGGTTATGTAGCAGTGAATAAGACTAGTCCCTCATTTACCCTTTAATTTTTCAGGAGGTATAGACAGTCATGATGAGTTAAGGTAGATTTTGATAAATTTAAGGGGATGTTCAGGTGCTGTAGTTGCATTTGGCAGGAAGATCAAACCTGGCCCAGGGGGTCACTTCTATCCTTTGTTTTTCTGTCTAGAAAACTGAGAATAATTTCTACCCTTTTAGACAACTCAGGAATGATAGTAAAATTTTCTCACCCTAAAAATTTTGAAATAAGGAAATAAGATTGTCCCATGGGTATATTACACTAATCAGTCTTTAGAGACAATAACTAAAGAACATAATTCAAATAAAAAATATAACTTTATGAACGAACAGAAAAATGACATACAGAGAAAGGCAGGGCTCATCCATACTCTGTTCTTAGCAATGTCTTTGGACCAAGGCACCCAAGGACCAAAGGATGTTTCTTAACTCAGTGTTTCTCAAACTGTGATATATATAAAATGCACCCCAAGAACTTGTTAAACTGAACATTCAAATACAGCAACTCTGGAGCGGATCGGGAGGCCTGCATTTCTAACCAGCTCCCTGGTGATGCCAGAAGTCTTGGCCCGTGGATCCCGCTTTGACCAGCCAGGGCCTGGTTGATCCTAGTAGCAGGTGTAGCATTCTTGTGGAGAGAGCTATCTGGGGATTATAGCTAGCCTGACCACCTAATCAAACTACGAAACTCAGTGGTCCACAGGCTGGTACCGCTCTGTGAGAGAGCGCTGCGCCATGGCCACATGAGAAAACTCAGGACTGTTCAGCGAGTTGTTCAAAAAGCTAATTTCTTTCCATTTTAAGCTTATGAGATCTTTATGTATTTTTAAATTAATGATAAATAAGCTTTTGAAAGATCTTACTTGATGGAATATAAAATTGACCACACTCTATTGATCTTAAAATCTTTGGGGATTTTACTGGTCTGTGAAATCAAAATCTGGAACTGCTGATCTAACACTCTGGGTCATGGGCCATCTTTTACAGTGGGATGTCTCCAGTGGGGGACGAGAGAACACTAGAGAATGTAATGGTCTGGCTCACTTGGCATTTATTCCTCATTACTAACTTAAGTTGGTGCCTGGGTTGGCTACTTCAGACTTGTGCATTTGAGTTGTGTTAGCATGAGTCAGACTCCTGAGTTCAGACATTGGTCAGGATCAAATCTCTGAGCCTTCAGAGTGGGAGGTGGGCCCTAGGGAATTCTTCAAAGTCACTGTCACCTTGTGAGGTCTCTGGAAGCCTGCCAGCCAGCCTCTCTGGCAACACTCCCATTTCTGCATCGCTTGCCTCTCCCACTCTTAGACCACAGATGTATTATTTACACACTTTAGAAAAGTAGTACACATTAAGTTAGTGTTTGAAGAGTCTCCCTTCTCTTGGGAAAGCTATGCTTTTTACTGACCTCTGGTTTTCTTTGGTTCAATGTAAACACAGAGTAAGTCAGAAATCTCTAAACCAGCACAGGGAAATACCAGTTATGCAAGTCTTTACTGAGAGGATATGCAAGATGGGAAAATTATAAGCATTATTTGCCAAACTTATTTAACCATGAAATCAACCCTCCACTTTTATTTCCTAAGGCATCTTGGGGATAACACTCCACAAAATGCACTTGGGAAACCGTGCTTGTTCTAAATCAGGGGTTCCCCACTCAGGACAATTTTGAACCCCAGGGGACACTTGGCAGCATCTGTAGACATTTTGGTGGTCAGACTCAGGGCTGCTATCAGTATTTAGGAGGTAGAAACCAGAGAGACTGCTAAACATCCTGTAATATATAGAATAAGCCCCCATGGCAAAGAATTATCTGGCCCCAAATGTCCATGTGGAGGTTGAGAAAGCTTGGTCTAATGTAGTGTTTCCAGAACATCCTGGGATCTTTGTTAAATGGTTCAATTTTTTAAAAACTCCTTCCACTGAGAGATTCTAGCTCACTGGGTCTAGGATAGGGTCATGAGTGAGAACCCCAGAGAACTGTTATTAGGGAAATTTGGCCAAGTGTTCTCAATTCATCTCAGGTCAGCTGGGAGAAAAGTATTAAGCTTCATTTAGAGCAGTCGTTCGGAGAAGGTGATGGCACCCCACTCCAGTACTCTTGCCTGGAAAATCCCACGGGTGGAGGAGCCTGGTGGGCTGCAGTCCATGGGGTCACGAAGAGTCAGACACGACTGAGCAGCTTCACTTTCACTTTTCACTTTCATGCATTGGAGAAGGAAATGGCAGCCCACTTCAGTGTTCTTGCCTGGAGAATCCCAGGGATGGGGGAGCCTGGTGGGCTGCTGTGTATGGGGTCGCTCAGAGTCGGACACGACTGAAGCAACTTAGCAGCAGCAGCAGAGCAGCAGAGCAGTCATTCTCAAACTCGAGGTTGTATCAGAATCACATGGAGAGCTTATTGAAACAGACTGCTAGGTACCACCTCAGGAGTTTCTGATTCAACAAGTCTACCATGGGTCCCAAGATGTGGCATTTCTAACAGGTTCACAAGGGATGCTCAGGCAGCTGGTCTGGGGGCCTCACTTTGGGAACAACTGGTTTAAGGGATTTCTTCTCCTGCAGGTGGGGATGCCTCCATCATTCCAATGCTTGAGTTTGAAGATCAGCCTTGCTGTCCTGTCAGTAGAGATTGGGCCAGTAACCCATCAGTAGAAACTAGTGATAACCTAGAAGCTCTTGAAGATAAAAGGAAATGTGAAGACCCAGAAAGTCCTGTTACTAAAAAAATGAGGCTGGAGCCCAGGACTCCTGGTGGTACAGCTCACCGTCAGAGTTTTGGCAGTCAGGAAAAGGGCCCAAATCCACCAAATGTCAGTAGCTCTAATCTCACGGCAGAGGAACTGGCCAGTGTCACTGGAATGACCCCTAGTGGTGCCCAGGTGATGGATGTTTATAGAACTGGAGCCAAATGTGTGCCTGGAGAAGCTGGAGACTCAGGGAAGCCTGGTGCTGCATATCACCGGGTGGGGCTGCTCCGAGTGAAGCCAGGCCGGGGGGACAGGACTTGTTCCATGTCCTGCAGCGACAAGCTGGCACGGTGGAACATCCTCGGATGCCAGGGGGCACTGCTGATGCACTTCCTAGAAGAACCCATCTACCTGTCAGCTGTGGTCATTGGAAAGTGCCCCTACAGCCAGGAGGCCATGCAGAGAGCACTTATCGGGAGGTGAGAGGGCAGGGGGGCCATCTTGCCAAGAAACGGTCTAGGGTTATGTGCATGGGGCCTTGAACGCGGGTACAGACGTAGAAAAAGTTAGGGTTTGTCCTAAGGGAGTGACTAAGAAACTGCTCAAACGTTCATTTTGTGTACAGTAATTAAGAAAAGAAAAAGAAACCACAGAAGTGGCCAGCTATAGAAGATTGTGATTGTTTTTTACAACTAATACTGATGAGAATTAAACATGGAAAAATGCTCATAATGTTTAAAGAGCAATTTAGAAGGTAAGATGAGTTCATTTCAGTCTTAAAGTATATTATGTCCATAGGAAAAAAAACTATAGATATATACCAAGAAAGGTATTAATATGATTACCTCTGAGTTGTGGTTTTATGGGTGATATTTTTTTTCTTCTTTATGATTACTCTCTTTTTTTTTGCAGTGCACACAGTTTGCTATTGTTATGTTTAAGAACACTCAAACAGTAGTGTTAATTTTTAAAAAGAAAAAAGATGAAGGATGACCACCCAAGTGTGATCTCCCTAAAGAAGGGCGGCCACGCCTGATTCCTGCCACAGTACCGAGGGCAGAATATGGCCAGGGCCCGGGGAAACCTGGGCGCTCTTGTCAAATGCACTCTCCTAAAGCCAGCTCTTGGGAGCAGTGCCAGGGTACGACCCACTAATTCCACTCCCAGGCACATACCCAAAAGGAATAAGGACATGCATCTGCACAGAGGCTGTGCATGAGTGTTCAGAGCAACGTTAGTCATGATACCCTAAAAGTGAAATGACCCAAATGCCCATCAGCTGCTCAACAGATCAATCAAAGATGGTAGCTCCCTACAGTGGAATGTTAGTCAGCCTCAAAAAGGGATGGAGTCTGATACATGTCACAGCAGGGATGAACCTTGAAAACCTTATGCCAAGTGGAAGAAGCCACACGTATGATTTCATGGACTGAAATGTCCAAAGTAGGCAAATCCAGAGAAGGTAGATTCATGGGTGCCAGGGGCTGGAGAAGGAGACGGGGAGTTACTGCTGTTAGGGTGTGACTGGGATTTCTCTCGAGCTGATGGAAAAGTTAGATTTTGGTGCTTGCTGCACAACTCTGTGACTAAAAGCACTGAATTATAACTTGAAATGGGTGAGTTTTATGGTGTATAAACTTATACCAATAAAGATGCTAAGGGGGAAGAAAGGCAATCCTAGGCACGGTGCCCAAGGCATTTTCCCTGTTTTCCATGGTTTCTTGATTCTGAGACTATAAGTTGCTGTCTACTTGGTTCTAGACCCACTTCATGTTGGCATCTACTTTGTGTGAAATAGAAAAAAATGAAGCTATATATTACAGAATAATTACGGTTTCTGGTATATTTGAATGACTCCTTAGGAAGTTACTGCCAACAGGTTAGTATTTCTGCTTAACGTCTTCAGATCTTTCAAACCCATTACAAGGAGTAGAGTTTGGTGCTGCTGAAGCCCCTGAGGGACGGTGGTAAGTTCATAGCTTCACTTCAGAGTGACGGAAGTGGTTTTCCCTCACTCGGAAGTCTCCAAGGATCTAGGTTCTGTTCTGTCAGTACCTCCTATACCATCCCCATAAATAAATAAACAAATGCACACAGCTTCTAAAGCTTTTGCCTCTTGCTGAGACGTGGGTGGTGATGTGGTGCTCAGCCCTAGATATTCTCTCTGTCGAGGAGTGAGCCAAATTTCATGCATTTTCCCTCACATTTAGGTGTCAGAACATCTCAGCTCTGCCAGAAGGCTTTGGAGTTCAAGAAGTGAAAATACAGCAGTCAGATTTACTGTTTGAACAGAGCCGCTGTGCAGTGCAGACGAGAAAGGCTGACAGCCCAGGCCGACTTGTTCCTTGTGGCGCAGGTGAGGGGTCCAGGTTCCACTTGCTCTGGAGTCACCTGTCCCCAGGCTGTAGAGTGGCCTGGGAGACACTCCATCCTCCCAGCCTGGGGTAGCACTTTCCCACACAAGTTGTCAGTAACATGGGCTCAGGAGATACCCACAGTGGGTCAGGATCATGCTGTGTGACCCTGGGCAACTTGTTCTCTCTTAGCCTCAGTTTCTTCATCTTCAGATAAGAATTTGTCATTTATTTGTCAGGGTTGTTATGCGGAATAAATGAGAGGTTTTTTCATGCATTTGCTGCGTGTCCAGCTTATGGTAAGTGTTTTAACGATTGTCAGCCCCGATGGTGGTGATGGTGAAGAACCATGAGCTACTTTATACCCTTGTACTCCGGAGGGCAGGTGGCAGAGTGACAGCCACTGTCTCTGACATCATATCCAACTGTCGTGGGTCTGCAGTGGTAGGGAAATATTCTTACTAAAATACCTCTGACATTTACGGAAAACTGAACACTTTTAACCCCAGAATCTTACCTTTTCCTAGCCATCAGCTGGAGTGCAGTGCCTGAGCAGCCCCTGGATGTCACCGCCAATGGCTTTCCCCAGGGGACAACAAAGAAAGGAATCGGACGCCTTCAGGCCAGGTACAGAATACTGGGGCGGGCGGTGGTGGCAGGGTGTTCACACCTCACCACCCTCCGATTCCAGAGCATTTCCATCCCCGCAGAAAGAGCCCCCCACCCATGAGCAGTCCCTCCCCTCCCCTTCTCTCGCCCTTGGAGCCCACAGGTCTACTTTCTGTTTTTATGGATTTACCTGTTCTAGACTTTTCTCTGCACGAAATCATACAATATGTGGCTTCTTTCACTTAACATGAGGTTTTCAGGCTTCATCCGTGTTGTATCATGTGTCACTCCTTCATTCCTTTATTCCATCATATGGATATACCATTTGGAGGGGGGCGCTAGGGTTTTTAATTTTTATTTTGGGGCTGCACAACTTGTAAGATCTCAGTTCCCTGACTGGGGATCAAACCCTTGCCCCTGTAATGAAAATGCAGAGTCCCAACCGCCAGACCACCAGGGAATTCCTTGGGTATACCAGGTTTTTAGTCTGGTCCATTGATGGTTATTTTACTCTGGGGGTATATGAATAATAATTCTGCTCTGAACATTCAGAATGCAAGCTTTTGGGTGGACATTTGTTTTCAATTCTCTTGCGTATGCTTGGAGTGGGATTGCTGGGTCATGGGATAACTTTATGTTTAACTTTTGAGGAACTGACAGACTGTTTTACATAACAGCTGCAACATTTTAGACTTCCATCAGCAGTACATGAGAATTTCATTTACCCCACATCCTTTCCAACACTTGTTTTTATCTGTCTTTTATTGTAACCATTGAATGTGCAGTTCTGTTTCATTGTGGATTTGATTTGCTTTTCTCTAGTAACTAATGACGCTGAGCATCTTTTCCTGAATAGCCAATTGTATATCTTCTTTAAAGAAATAACTATTTAGATCTTTTGCCCACTTTTAAAATCAGTTCGTCTTTTTATTGTTGATTTGCAAGATTCCCTTGTATATTCTGGGTATGAACCCTTTATCAGATATGTATTTCAAATATTTTCTCTAATTCGGTGGATTGTCTTTCGTTTTTTTGAAGTGTTCTTTAAAGCAGAAACGTTTTCGATTTTGAGGAAGTCCATCTTACCTATTTATTTCATGGTTTGTGCTTTTAGTGTCATATGTGAAAATCTGTAGTCTAATCCAAGGTAACAAATACTTACCTAGTATTTTCTTCTCATAGTTTTAGCTTTTATGTTTAGGACTTTAATCTATTTTGATTTAGTTTTTATAAGGTATGAGGTAGGGATCCAACTTTATTCTTTTGTACGTGGATGTCCTTGTCCCAGCATCATTTCTTGGAAAGGCTATTCTTTCCTCTTGTTGTTCAGTTGCTCAGTTGTGTCTGACTCTTTGCAACCCCATGGACTGTAGCACGCCTGGCTTCCCTGTCCTTCATCATCTCCCAGAGCTTGCTCAAAGTCGTGTCCATCAAGTCAGTGACGCCATCCAACCATCTCATCCTCTGTCATCCCCTTCTCCTCCTGCCTTCTATCTTTCCCAGCACCAGGGTCGTTTCCAGTGAATCAGCTTTTCCCATCAGGTGGCCAAAGTATTGGAGCTTCAGCCTCAGTAGCAGTCCTTCCAGTGAATATTCAGGGTTGATTTTTTTTTTTAGGATTGACTGGTTGGATCTCCTTGCAGTCCAGGGGACTCTCAGGAGTCGTCTCTAACACCACAGTTTGAAAGCATCAATTCTTCAGCCTTCTTCTTTGCCCTGGAAAATTTTGAAAAGAACACTTTCTTGGGTCTTACCACAAGAAATTCTGGTTTAGTAGAACAAGGCTGGAACCCAAGAATCATTTATGAAGCTTCACAGTGATTAGACTGGCAAGAAGAGTGCCATAAATACAAGACTTTGCATCTTCAAATTGACTTTTATTGAAATGTGGAGCATGTGCTCTGCTGGACATGAGACTTGGGTATCATGCCTGTGTGTTTGGAAGTTCATGTATCTGCCTTATTGGTTCTTTTGTTAAATGTTCATCTTGGCCACTCTGCTTTTCACTCCCAGTGAACCACAGAGGGTCTGCAGTAACCCAAGGGTGCACGGGGCTGTGGGCTAGTAGCCTCTCCAGCAAGGTCTTTCGGTCCGTCTGGATTGAGCTGCTGCTGAATGACTGTTGTCAGACTCCCACAGTTTAAAAGTAGTTCTTTTCACTTTAAGTGGCTCTTCCATGTCTTTTTTATGCCCCCTTATAAAGAGTTGTATTGTAATGAAAGTTCACAGGTGGACTTGTTTCTTTTCTTTTTGACAATAACAACTTACATCCTTTCAGACTTAAAAAAAAAAAAAAGTATTTTTCTTCACAAACACTAACAAGGCTTCAGACTCCTGTTCAGGAGATCTGGCCTGTCTCTTAGTGGCCTAAGCTATTGAATCGAGTAGTATTTACAAAATTTTTGTTGTTGTTTTCGTTTTAGGGATAGAGATTTTTTTGCAGTTTTTCTCAAGGACCTCCCAGCTTCAGGCCAAGGTCTGCATCTCTCAGGGGATCAGCCCTTAACCACAGACCAGGATGTGTGAGCAGAGCAGGTCAGGAGGGACAGGGAGCACACTTCCTGCTGAGTTCTGCCTTTGCAGGCAGTGACAGACTAGCCACACCCCATGCTGGCCCCACCCACCTGCCTGTGGCTTCAGTTTGTTGCTTTGCTGAGGTCTAAATGCTCTTCACTGTGAACCCGTACCGTCTTTTACCTTAAAACTTGCCTTACCACTGCTTTCTGGCTCAAAATTACCATCTTTTCTCCAGATTCCTAAAGTGCTCTTTTCCAGCTTGTCCCAATACGTCGCTGTTTTCTGTGTGATTGGGAGTGCCCCTGTTCTCACCCTGGCTCTGTCTCCAGTTACCCAGGTGTCTTTGGACAAGTCCATTAGCCCTCTGGGCCTCAGTTCAGTTCATTCGCTCAGTCTTGTCCGACCCTTTGTGACCCCATGGACTCCAGCACGCCAGGCTTTTCTGTCCTTCACCAACTCCTGGAGTTTGCTCAAACTCTTGTCCATCAAGTCAGTGATGCCATCCAACCATCTTATCCTCTGTCATCCCCTTCTCCTGTGTTCAGTCTTTCTCAGCATCAGGGTCTTTTCCAGTGAGTCAGTTCTCATCAGGTGGCCAGAGTATTGGAGTTTCAGCTTCAGTATCAGTCCTTTCAGTGAATATTCAGGACTGATCTTTAGGATGGACTGGTTGGATCTCCTTGCAGTCCAAGGGGCTCTCCAGAGCCTTCTCCAACATCATAGTTCAAAAGCATCAATTCTTCAGCGCTCAGCTCTCTTTATGGTCCAACTCTGACATCCATACATGACTACTGGAAAAACCATAGCCTTGACTAGACGGACCTTTGTTGGCAAAGTAATGTCTCAGTGTGTAGTAATGTCTCAGTGTGTTCATATCTGTATGAACCTCGGTGTGTTCATATCTGTAAGACAGATATGGCCTCATGAGACTGAGGCCTCAGAGTTAGGGCCTCCGTATGTTTGTGTCTCCAAGACGAGGATACTGGAGAAGGCAGTCCGAGGCTTCTGTCGTGTTGTGGATGTCTCTCCATTTAGAAGGCAGACTTCATACAGAAGGAAGTTCATAGCGGAAAGAGCAGAAGCTCCGCAGTTCCAGAGACTGAGGTTTAATTCCAGGCTCCTTTCCCCCAGTAATTGAACAAATTACTTTACCTCTCTGAGCCCCAGTTTCCCCAACAATGAAACAAGGGTAACTCCGAATATCTATCACCCAGGAATGTGAAAATAGAGAGAGAGTGCCTCTAACATGGTGCAGGGCTTTCAGTAGACATCTTGTTAAGATAGATGCCCCTTCAGTCATCAAATGAAGTTGCATGTTACGTTTGAAAGAGTCAGTTGCTTTAATTCTAAAGACTGACCACTGCAGGAGAGAGAGGGTTTCCTCACTTTTCATTCCTGAGTGCCCTCCTGGGACTCGTTTTAGAACGATCTGGAATACAAACTCAAGACTGGGATGTTAGACGCATTTAAAATTCTAGTGCAATACTCAAAGGTAATATTTTTATACCTTTTTAAAATTAAATTTTATCGGAGTACAGTTGTTTTACAGTGTTGCGTTCGTTTCTGCTGTACAGCAAAGTGAATCAGTTATAGATATGCAAGTATTCCCTCTCTTTTAGACTTCCTTCCCGTTTAGGTCACCACAGAGCACTGAGGAAAGGTCCGCGCGCTGGACAACAGGTTCTCATCACTTTATACATTTGTTGTTGTTTAGCTGCTAAGTCATATCTGACTCTTTTGTGACCCCATGGACTTCAGCCCACCAGGCTCCCCCGTCCCTGGGATTCTCCAGGCAAGAATGCTGGAGTGGGTTGCCATTTCCTTCTCCATTTTTACATCAATCCCAGTCTCCCAATTGATGCCACGCCTCCCTTCCCCCTCTTGGTATCCATAATTTGTCTTCTCTATATCTGTGTCTTTATTTCTGGTTTGCAGATAAACTCATCTGTACCATTCTTCTAGATTCCATATGTAAGCAGTGTTATACAGTATTTGTTTTTCTCTTTCTGACTTACTTCACTCCGTATGCCAGTTTCTTAGTCTATCCATGTCTCTGCAGACAGCACCATTTCATTCCTTTTTATGGCTGAGTAATACTCCCTTATATATATGTACCACATTATCCATTCCTCTGCTGAGGAACATTTGGAGTGCATCCACGTCCTGGCTGTTGTAAATAGTGCTGCAGGGAGCACTGGGGCGTGTGTGTCTTTTTGAGTTATGGTTTTCTCTGGCTATATGCCCAGGAGTAGGATTGCTAGATCATATGGTAGTCCTGCTTTCAGTTTTTTGAGAAACCTCTAAACTATTCTCCATAGTGGCTATATCAGTTTATATCCCACCAAGAGTATAGGAGGGCTCCCTTTTTCCCACATCCTCTCCAGCATTTATTGCTTGTAGATTTTTTGATGATGGCCATTCTGATTGGTGGGAGGTGACACCTCACTGTAATTTTGATTTGCATCTCTCTAGTAGTTAATGATGGTGAGCAATTTTTTCATGTGTTTGTTGGCTGTCTCTATGATGGCCAACCAACACTTGAAAAAGTAGTATTTACGTCTTCGTGTTTATTGCAAACAAGGAGATAATAACAGGAATCAGATAAAGGACCCTCACTTTCCAGAAGCTTAATTTTACTCTTTGCCCCAAAGTGGCAAATCCTTTTAAATTCTCTTTGCTCTGAAGAGGCATATCGTCTTTCCATCCCACATGAGCTACCACAGCATCCTGGAGAGATCATTACATGGCTCATTGGATTATAAAAGAGAAGGATAAGAGAGGAAACAAAGTGTGTCTAAGTGTGTTAGAATAAAGATAGGCCTAGGTTGAATGTGAATGTGTGGTCTTCAAAAAAAATTATGTATATATGTATAGCTTTCCTAGCTCTTTGATGCACCAATGAGCAACGTTAACCACCTCACCAGGGAGACGTTAACATCTAAGAAAGTAATCCTCACTGCTAAAAGGAACTAGGGTTTATTAGAACATAGCATCTAGCAGTCACCAAGATGGTTTTGCTCCACAGGTGACATTAATGGTTATTGTTGGGTGAGTCTCTTTGGCAGAGAAGTTATTAGTGTGGTCACTCTGTTCTGTTGTTGAACAAGTCTTGAGAAAGGTCTTATTTCTCTGGAGGGAGATCTTTTCCAGCAAAGGAGAGATTCCCAATTTGTCTTTATAGATAGAACACCTAAACATTACTCATGAGGTGACTTAGACCAAAAGCACTCATAAGAGAAAGTACCATTCGTTACCCCAGAAGGAAGAATGTTGAAAACATTTGCAGACCTGTTCTCGAAAAGCTGCTAAGCTCTCTATCACCGATGGCTTCTCACGGTGATGCTAGGGGCCTTGACGTTTCACCACAGTGTTTGTGGTGAACAGAATCCAGCTGACTCCTTCCTGTGAGGTTTAAGCAGTGTGTTTCTTTAATGAACCTTGAGTGAACCCTTCTCCAGACTACAGAGCATGGCGTGGTTGATTGCTGAGGCTTCTTATTCTTGAATGAAATTCCTTGACATATTTCATTAATGTTCTGTAATTATATAGCCAGATGTTCTTTCATAGTTGTACATCAGCAGCCACTGGGCTTTAGCAAAAATCTCATGGGCTCTCCTATCAGTATTTCAAAGGGAAACATGAGCATCTGGAACAAGATACTAGCTTATTTTTTGTATTCCTCTTTTGCTGATTCTGGGTGATGTGGGCAGTGGAAATGTTGGCTCTGTAAGACTCTCTAGACTTCCTGAAAATATGTGGTCATGTCACCAAAAACGGTTGCAGACTCTTAAATCTAGAAATGAAATCTCTGATTCTAGGTAAAAGTGAGCATATCAACTTATCTACCTGAAAGTATACATGCAATAAAGCATAAATAATGTTAGTTTTTAACTGGGTAAAACCAACCATGATACAGTACTAATTATCTGAAAAAAATTTCTAAATCTTCCCTTTTTTGAGGGTCACGAACTTCTAGCTTTACTCTTAATGTTTCTGTTAGCTATATAGACTTCATTCTCTCTCTTTTTATGTTTAGGCCTAGAAAGCACAGGGAGCTGCCAGAGACAGCCTCATTTCTTTGTCCTGTATGAGATTTTTCCAGGACCATCACTTCGCTGCTAGAATTATTTCTCTCTAAAGTGCCCTGGTTCTGTTACAGGAGAATAACGTTAGCACCTGAAATCCGTGTTAGAAGCATCCATGTATAATTGTTTCTTCCAAGTCTTTTAAGTGTTAGGTTGATCTAGCTAGTTGCTATGCCAGTGAATGAACTAGGCAAAGTATTATGGGAAGCTGTGAGGCTTGGCTGAAAGCAATTTATTGATTGTCTAATCAGTCAGTATGAATTAGTCAGCATTATTCACACTTAGACTACTGGATGAATAAAAGATTTAACATTACAGTTGCCTTTGGTGACCACCCTTTGGATATATTTTCACTAATATTGAACAGATTATTTTGTTCTTAAGTAATAATTTTCAGTTATAATGCAATCATATACACACTTGCCCTGTATTTTAATTCTGTAATTTAAGTTCAGTTTCAGGGGATTGGTATTTCAATCTGACAGTTCTTACTTAATGGCAGCTTTAGCTCCAGCTCCTTATTAGCTCTACCAGCCCACTTTATTGAGTGGAAAAAATATGAGCACTTTGAGCTACAGGAATTTCACTTATCTGACATCTTTCTGGTACACCCACCATGACCCAATACATGGTTATGTATAAAAGGCTCTCATACAATACAAGCTCCCTGTCAGAGAAACTCATTTTATTTTCTTTATAGAAAAAGAAACTTACAGTAATTTTATTGAAATCTATGTTTTAAGTGAATACATATCAAACTTAGAATATTTTATGTGTATATGTATGTATGTCTCTTTCTGGGCATTCTGTTCTATTCCATTGGTCTGTTTTTCCCTACACCAAAACCATACTCTTAATTACCATAGCTTTATAATAAGATGATATCTGTTAGGGGAAAAGTCTCCTTGCTTTGTCTTTCAAGAGTGTCTCGGCTTTTCTTAGACTTTAAAGATCAATTTGGGGAGATTTGACATCTTTCATTGTTAAGTCTTCAAACCAGGAATATGGTGTTTATCTCTATATATATAATGCTGGTGCCAAATTGGCAGTTGTGCCCCAAATCTAAAATAGTTTTGAAAGTTCACTTATTTAGGTCTTATATATATTTCAGTAAAGTTTTATGATTTTCACATCTTTTATTAGATTTATTTCTTGATGTTGTATTCGTTTTCTGTTGCTGTATAACGAATAACACCCTCACCCCATGGCGGGGTGGGGGAGGACACCTTAGTGGCTGAAAACAACAGTTAACATCATTTTACAGTCTCTGTGGTTCAGGAATTTGGGAGGAGCTTGGCTGGATAATTCTGACTCAGGGGCTCACGAGGTTGCACTCTCTTATGTCAGCCAGCATTGCAGTCATCGGAAGCTTGACTGGGGCTGGAGGATCCAGTTTCCAGTAGCTCTCTCATGTGACTGCCAGGTCAGAGCTGGCTGGCTGTTGGCAGGAGGCCTCAGTTCCTCTCAACCTGGGTCTCTCCATGATGCTACAGATATTCATCTTTACAGTGTGATGGCTGGTTCCCCCCCGCTGAGAGGATGCATCCCAAGAGAGCAGGGCAGAAGCCACAGAGTCTTTTATGAGTAGCCTCAGAAGTCACACTCCAACCCAATCTTCTAATGGTTATTGGTGTCAGCCCTGTTCTACGTGGGGTGGCATTGCATAAGGGCTTGAATGCCAGGAGGCAAGAATCACCATTCAGAGATTGCTACCACTGATGCTATTTAAGTCATTTCCTTTATTTCATTTTCTGGTCATTGCTACTGCAATCAATTTCTATTTTGTTTATTTCTCTCTTACAATAAATGTATCCAGCAACATTGCTAACTCTTACTATTCTACTGATATATGTATGAATTCTTTTAAAATTTTTTAATGTAGACTATCTTTTGCAAATAGTATTTCCTTTCCAAGTTGCCACTCCTTTTCTTTTATTTTTTTTCTCACTTACTGTGCTAACCAGAAGTGACAATATCACAATCATCTCTGAATAATGTCTTCAGTTTTTGCTTTTCAATCTTTATTCCTTTTATTTCTTGTCTTACTAGCCAGACCTTCTGTATAACGTTGGATAAAAGCAGTGATAGCAAGTATCCCTCTGTCATTCTTGATTTTAAGAACATGTATCAGCTGTAGGATTTTTATAGATACACTTTATGAATTTAAATACTGTCTTTCCCTAGTCCTGGTTTGCTAAAAGGTTTTATATCACTCAATGGATGTTGAATTATAACAAATGCATTTTCTGTACATATTTTCCTCAAAGTACTTTTCTCCTTTGGTCTGTAAATGAGATCCATTAGTTTTTTGGTTGTGGTTTTTTATTTTTTTATTTTTTTTCCTGTTAAAGCAGCCTACTTCCCTAGAAGTCCAGTGATTAGGACTCTGGCTTCCCTTGTGGCTCAGCTGGTAAAGAATCCACCTGCAATGCGGGAGACCTGGGTTCAGTCCCTGGATTGGGAAGATCCCCTGGAGAAGGGAAAGGCTACCCACTCCAGTATTCTGGCCTGGAGAATTCCACGGACTGTATAGTCCATGGGGTTGCAAAGAGTCAGACACAACTGAGCGACTTTCACTTCACTTCACTGCTGTGGGCCTGGGTTCAATCCTTGGTCTGGGAACTGCTCCACAAGCTGTGCAGCACAGCCAAAAACAAAAAGCAAACAAACAAACAAAGCAGCCTTATGTTCCTGAATGCCGGCAGCCACTCTAACACAGATAAGGCCCAGAGAGAGTGGCGTGTGGGGACTCATATTCCCCTTTAAGCAGTGATGTCTCCAGTAGGCTAGGTCCCAGCCAGGCAAGGGAGCTTTTCAGCAGACTGTACAGTTCCCTGTTTCATATATGCCAGCGATGGCCTCTGTGTCTCAGCTGATGGTACGATTTTCAAGGATGGAGACGGATATGGTATGTGAAATAAGACTATACCCTGTTGGCACACACAACACTTCCCAGCTTCTAAGTCAGCCCATGAATTGTGTATATGAGGGAAAGGAATGAGGCACATACACTCTCAGCCCCAGCTGTTACAAATGAGCAAAACCAAGAAGACCCAAGTAACTGGTAAGGAATTCACACTGACTTCCTTCACTACTTCAAACTATGACCATCATGAAGCTTGATTCAGAACTGAAGGATTCACCTCCCAAGGACTGTAACCCCCATAGGAGCAATCTAGAGATTCTTCCTCCAATGCCTGGGCTGAATAGACTTTATAACCACAGTTCATATAGGGAGCAACACTCAAGTCTCTGAAACAAACCTTTCAATGTCTTGTAAGCAGTGTTACCCAAGGGGCCAGCTCCCTTGAAAGATGGTAGCCAAATAACAGCTGATGGGTATCCTTGGGGGCAGAATTTAGTAATTCCCTCTGCCTTTAGCCCGTTTCAGCCTGTCACCTTGATGATTTCACTGCTGATAATGTTTATGAAATGAGAATCATTTTTGTGTTTCAACCTAATCAGACTCTCAGGTCTGGATTTTTCTTGCCAAGCATTGGTGAAAACAGGGGCTCAGGACATTCAGACCTAGAAAGATACCATGTGAAGCCGTGTATCTTTGATGGTGGCCTGGTGCATACTAAACACTTAATAAATCCTCTTGGTCTTTTTTCAAACAGATCCCGAATCAGCAAAGTAGAGCTCTTTAGATCATTCCAGAAGCTGCTAAGCAGTATTTCAGAGGACAAGTGGCCAGACTCACTCAGGTGATGCCTTTGACCTACATTTTTCATATTTATGAATGGCTGGAAGTTTTGGCAGGAGTGGTGTTTCAGTAGGCCAGTGAGTACTTAGTACTGACCACATGCTCTTCAGTCCCCAGAGCCGCAGCTGCAGACGTGTGTGATCTGAGATGTGATGGATGCATGGTTGGTGGGTCAGAGTCACAGAGCCTGCGGGTAGAATTGGGGCTTGCCCGTCGCAGGCCCTCCTTCAGTCCAGCTCCAGATGGAGAGCACTGTGAGAACGCGAGCCTGGAGGCGTCAGTGTCTTCTGTTGGGAATATTATTCTCTTTTTCTTTTGTTCAATCAGTGGTTGTGAACTAAAGCTCGAGGACTTAAATTAGTTTCCAAACAGGAATGTAGAGACTATAAAACCACTTCATGAGCAGGTGGGTGGGTGGAATTCAGATGCTAACAAGAGTTAGGCCAAATCTCACTGGGTAAGGGCACAGTGCCCACTAACTGACCTCACTTCGTAACACCAGCCGCATTCTAGGGGGCCCCAAAGCCACTCAGGTTGTGACTACCCCCTCAGGTGCAATAATTCACCAGGAAAACTCACAGAACTCTGGAAAGCACCATACTTTGAATGCCTTTTATTGTAAAAGACACAAATAAGGACCAGATAAAAGAAAGGACACATAGGGCAAGGTCTGCAAAGGTATCCATTCTGCTACTTCTGTGTCCCCAGGATGCATCACCCGCCCAGCATATCACTGTCTGTCACTGACCAGGAACGATGTGATTGAACTCAATCTCCACCTTCTCCCCTCCCCACCCCAGGATGTCAGATATCAGATGACTCAGGGCCCCAACTTTCTAATCTCATGGCTGATCTTTCAGCCACAGCCAGCCCATCCTGAAACTACCTAGGGCCCACCATGAGTCACCTCATTAAGCAAAAAGTTGAGATCCAAGGGGTCCACCATTAAGAACAAAGACACTCCTATCATCAAGGAAGTTCTGAAAGTTGAGAGGTTCCCTCCCAGGAACTGGCAACAAAGACCAGCCAAATTCTTCTTTATACAACAGTGGGGAAGCCAGGGAGTAGCTAGACACTCCATATGAAGAGGCTGCTGCCTGTTTTCAGCATCATGTATCCTGCAGTTGGTATCGATGCCCTCCAGCCATCCATGGTCAGTTTGCTTGTTTCTTATCTGGAAAAATCAACAAGATTGGAACTGGGTGGGTTGCTATACATTCTATGACTTAAAAACAAATCTGGACTTAGGTAAGGAGAGACTTCATTTGAAGGCTTTGTTGCAGTAAGAGACAGGGCCTGTTTCAGCAGGTGGGGAAGGACTAATGCCGTAGCAAGAGGTCTGTAAGCCTCTCTAAGAGCAGGTGCAAAGGAGAAGTTTTGTTTAAGCAAAGTTAGAGCTGGAAATGAGGGAGTGAGGTGAGCAGGTAGTGTGATGGGACCACTGAGCAGGAGGTGTCAGTCCTCAGGAGGGGCTGTTAAAAGAAAGGGCTAGTACACCTGCCTACGCTGGCTCAGAAAGAGTGGCTCTGAGTTCGGGGGTCTGCAGGAAGAAGAGAAGCATAACTGGTAATTAATATTTGGTCAAATTATCAGGCATTTTGATGAGATTTTGTCAGTGGGTACAAACAGTTCAGCTAATCATTAAGAGACAAAAAAACAGGTGTTTGGAGGGTCTGTGTCTGGCCTTGTCACAGGTAAACCAGGGAGGCATCCATGAGTCTAAGTCATGAAGAAAGGTGATTCTTTCCAGTCTACCATTTCCCACACACAGAAATATAGGAGGGAGGTTTCTTAACCATTGCTTGTTTTAGGAACTGAGGGCTCAGGTAAAGTTTAATGTTGTCATGCATGTACCTCCCATCCATTAACCACCACAAAGCTATGGGAAATTTATCCAAGAACTAGAATCAGTGTCTGCTACAATTAGCAACTCGGCTCTGTGCTGTAGTGAGTGAAGAAACAACTGGGGTCTCCTAAGATCTTTGCAAAGCACAAGAGTAGAAGCAGGGTAAAACCTGACTCAGTGAGCTGCGAGTTTCAGTTTCTTCAGCTATGAGATGACAAGGTCATAGTTCAAGGTCGAGGCTGGGTCAAGAAGAGGACTTTGAGAAGCCTGATTCAAGTTTGATCAAAGGAAAGAATCTTTGTCTCAAGAAAATCTTTTTATCTGGGTGTAAGTGTTACAGACATTGCTCAGCACATTAGCCATTCTTCAGCAGTGAGACACTGAAGGAATTGGGAACGGGTGTTGGCTTCCATTACACAGGAGAATATGACTAAGATGAAAAGTACTTTGGGAAAATGCACTTGAGAAGTGTCTAACGGCTCGATCCTACCAGTGAAGATTATAGCCATGTAGAAAACTTTAAACCAAGTAGTAGATACAGTTATTCTTTTTTATCTGATTCCACCAGGACCGAAAAAAGAAAAGAAAAGAAAAAAAAAAAAAGACTAGTATTCTGTTTATTTTTACCTATTTTAATCCCATGTTGTTTTCTAGTGAATTTCCTACAAAGGCGCTAAGAGTCACTGTAGGGCAGCATGACAGAATCCTTCTGTTCCTAAGTCTCTCCTAATAAATCTGTCCGGCCAGTTGCTGAGGTGTCTTTCTGGCCACAGTGGTGAGCTTTCCATTGAGAACGTGTGTGCTTGGTGGTGTGTGCATTAGGGCGCAGAAGCTAGCGACGTACCAAGAGTACAAGGAGGCTGCATCCACTTACCAGGAGGCCTGGAGTGCGCTCCGGAAGCAGGCGTTCGGATCCTGGATCAGAAATCCCCCTGATTATCACCAGTTTAAGTGAGCAATGGGTGTTTTCCATTTATTCATCCTGGACTACTGTCTTCCTACATGCTGAACAGGCCTTAGATTTTCTTGTGGCTCATCAGGAAAAAAGACTGCCGTCTACCAGAGCGATAGATCTCTTCTATGTCAGATGGATGGAATTTTGGACATGAAACAAACTATACTTGATTGAACTATGCTTTCAAACTGTGATGCTGGAGAAGACTCTTGAGAGCCCTTGGACAGCAAAGAGATCAAACCAGTCCATTGTAAATCCTGAATAGTCATCGGAAGGACTGATGCTGAGGTCAAAGCTCCAATGGCCACCTGATGCAAAGAAATGACTCATTAGAAAAGACCCTGATGCTGGGAAAGATTGAAGGTAGAAGGGGAAGAGGGCAACAGGATGAGGTGGTCCGATGGCATCACCAATTCAATGGACATGAACTTGGGCAAATTCTGAGAAATGGTGAGGACAGGGAGGCCTGGGGAGCTGCAATCCATGGGATTGCAAAGAGTCGGACACTACTTGGCAACTGAACAATAACAGTACTTGATTGAAGTAGCTCTCTGCTAAAACAGCATCTTGCTAATGACCTTGGTGTGTGTCCTGCATTTTATTGCTTCTCTAAGAATAAGAATTTGGAATGTGATGCTGTAGAAGTACTCTGCAGTAGCTCCATTTTGTGTGTTCCTCATTGATTCAGCAAGTATTGGGCTGAGATGATGTTTGAATCTCTGCAAACTTTAGAGCTTCACCTGTCATAATGGACATGTATTTTGTGTACCCAGCCTTGCTTCCTTTGAAGAACCACCCTTTTTTGCTTTATCCCTGAGACTCAAGTGAAGCGAACTTTCCTCATTGACTCCAGCAGTGTGAGCCAACCCTGAACAGTCCTGGAACTAATACCAGAGCAATCGGGAAAGATTCCCTCTCTTCTCATATTGGGAGCTGTGAGCACCAGGTAACCCGGGACTGCCTGGGGCTGCCTTTGCCCACTGCACAGAGACAGCCAGCTGGAGAACAAGGTGATGAAGGAAACAGCCCAGAGGATGAAGGTTCTCATGACCTTGTCTGAGTGCCTGAAACTAGTGCTCACTCTGGACTTCCAACGATGTGAGATAAATTGCTCTTGTTATTTTGAGTAAGCCCCTTTGACTCTGTTTTCTGTGACTTTCATTGGAAAGAGTTCTGTCTAAAAGGCCAAACAAAAGTCCCTATAGCAACTCAGCAGCACACCTAGAAACCAGGCCTGTTTTTCCTAACATCTAGTATTTAACTCGGAGAAGGCGATGGCACCCCACTCCAGTACTCTTGCCTGGAAAATCTCATGGACGGAGGAGCCTGGTAGGCTGCAGTCCATGGGGTTGCGAAGAGTTGGACATGACTGAGCGACTTCACTTTCACTTTTCACTTTCATGCATTGGAGAAGGAAATGGCAACCCACTCCAGTGTTCTTGCCTGGAGAATCCCAGGGACGGGGGAGCTTGGTGGGCTACCGTCTATGGAGTCGCACAGAGTCGGACACAACCGAAGTGACTTAGCAGCAGCAGCAGTATTTAACTCTCAACCTCTTCACACTCTAATATACTGACTGAAAGTGGAAGTTCTTTGTGTTGGGATTACTCAAGGACCTTATTCGTTCTTCAGTATTTCTTTGTAGCTTTAAATATTTTTAATAACAGCTTTATTGAGATGTAATTCACATACAAAAATTCATCCATTTAAAATGTACAGTTTAGTGGTTTTTAGTATACCCACAAAGATGTGCACAGTCACCACAATCGATTTTAGAACAGTTTTGTTCTAAATTGGGAATGGGGGGTGCTATCTGATCCAGTACAGTGCCCATTCGCAGCCGCTCTTCATATCCTCTCAACACCCCCACTAACCCCAGGGCAAGCAGCAATCTATGTTGTGTCTCTATGGATTTGCCTATTCTGAACTTTTTATATAAATGAAATCATACAATATGTGGTCTTTTGTGACTGGCTTCTTTCATTTAACATGATGTTGTAAGACTCATAATGTTGTAATTGGTAACATCATTCAGTACTGTTTATGGGATAAAAATTACATTCAGTTCTATGGATATACCACATTTTGTTATGTAATCATCAACTGATGGACTTTTAGGTTATTTCCACTTTTTGGCTATTGTGAATATTGCTGCTGTAAACATTCATGTACAGGTTTGCATGTGAACATATGTTCTTAATATTTTTTTTATTGTAGAAATAATACATAAGGTTTCTTTTTTTCTTTTTTTTGCCTTTTTATCACTGTAGCTTTTGGTGGGGGGGTGCGGGGCATGGCAGGTACCGTGTGGCCTGTGGAATCCTACTTCCCCAATCAGGGATTGAACCCAAACCATGGCAGTGAAATTGTCAAGTCCTAGCTACTGGACTCCCCCATAACTTTCTCATATTGAGTTATCTTTGAACCTTTTTCTATGAGGAATCCTTTTAGGTGGGAGCAAAGACAAGAACCTCACTACCAAAGGCCAGACTTCCCACATGCTGATTTAATCAACCCTTTGCCTGACCTGACCCCAAATCCTATGATATGAGAGCAGTTAAGACACCTCGACTGGCAGAAGCTCTTCTTATCCACAGAAGATTATGCATCACTCTCATGAGATCCATTTTCAAAGATAAAGATTTATATGAGAATGTAAGGAATTAGTGTCTTTTCTTTCCTAAAATTTATGGTGTTTGTTACATGTGTACAGAATGTGAAAAAAACACCCATCAATTTAGACTTCAGAACAGAGTCTAGGAAACCCTGAAAGCTAGAGACCAGAGGCGTCTTCACTTTGGACTCTGCCTGTTTTGTCAAGAGACAAAAGGAGAGCGTAGACAGCCCATTCCCTATGTTTTGCTTTAATCTCTTAAAAACCCAAGTTAAGAATCTCACCTGTGCCTTAAAATCACATCTCTGCAATATTGGCAGGTTCTCAAACTTCATACATTTAGATCGTGTGTTTTTACTGATAACTACTTCCAATTTTTAACTACCTTTTAAAAAGAAACTTCTTATAGAAATTTTTAAATAGACTCAAAAATAGAAAAGCACAGTGGACCTCCATGTATGCATCAACCAGACCAAACACCCATCAGCTTTATGCTGTTGTTATCTGATCTTTTCCCCACTCCCCTCCAACTTAGTTTTTCTTAGAACATTTTAAACTGAATTCTAGCTATCCTATTCCTCCCAATAAAATTAACAATCATTCTTTAATATCTATTATGCAGGCTGTGTTTAGTTTCCCCTATTGTCTCAAAAATGTCTTTTGACTACTGATTTGTTCAAATTAGAATCCAAACAACCTCCGCACAGTGCCTTGGGTTGATGTATCTTTTGAGTCACTAAATCTCTAGCAGTTCACTCTCCTTTTTATGTCCTTGACAGATGGGTCATTTGTCTGGTAGACTCTCTCCCATCCAGGATTTGGCTGCTTATTTCCTCCAGGGTTGATAACCGGTTCCTCTCCCCCTCCTATTTCCTATAAATCTGTGGTTACATGGAGAGGCTTGATTACAGCCAAGTTCAGTTCTTTCCAGGAGATTCTGCATACTTCTGTTACATTATATTAACCTATGGGAACGTGACATCAGGCTGTCCCACTTTCAGTAACTGGTCAGAGATTTCAGTGGTACCAGACTGATCCAACCCCTCACCCTCCCCCTTTCACAGAATGGTTTTAGCAGCTGTGTCTTGAGGTCCCCAAGACCACCCTCAGATTGAGACAGTAGACAGACTCACAGAACTCAGAAAAGCTATTGTCCTCAGAGTTACCATCTGTTACAGTGCAAGTCAGCAAAGAGAAGGCGCATGGGGAAGAGGGTCTGCACAAGCTTCTGGTGGTCCTTGCTGCGCCGACGCTCCTGGTGTCTCTGGCATGACATCTTTGCCTCACTCACCCTGGAGAGCCTGCCCCTCCTGGAGCTAGCCAGTCCCAAGCCCACTTTCCCAGCCCGGCCCTTGCCAGTCTCTTCACACTGATGGCTCTTGCCCACATTTCCTCCTCACCCCCAGTGACTCCTGACCCACCCTGGTGCTTCCACGTGTGGCTCCTCCTGGCATGGCCTGCCCCCTCCTCCTGCATTTCAGAACATTCTCCTGGGGCACTCACACAGCACAATGCTGGGGGGGGCAGTGATGTCTGACCGTATGTGTGAAGTATCACTGCCAACCAGGGAGGCTCACCTGAGCCTTGGGTGCTGACACCCTATGATACACAGGACAACCCCCCACAACAAAGAACTGTATCCCGCCCAAAATGTCAGTATTGCTGAGGTTGAGGAACCTGAACTAGGGATTATAGGTGTTTTTCTGGTTTTGTTTTTGGAGGCGCCCAGAGGCGTGTGAGATCTCAGTTCCGCAACCAGGGATTGAACCTGGGCCACAGCAGTGAAAGCCCCAAATCCTAACCACTGGACCACCAGGGAACTCCCAGATTGTGAGTATGTCAAAGTCACTGGAAACAGTTCCTCTCTAGTTACTGTTCCACATCTATACACAGTTAATTTTGTTTCATTTCCCTTTCAATTTCTAGGGGAATTTTTTACAAAAAAAAAAGTTATGTAAAATTTCAAACAATTTAAAAAAAAAAAGGTACATTCAGAAAGGTCTTCCATCTTTGTCCCTTGACTTCTGTTTCTGCCCCCAGTAGTAACCATTTTTTTAGTTGGTGATCAGTTCAATTCAGTCACTAAGTTGTGTCCGACTCTTTGCAACCCCATGGACACCAAGCCTCCCTGTCCATCAAAAATTCCCAGAGTTTACTCAAACTCATGTCCATTGAGTTGGTGATGCCATCCAACCATCTCATCCTCTGTCGTCCCCTTCTCCTGCCTTCAGTCTTTTCCAGCATCAGGGTCTTTTCAGATGAGTCAGTTCTTCGCATCAGGTGGCCAAAGTATTGGAGTTTCAGCTTCAGCATCAGTCCTTCGAATGAATATTCGGGACTGATCTCCTTTAGGAGGGACCAGTTGGATCTCCTTGCAGTCCAAGGGACTCTCAAGAGTCTTCTCCAACACCACAGTTCAAAAGCATCAATTCTTCAGTGCTCAGCTTTCTTCACAGTCCAACTCTCACATCCATACATGACTACTGGAAAAACCATAGCTTTGACTAGATGGACCTTTGTTGGCAAAGTAATGTCTCTGTTTTTTAATATGCTGTCTAGGTTAGTCATAACTTTTTTAGTTGGTAATAAACATTTCAAATTCTTTCCTTTTGAAATACTCTATGAATAGAATATTTTGTATTTTTGCCAGTGTATCTTTTGGGTAGATTTCTTAGAGGTGGGATTCACTGTGTCAAAGTGTAAATGAACACAAACGTTTTCTTTCTTTAAATCCGTCTTCAAAGTTCTGTTTTAAATACAAGTGCAAATGAAAAAGCAAAATGTAGGACAGCATTGTAACATTCCATTTCTGTAAAAAAGGATGAACGGTATATATCTATGTTTTGCTAAACTGTCTCTGAATAGACACATGGGAAACCACTAACACAGACCTGAGGGAAGGAAAGAGAATTGCTAGGGCCTGAGAGCAGGAAGGAGACTCTTCTCTGAATACATTTCATGTTCGATTATTTTTAAAATTTTCAACCATGTTAATATAGTAACTATTTTTTAGAGTAAACTTTATTTTATTATTATTATTTTTTAAATTGTTGGCTGTGCTACATGGCATATGAGATCTTAGGTCTCCGACCAGAGGTCGAACCTGCACCCCCTGCACTGGCAGTACAGAATCTTCACCACTGAACCACCAGGGAAGTCCCTAAAGTAAATTTTCAAAAATGAAAAAAAAAAAGTCGTTTTAAACTGTAGAAATACCACAATATACTCAGAAGTGACATTATATAGGGAAGAGGGACTTGGCATGCTTTCGGCAGCTAATTCCACAGAATTTTCTCTTTGCTCACAAAATGTCTCCTGAAATCTGGCTCTTTCAGGGTAGATTACATTTTCAGCATGGCTTTCTCTTTGTTCTGTGTTCAGGAGTGGGTGACTATATGTGCATAATTTTTATTCTCTTTTTCTTTAGAGTTTTAAAAAGTTGGCTTGATTTAAATAATTTTGCATATATATTCCATGTAGTCATTTCTGCCTTAAAGTGTGCGGTTAAATGCCTCGTTTTCTGGAGTTTTTCCGTGCCAAGCATTAGCTCATTGTCTAGGGAGCCAGCCGATGTGGAGAAAATGACCCGAGCTGGCTGCGGCGCCCCGCGGGGGAGAGGCAGGGCCTGCCAGTCCGGTCGCCTCCGTGGCTGGTGGAAGGCTCCCTCCACCTGGACCCAGGCAACATTTTGTGGCTTTCAGGCAACGTTCTGAGCAAGCTTTACCCGAAGTTTTCCAGTTTCCGAGACCCACGTCCCTTGCTGGCGAGTCAGATAGCTTAGGACATGTTAGGTTTCTAACGGCCACATCCTCCTGTGATGATATCTGGGGCAGTCAAGGGAGCTGTCAAGAGGAGTCCCCTGAAGCAGCAGGTTCTGGAAACTGGGAAACAGCTTCTAAGCAGAGAGCTAATGCGCATGTGCTCGCTTTCAAGGGCTCAGGCAATTCTTTCCACTGGAACAAAGGCAGCTACTCTGAAGGAACGGTAGGATACGCAGAGAGCCAAGGAGGCACGTATTTTGGAGAATAAAACTTGATTTTCCAGCAGGAAGAGCTCCTTTTATGCCACATCTTGAAGAATCATATTTAATAGCTAGCCTCCACTTCTAAACGTGAATCCATTTAAACCTAAATATGTCTGTACTGGGGCTACGACTTTCTGGAAGAATGTCCAGATGGATCCAAAACAAATCTTAAGCAGTACTTGTGGTCCAAGATGGGGAGGAAAATTCTGTAGAGAGACTTTTCAGGGCTGCAGGCAAATTCACATGCATTCATTTTTTATTTCTTGAAACCAGGGCCCCAAAACTAATCAAAGTGGATGGAAGTCACAGCAGGGGTCATTGCTAAGTGCGGGAAGATGGAAGAAGGGGGTTGAGGAGAAAAAGACCCAAGGCAACTTATAGAATGATGGATACATTCCATGTTTCAACCGGAGAGTTGATGACATGGATGTAAACATTTGTCAAAATGTGTTAAGCTGTACACTTAAGATCTGTGCATTTTATTCTTTTTATTACATGGAATCATATTTCAATATAAAAATGTTAAAAAAAAAAAAACCTAGTCGTTATCCATGACTTGGCATAGTAGAATAAACTTTGGTTTAGATATTGAAGTGTTAATAATTATGTCCTAGTACCAATTCTGTCTCTACTTCCTATGTGGATGCAGAGAAAGCATTTAATCTCTGAATTTTAACCTGTCACCTGATCTAGAAAATGAGGCCCCAAGGTTAAGATGTTCAGTTTTTTCAACATTGAGATGAGATTTCTCATAAAAATTCTTAATTGGGCAGATAATGCACAGAGAAATTTTCTCCAAGAAACTTAACTCATTGACACTGTGAGATATGTATGGCCTCAGTCATGTTGGTAACGAGAGGAATGGAAATAATTTTGTCTCAGTAACCCAAGCACTGTAATAACACTGTAATACAATGTAATAACGATGTATTAAAAAGCAAAGACATCACTTTTCTGACAAAGATCCATATAGTTAGGGCTATGGTTCTTCCAGTAGTCATGTACGGATGTGACTATTGGACCATAAAGAAGGCGGAGCACCAAAGAATTGATGCTTTCAAACTGTGGTACTGGAGAAGACTCTAGAGAGTCCCTTGGACTGCAAGGAGATCCAACCAATCAATCCTAAAGAAAATCAGCCCTGAATACTCACTGAAACGACTGATGCTGAAGCTGAAACCCCAATACTTTGGCCACCTGATGCAAAAAAGACCCTGATGCTGGGAAAGATTGAAGGCAGAAGGAGAAGAGAGTGACAGAGGATGAGGGGATTAGATGGCATCTCCAATTCAATGAACTTGGGCAAACTCCGGCAGATGGTAAGGGACAGGGAGGCCTGGGGTGCTGCAGTCCATGGGGTCACAAAGAATCGGACACAACTTGGCCACTGAAGAACAACCCCGGCTCTAGATTGGCATGTAGATTTTTTGTTCCTTGTCCCAGTGAGCTAGCAGGATGAGGAATTAGCTTCTAGAACTAAGTGTGTTCAACACTGCTCTTCAGTCTCCAAATTCAGGAACTGTATCAATAGGAAAAAGGCAAAGGCAGAAAGTCGCTCCAAGTGAGGACCCAGGCTGCCAAATGTTGGTCTCAAACACATGTTCCCTGAACCTGGGCTTGGCTCCATGAGAAGAGCTCACAATGGAAACAGTGATGGCTGTTTGCTCAGGCAGCCAAAAGAATGAAAAGCGCATTGAAACCCGGCAGTGTCTCCATGGGGAGAGGCACTGCGGGCCCCTGGGTGGTGAGACCAAGCTGACAACAGAGCAGGATCACAGAGCCCGTTCCCAGCATCTTTCTGCAGCTCAGCAACAGACCTTTATGTGCACCCTCTCAGGAAGTCACCGAGAATTAAACTGTGGGCAGCCCAAGCTTTGCCCAGCAATAGACACACACTCAACCCAGTTTGCCCTGTTTTCATTGAATTTGATTCAGTTAATTGAGAGAAAGCAAAGAGTTCTTCTCAATGTGCGTTCCCTGTCCCTCCCCTGTAAGACTTCACCAGCTTCCTTTTTTATCACTGCCCGTTGTGGACTATTTTGACCTCCAGTGTCAGACTTTATTTTGGGGGGCTCCAAAATCACTGCAGGTGGTGACTGCAGCCATGAAATTAAAAAACGCTTACTCCTTGGAAGGAAAGTTATGACCAACCTAGATAGCATATTCAAAAGCAGAGACATTACTTTGCCAACAAAGGTCCGTCTAGTCAAGGCTATGGTTTTTCCAGTGGTCATGTATGGATGTGAGAGTTGGACTGTGAAGAAAGCTGAGCACTGAAGAATTGATGCTTTTGAACTGTGGTGTTGGAGAAGACTCTTGAGAGTCCCTTGGACTGCAAGGAGATCCAACCGGTCCATCCTAAAGGAGATCAGTCCTGGGTGTTCACTGGAAGGACTGATGCTAAAGCTGAAACTCCAGTACTTTGGCCACCTCATGCGAAGAGTTGACTCATTGGAAAAGACCCTGATGCTGGGAGGGATTGGGGGCAGGAGGAGAAGGGGATGAGAGGATGAGATGGCTGGATGGCATCACTGCCTCGATGCACATGAGTTTGAGTGAAGTCTGGGAGTTGGTGATGGACAGGGAGGCCTGGCATGCTGCATTCATGGGGTCGCAAAGAGTCAGACACGACTGAGCGGCTAAACTGAGTGCCACTTCAGTTGGTGTTTTCACGCCATACTTTCTGTCCTTTCCCCAGTGGTACTGTGACTGTCCTCCCAGCCCAGCACCTCAGTGACTGCCGGGCTGAGAAAAACAGCTGGCAGCCATAGAACTAGGCTTTGGAGTGAGGGAGCAGGAGTCTCCACCGACTCCAGGGTTCGGTCACCTGTGCCAACACAGGCAGATCGTGCCTCCCAGTTCTCTGCCTCTCTCATCAAAGATGAGGGCCAATGAGAGTTACTGTTTTGATTGCATGTACTTTGGGGAAATTCTGTTCTAAAATAAAGGATGGCATGTAAATTATGGTGCAAAGGTTGTAAGCCCAAATATATCCAGGAATTGGAAACCTTTAAAAAGTAAATGGAGTAAACTGGAAAGCTACTTGTCCAAAGAGCCATTTTGTTGTTGTTGTTGTTCTGGCCAGCTGTTGCCAGATCTTCAGAAATTTTTGAGGAGAAACAAGAAAGTTGTATTTCTAGATGTATGTTTAGGGGCCATGTAGAGACACAGGCGTTTGGTTTGTAACCTCTGGCCTAGCAGAACAAAGATGGATTTTGGCTACAGATTTGAGCTGTGGCTCCAGGAGGCTCTGAGCATCTGATCATGGGTGGGTAAGTGCATTTTCAAGAGTGTCAGTATCCTTACCTTTGACTGAGGGTGGGGTGAGACACCGTTCAGCACAGGCTTGAGGAGGGCTGCTTGCCACGTGTCCAAGGCCAGCCTTGGTGTCCGGCTGCTGTTCATAAGGGACTCTCTTTTGCAGTTTACTGATCCGGATTTCCAGAGCTGCTTCTAACAAACCTGAGAGATCATCCATAGAAGAAGCCTGTTGGGCAAATGATTTGGAGCCCCTTGCTGTGCACCAGGAGTTTGCTCACATGCACCACCCTTCCCACATCTGGAAGCAGCAGCCTGTCTCTAGCAGCTAAGGAGGCGAGGAAGCAGGGCTGTTGATCACAGAGATATATATATATAGATCCTCCTACCTAACTCGTGAGGCCTTGCCTTCGCAATGTCAACCACCAGGATTTTTTTTCTCCCTGAGGAAATAAAGATGAAAAGGGGAACTTAAAATCCCCAGTTGTGCTTTTTTAAAGCATTCTACCATTCAGTCTAATGAAGAGTGAGGCTTTGGACAATAAAAACAGGTACACTGCCTCCTGAATTCTCCTTGAAGCAGATGCTTGGGCTGCCTTTGGGAGTGGTGCCCTGGTTGTGCTGTGCTGGGTCTTTGTGGCTGCACAGCCTCCTCTCTTGCTGCAGTGAGCAGGGGCTACCGTCCGGCTGCGGTGCTCCAGCTCCTCGCAGCGGCTTCTCGTTGCGGGGCACAGGCCCCGGGGCCCAAGGGCTTCGGCAGCTGCAGTGCATAGACTCGGTGTCTGCGGTTCCCGGGCTCTAGAGCACAGACTGAGCTGCTTCTCGGCATGTCCGCAGGATCTGCCCCAAGTGGGGATCAAACCCTGGCAGAGTCTTTACCACTGAGCCACCAGGGATGTCTCTCTTTCCCAACTCTTAAAAGACAGTAGCTGTTCCAAATTGTTTTTCCTAGATTTTAAGTTTTGCTTTTCCACATTTAGATGTTTAATTCATCTTGAATTTATTTGATGCATTATTTAATCTATATTCATATATATGTGTGTGTGTGTGTGTATATAACCAATTATAAAATAACAGATGAACAGGTTCATCCCCCTTTGATTTTTCATGCCATCACGGCTATGTTTTAAACATGGGTCTAACTGAGTTTCCGTTGTGTTCCCTGGTTTATGTGTCTGTTTCTTTGCCACATGGCACAGTCTTAATTACTTAATTACTGCTAACACAGATCTCCCTGGCTTGTTTTTCTTAACATTTCCTTGTTATTCTTGGCTTTTGCTCTCCAGTTAATGGACTTTTGCCAGCAACTGTCAGATTACACAGACATACACCTGATTGGGATTTTTATTGAAATTGTATTAAACTCACAGGTTAAACTGGGGGCAATATGCATTTTTATAGTCCTGGATGTTCCCATCCTTGAATATGATGTATTAGGGTTATCTCTTTTTTATGTCCTTCAGTAATTTTTTCCATAAAGGTCTTACATATCATATTGTTTATTCCTATGCACATATTCATTTTACTTCTATTGAAAATGAATTTTTTCCTATAATATTCCCTAATTGGTCATAACTGGTGTATAGAAACATCAATATTTGTGACTGATCTGGTATCCACCAGCCATGGAGAACTTTATTCTAATTTGTATAGATTATCTTAGATTTTTCTGTGTAGATTATCACAGTCTGTATATATAGTGTTCCTTTCTGATTCTTTTGCCTCTCCTTTACTTTTCCTCTCATTATTTTAGTTTTATGCCAGAACAAAGTTCAGAAAAGCACTGATAGCAGACTTCTTAATAGCTTCATTGAGATATAATTCATATACCATAGAGTTCACCCTTCGGATTTCCTTTTTTAGTTACTGTTTTTAATAGGAATGCCTCTGAAATTTTACCATATTAAGTAACCAGCTGTTGCGGTCCCATTTGTTAACTGGTTCATTATTTCCCTGATAACTTGTTATGCCACGTTTTATACACAGATCAATTCCTAGGTTTTGTTCCATTAAAATATTTGTCTGTCCCAATGTCGGTACCACACTGCCTCATTCACCATAGCTTTATTTACTAAAATGTACATATTTGCTACACGTTTTTATGAATCCCCTTTATCAAATTAAAGACCTCTTAATTTACTTAGAAGTTAAATAGGTTTAAGTTGTTTTAGGTGCTGTTCCTTCATCTATGAGATGAACATGTAAGTCAGTGTCTGCAGGGCCCGCACTCCTTTAGTCCGGCCTTGGAGGGTCTTGTCTGGAATGAAGAATGCTAACCTTCCATTTCTTGGGGCTTCCCTTGTGGCTCAGCTGGTAAAGAATCCGCCTGCAATGCGGGAGACCTGGGTTCTATATCTGGGTTGGAAAGATCCCCTGCCGAAGGGAAAGGCTACCCACTCCAGTATTCTGGCCCAGAGAATTCCATGGGGTCGCAAAGAATCGGAGGCGACTGACCAACTTTCACTTTCACTTTTCCATTTGTTGGGAGTCTGAGTTCTGTAAAGAGCTCAAAGGTATTCTGTGTATCCCTTGACCTGGAACCAGAGCCTCGCCCACGGGCTTCACTACTGTTTCTAGGCTGCTCTTCCCAGGCTCTGCATCCCCTCCCTTCCCTGATTTGTTGCCGTTCAGTCCCTAAGTCGTGTCCGACTCTGTCCTCCACTCTCTCCCAGAGTTTGCTCAACTTTATGTCCATTGAGTTGGTGACTGCATCACCCTTCCTTGATTAACAGGGGTTTGAATCTGCCCTTTGGAACTCAGGGAAGGTCATGGAGGCTGCAGTCTATTTCCCTACAAGAACGGGTCACATGGAAAGGTTTCCATGCCCAGGAGCCACACAGGATCTGCTTGGTTTCAGTAATAATGATAAACCCACACAATGCAACACTAAAATAAATGAAAAGGCTTTCTATGAATTGGTATGGAAAGATCATCATGATATACTGTTCACTGAAAAAAAGTATATATAACGTGTTCTCTTTTGTATAAGAAACATTTTGAACATATATTCACATATAACTGGACTTCCAAAAACAAATTCTGAAAAGAATGTGCCAGTAAAAGTTCCCCAAAAGGTGGAGGGTTAGGGTAGTCAGAAAACAGCAGTGGGAGAAGGACTTCTTGACATACACCTTTTTAGAGATTACATTGACCACTTAAAACAAGTCCCTCCTGACAGAGGCTCCCTGTGCCCAGCTGCTCTGCCGTGGGCCCCACAAACCCTCCTCCTGGCCTAGCGGACGTAGGAGCTCCTTCCCTCACCCATCTAAAACAAGGTGAATGAAGGACACGGTCACACTGCAGTGCCTTTATAAGAGGAAGTTTTATTGTTAATTATTTACCTTAATAGTTTCAGAAAGAGGAACAGATTAGCTCAGTCCAACATGACTGGCAGTTGGCAAAATCTAGTAAAGCAAGTGTTCTGATTGCTATGGATTTAATTTGGATGCTTTTAAGACTTCACCATCTAACACTTCAAACATAATCCAGAATAAATGCATCATCTCCCCTTCCACTTTAATTCCCACCTCCCTCACTTCAATATGGAAATATCTTCATTAAATAAGATTCCCAGAGGAGCTGGAGGGTATAGCCATGAGGACAGTGCACAAAAGAAAAAACTCAAAATAAAACTCTGCAGATAATTTACTAGTCTAAGGAGACAAAACCTTCCAATATATTAAGAAGTAAATCCAGTTACAAATGCACTGATCGGTCTATGTGAAGAGGTTCTGGTAGAGTAACTGAAAATGGCCGGCTATGTACAAGATCCACAGCGGGAGCGCTGCACCAGCCCAGCGCCGGCCCTCAGAAGCCGAAAGTGTTCTCGCCACTGTAGGCCACGTACAAGAATCCATCTTCATCTTTTTCCTTCTCGTAAAGCTGTCCCATAGTTAGGCTTGAAACAGAGAAACAAAGAAAGAACACTGAGAAATGGGGTTGATGACTGAGTCCAGCTGTTGGGAGAAAAATGGCTTGAGGATAAGGAGCCCACTCACTACTTTAGCTATTCTCTGTAACACCTCTGGTGGGAGGTTGATAAAAGTAATTAGGCCTCGGGGAATCGGGGATTAGACTAGCAGCAGCCGCCTATCTCAAGGCAAGGCCATCTGAGGCACCCTCGCACTGAGGAAATCCTTCAGAAGCCAGCCCCAGCTCCCAGGGAGTGCTTTCACAATGCTTCCTGAACGCCAGGGGCAAGGGAGGAAACCGGAACAAGAGCCCATCTGTGGGAGCGGAGGACAAAGGTGGGGAGGAGTGCCTCCTTGCAGCTGGCCTCTCACGATTTATAACTAGTACCTGACATGATTCCTGTGGAACCTCCCCTGCCAGAAACCTGTGCCCGAGACCTGCATCGGCGTCATCAAAGGGAAGCTGCTCTCCTCGCACGTAGTGCAAGAAGCTCTCAGATTGTATCGGGAGCCAAGGACGTCCTGCCTAAGAAGCCTCCATGAACAGACACTGCTCCAGCTAAGCAGGCGGGGGAGGAGAGCTGGCTTTCCCTTAGCAGTACAACAGACTGCAGCAGGAGAGACCTGAGTGCGCTCTGCCATGAAGCCGAGCTGCACTGGCTCCAGAGTTAAGACTAGCAACACCTGAGCTCTGGCCACCTGACTGCACTATTGGAGACGAGCAGGAGGTCCAGACACGTGCTAAACAGGGGCATGACTACATCTGGGGGGAGATGGGGTGTCAACCAGAGCCAGCACTGACAGAGCAGTCGGGGAGCCAGCTCGAGACATCAGAGGTCACTAAGCCCAGAAAGGTCACAACAGATGCTTCCATGCAGGACTCAGTAAAACCAGGGCCGGCGGGTACACAGAGAGGGGTTGGGGCCTCAAGATGGTAAGGACAAACTGCCCCACGGCCCTGCTTTGCTCCTGGCTGCTGTGAGAGACCTCCACGTAAACAAGGGCAGAGACTACATTTCTGTATAAAGGGGAAGTTTCTTCCTGGCTTAACTTATATGCAGAGTACATCATGAGAAACGCTAGGCTGGAAGAAGCACAAGCTGGAATCAAGATTGCCAGGAGAAATATCAATAACCTCAGATATGCAGATGACACCACTCTTATGGCAGAAAGTGAAGAGGAGCTAAAAAGCCTCTTGATGAAAGTGAAAGAGCAGAGTGAAAAAGTTGGCTTAAAGCTCAACATTCAGAAAACGAAGATCATAGCATCTGGTCCCATCACTTCATGGGAAATAGATGGGGAAACAGTGGAAACAGTGTCAGACTTTATTTTTTGGGCTCCAAAATCACTGCGGATGGTGACTGCAGCCATAAAATTAAAAGACGCTTACTCCTTGGAAGAAAAGTTATGACCAACCTAGATAGCATATTGAAAAGCAGAGACATTACTTTGCCGACTAAGGTCCGTCTAGTCAAGGCTATGGTTTTTCCTGTGGTCATGTATGGATGTGAGAGTTGGACTGTGAAGAAAGCTGAGCGCTGAAGAATTGATGCTTTTGAACTGTGGTGTTGGAGAAGACTCTCGAGAGTCCCTTGGACTGCAAGGAGATCCAACCAGTCCATTCTGAAGGAAATCAGCCCTGGGATTTCTTTGGAGGGAATGATGCTAAAGCTGAAAGTCCAGTACTTTGGCCACCTCATGCGAAGAGTTGACTCACTGGAAAAGACTCTGATGCTGGGAGGGATTGGGGGCAGGAGGAGAAGGGGACGACAGAGGATGAGATGGCTGGATGGCATCATGGACTCGATAGACGTGAGTCTGAGTGAACTCCGGGAGTTGGTGATGGACAGGGAGGCCTGGCGTGCTGCGATTCATGGGGTCGCAAAGAGTCGGACACGACTGAGCGACTGAACTGAACTGTGTGGGCAGGTGAGAATTAGTAACAATGTAGGAGTGGATGAGTATGAATACAAAATAGCCTGTCCTATACAGTAAGAACTGTGCTCTGCCAGGCTCTGAGGTGGAATTTGTAAAATAAGGACAAATTATAAGGACAGCAGCACTGCCCATGAGAAATTTCTGCTTTGATAGAATTGTCCTACGTTTCCGCTGTCCAATGCAATGGCCACTGTGTATCTGTGTTCAGTGCTTGGAAAGTGGTTCATCTGAATTGTGATGTGCTCTAAGTGTAAAATATACACAAGATTTCAAAGTGTCAAAGTATAAGAAAAAAAGATGCAAAATTATCTCAATTTCAATTACATGTGGAAATGATGACATTTTGGGTATATCAGATAGGTAAGAGATACTATTCTTGTTTAATGTGGCTGCTAGAATATGTAGAATCACACAGGGGGCTTGTGTGCCACTTCATGGACTGCACTGCCCTGGACCACGTGAGGAGCCGGGGGCAGCCTGTTCCAAGTGGCAGGCCTCCACCTCAGCTGCAGAAACAATGAGGAGCTTGAAAAACATGCCCAAGGCCTCCCCCAGACCAATTAAAGCAGAATCTCTGGAGGTAGGACCCAGGGGTCAATAAGTTTTAAGATGCCCAAGATGATTCCTTATGCAGCCAAGTTGAGAAGCCTTTTGCCAGAGGGGGAGATGCCTATCTATAAGAGCACCTTACTAGGAAGAAGAGTGACAAGGCAAGAGTGAGGAGCCAGCAACTAGCACAAGGCTGGAATGAGTAGCCACGTCTCTCACGAAGACTTTTAGCTTCAGTGGCTGGCACCCTAAAAGTGAAGTGAAAGTGAAGTCGCTCAGTCGTGTCCGACTCTTTGCAACCCCATGGACTGTAGGTCACCAAGCTCCTCGGTCCATGGAATTTTCCAGGCAAGAGTACTGCAGTGGATTGCCATTTCCTTCTCCAGGGGATGTTCCCAACCCAGGGATTGAACCTGGGTCTCCCGAACTGCGGGCAGACGCTTTACCATCTGAGCCACCGGGGAAGCCCACTGGCACCCTAAGGAACCCAGCTTTTCCCTGAGAATCCTCAAGATGAGGCAAAGCGGAAAAGAGCTACTGCTATCGCCACCACTCCGCACCACTTGGCACAAGGGTCCAGGGTGCTCTTGATAAGACCTGAACTACAATTTCCCCAGTACCGTTACCACAGGGCCTGGAAGCAACAGACAGTGTGTGCAATTCAAAGGCAGCAACCCCTGGATGTCTACATCAAGTCTGGTTCCATGTGCCAGACTTAAGTTCTGCTCTTCTAGCAAGTTACAAGCTCAAGGGCAGTGATTTGAAATCCTGCTGCTGAGTTAGAAATACCCGAGGAGCTTTATAAATCCCCAACTCTGAACGCTGTCTGCAGTCAACAATGACCATGGACCTCCTGCGAAGGCAAGCTCTGAGAGTCTGACAGGGTGGGGGAGGGAGCGCTATAATCATGTGGCTTTCTGTCTTTAGAGTCCATTGTCTTTTGGTAAAACTTGGGTTTATAAATCTGTTTAACAGTGCCCTACCAGCTACAGAAGCCGATCACAAAAATCCTAACTGTAACAGCAAACACTTATGTGCCAAGCACTTGTTCTAAGTGTATTTCATACATAACTCTTTACCCTTGGAACTGTCTTAGGAGGCAGGTACAATCATAACCCATAGTTCAGACAATAAAAGTGAAGCCCAGAGGTTAAATGATTCTCCCCAGATCACAAAGCTGGGAGGCATTCTTGCCACCGAGTTGGGCTGCCTTCACGTGAATAGACAACTGGACCTAACAGCCGAGTGTCAGCGTTCCTGTACCTTCTGCAAAGATTGCCCTTAGAACAGCGCTCCTCACATACACACATGCATACAGAATCACCTGGATGTCTTGTTAAAATGCCATTTGGATTGGAAAGGTCAAGGTCAAGCCTGAGGGTCTACATTTCTAACAAGTTCCCAGGGAAGCCACTGCTGCAGCCTCTGTATCCACACCGAGCAGGTCTTAGGGCCCCGCCTTCAGATCGTGTGTTTTCATAACTAGATGGCCTTGCCTAATGACTTTAAGAGCCCGCTCGCTGTTCTGTTTCTCCGCCACGCAGCATCTCATGGAGCCTACTCAGTTGGCAAGAGCACTATGACCTTATACTCAGGTATCCCTTGGGCAGGAACTTGAAAACTGACTGCTCACGGCTGGGATCTAAAAGCTCCAGCCCGCGCCCGTGACTGGACGCCTGTTTCCAAGGCTTCCCAGTGCCGAGAGAGCGTCTGCACAGTAAGATCTGCAACAGCACCTGTGGGGTCAGGCCGCACACACAGCATCAGGGCAACTCGGTCTGGAGCCAAAAAAGAGCTGGGCTACAAATATAGTTTAATAAAAGTAATTAAAAAAAACAGTTCCCATTAAAAGGATAGCCAAGTGGAAGGGCAGGGATGTAAATCGCACTTCTCTTCTCCAGGGCACAGCAGAAGGCTGGCTGCTCCTTTCCAACAAGCCCCACGCCGCTGAGAAGCGGGGCCCCTCGGGATTCGGAGGCCCAGGGCACTCAGCACAGGCAGGCCGCCGCTGGAGCGCCAGGTCGGTGCAGGCAGGCAGGCAGGCTGCTCGAACGCGTCAGTCAGGCTGGCAACCCACGGGCAGCACTGCAACGCCAAGGATTCCTGCCCGAGTTACGGCTACAGAAGACACCCAAGGACGACCCCCAGCCCAGCACTAATGCACACTGCTGCGGCATCGTGTTAAAAGTCATCTAAGAAGGACGCCACCTTCAAGCTCTCAGTCTGACAGGGAAGAAACAGGAAAAGCCAACAGCAGATTTGAGGCAAGCTAAGGTGTGGTGGGACCCTGAGTGGCATGACCCTAAACTGCTCCCTAAAGCCTTGTCCCCCACCCCTCCATTCAAGATCAAACAGGTCTAGACAAACTAACCAGTAATAAAGGCACTTTTCAGAAGGACCCACATCTAAGAAGAGCCATGCTGCTGAGGACAAACTAGTTTTAAGCTACTCGACAGCTTATGAATCGGGGGCAGCTGACCTAGAATCGTGGACGCACTGTCCCTGCACCAGCTTTCCTTGGCCCCAGCCAAGGTCAGCTTATGGAGGCTGTGGGATCCAGCCTGACTCATGAATTGGCTGGACCGATGGGCCACCTGGCCATCCATCTGCTTTGAAGCCCACGTGCTTCCACTAGACCTGGATTTGTCTCTTTTCCAGCGGGGGAAGCGGGGTTGGGGGGTGAGGGGAGAGGACAGTGGCTACTGCTGTGGACCCTGGAAAGACATTGGACTCAAAGTTAAAATTAATATGGCCCTAGAGACTCCCTAAAATTCTAAAATACAAAAAATTAACCACTGCTTATTCTTTTTATCAGGTTTTTCTCTGATACAAATACTCTATTCCACTACTAAAATAAACCCTGCTTTGAAGAGGTATTTACCCAGAAGTGCTCAAAAGTGTTGAATTGAAGCATGTTTCTAAATAAAGTTTAAATGAACTGTAAGACATCATAACTTCTTTTACGCAGTACCTTTTTAAGAGCCAGGAACTAAAGAACTAACAAAAAAAGAGCCAGGAACAATTAAATACTGTAATACTAAACAGCACAGATTCCCCAACGTAACATTCCCAAATTACAACATCTTCAGTTCAGTTCAGTTCAGTTGCTCAGTCATGTCCGACTCTCTGCGACCCCATGAATTGCACTACACCAGGCTTCCCTGTCCATCACCAACTCTCGGAGTTTACCCAAACTCATGTGCATCGAGTCGGTGATGCCATCCAGCCATCTCACCCTCTCTTGTCCCCTTCTCCTCCCGCCCCCAATCCCTCCCAGCATCAGAGTCTGTTCCAATGAGTCAACTCTTCACATGAGGTGGCCAAAGTATTGGATATATTTAATTTAATAATATACCCCAGTTTCTATTTTAAACAAGGGATTAATAAGACTCTTATCTGTGCTCTAAACAGAGACCACAAGGTAGGCCCCACTGCCAGGTCTGGGTTCCCCACTAAAGCTTTGACTGGAAAGCTTATACAATAATGATATTCTTTCTCAAGTCCTGTCTGCACCAAGACACGGTTTTCCTTTTGTTTCCAGCCTGATGCAGGCACCTAGGCAGAGAATTCAACTTTCCAATGCTAAATGGGAAAAGGCAGTTGAGATCTCCCCTTTCTTAAAAAAAAAAAAAAAAACTCAGAAAGGATTTAAAATGTACAATGTACAACTCTTAGGGACTTGCTTTGGTCTGTATTTTTAGAGTCACTATTAACAGTGACTACTGAAACAATAATCACACTATTTTACAGGATGGTCGCCTGTGTCCCGGAACACTCAAGCCCACCCTAAGGCAAGAATAATGAAGTTGCTTTTGCTCAGCCTCAGACATAAGCAATCCTTGTATAGATATGCTTGTTATGGGATGGGGGAGGGCTCATCCTTTCTCAACTCTGATTTCCCCAGCCACTCTCCAAAGGCTGCAAACACTGGCTAATGGTTAAAGGAGGCTCCATGCTTCCCTAAGGAGGCTGGAAAGTGCTAAGGAAGAAGCTCCTACTGCCTTGGGGAGGAAGTGATGAAGCTGAGTCAAACTGTAGCTTTAGGAGGAGACTGCCAATCTTGTCTGTGCAGGAATCAGGTGATCAGGTGATCAGCCCGAGGATGTCACATGCCTCTTTTGTTTATAAGCAAACTTGTTTTGAAGACTAAAACCCCTAAACAAAGAACTGCTGCCTTAAATGTGGGCCAGGAAGTCATTAACTGGAGCCAAAGGCGCTGAAGGATCCGGGTGGAGGGGCTGGTTAGTGTGCCTTGGGTCACCGCTGTAACCTGTTTTAGGGAGGATTCTTACCAGGTTGGAAAGGCAAATAAAACTTAAGAGAGAAAGCAGCCTCTGCTACCCTGAGAATCACTTTTCATTTCCAATTCTACTGGGGGAGAGGCATTAGTTAAAATCTGCAGCCATTGTAATTGCTACATTAACATAATCTTAATGTCTCCAGAAGCCTGCTTCATTTCTTCAAAAAGTATCAGAAGATCAGGATCAAGGAAAACAAAACTCAAGGCTACAGGTCCTACTCACAAACTTTTTCCCACCAAGAAGGCAACTCTGGGAAGGAGAACACACAGGGCCGTCAGGAGCTGCACAAGCTGCAGGTGGCATGAAGATTTATTTACCTCCACCTTCCCACCACCTTAAAGGAAGCGGAACCTGACCGCAGATGCCCAGGGCTTCCCTAGCCTCCCCTGGAGAACAACGCACCCAGCACCACAGTGCCCAGAGGCCTGGAAGGAAGGCTGAGAGCCCAGCGGGGTGACAAGATGACCCCTGGCAACACCACAGCTTCCTAAGCTCGAGCTGTAAGCAGACCATGGCGCCCATTAGGCAGAGCCTGGCCTTTCTCCTCAGGCAGAGCCTTGGCCTAATGGAAGGCAGACCTTCCATTCTCCCCTGCTGCTACTGCTGCTGCGAAGTCGCTTCAGTCGTGTCTGACTCTATGCGACCCCATAGACGGCAGCCCACCAGGCTCCCCCGTCCCTGGGATTCTCCAAGCAAGAACACTGGAGTGGGTTGCCATTTCCTTCTCCAATGCATGAAAGTGAAATCACTCAGTGGTGTCCGACCCTCAGCGACCCCATGGACTGCAGCCCACCAGGCTCCTCCGTCCATGGGATTTTCCAGGCAATCCTCTGCCAAACACCAGGAAGCAGAAGTGGCAGAGACAGGGAAAGAGAAAACCTTAAAAATAGCCAAAGTTATTCTATTCGTAGGAAATGGGACTAGAATTTCGCTTAGGCCTTTCCTGGAGCTTTCAAGGATTTTCAAAAGAAGCATATTTTGGCTACACTGGGCTAGTTCCCAGGGCTTCTTAAAGCCTTAGCATCAGAAGTACTACTTTTGGGGTGATAACAAAATGAAACTCAGGAGGAAGGGGGCCAGCATCTGGCTCTGTTACTCAAATCAGTAACAGAAAAGAACTGACCAGGGATACAGATTGAGCCAGAAAATTCTCCTCTCTCCACAGGAGACTAAAGCTAGGCTGTCGCCTACCTTGAAGAGAACTGTAATGCCCCTGCCTCAATTCAGGCCCCAAATATCCCAAAGACTGCTTCCAGGCAGCACAACAGCAAGAACAAGAGGGCAGCTACTCTGACAGAGCAAAGGGAGGTGTAAGTCTGTAAAGAGCCGTCTCCGGGTACCTGAGGCTCAGGCAGCGGACTCTCACAGTGGCCAGGACTGAGCCTGGAGAGCGAGCGAGCGAGCAGGCAGGGTGCTTAACTGAAGCTGAGCTTCAGCAGGGCCCACAGGCTCCTGGGGAAGAACGACAGGACTTATTTCATGGATCATTTGGAGGAAAACCTCATTTCAGGCTTCAGTTCTACTGATGGCTTAAGCCTAATTAAGTCCCGAACTATTTAAAAGGATTCTTGGGTATCTGAGGCTGAATTTCATCTTTTTTTTTTAAAAAAGTCCAGGCCTTGCTCTGTTTTCTTAACCCAAAGTGCACACACATCTATTGCAGCCCTTTCTTGTTTTCCTTGAGCTCCTGATGTCAGGGAGCACAAAATTCAGATTTCTAATGAGGATCTCTAAAAGTTTTCAGACTTCCAAAGTTTTGAGTTCTATAAGCAACCAAGCAGATGTCCAATACCAGTAAACACCCCTCACCTGGACTGTGGGACTGTCTTATCCACAAACAGGAAGATTGCCTTTTCAGAAGGAAGCTGGATCCTTTTCCTGATGATCCACATGAACTGAGCCACAGTGATGTCGGATGGAACCAGATACTTCCGTTTGTCAATGTCAACAATCTGAGAGCCTGAGACCTTTTCCACAATCACCTGCAAAAGTAAAGTAAGGTCATGACTGGATTGCTAACGTGATGCTCTGGCCCTGCATTACTGGAGTGCTGATTAACAGTGTGTGGGCAAGGAGGTGGGTGGGAAACGGCATAACATGAGCAAATATGCCCCTAGCTTAATAAACCACACACTCTGGAGATTAAGAATTGATATAAATGTGTTACAAGGAAACAGGAAGTGCTTTTCTGTGGTCAATTATTAATACAGTTCTCATCCCTGATCTCAGCATGCGTAAGAGAAACACAGCCCTCACTACAAAGCTTTTCAATACTTTGGGCAGACTCAAGAATATCTAGTGAAGGGTTCCTCTACAGCCTCTTACTCCAGGGCCCCAGAATGGATCTGCCTTCACACTACAGGGGAATTAAGATCCCAAGGATCACAGGAAATGAGAAGGGATGGATCAATGGGGATGACTGGCAACCCCAGGCAGCCAAGGACCAAGCTCTTCACTTGGCCTGTTGCTTCTCTCTGAACTAAGTTTCAAATCTATCCCTCCTGCCTCTCCCCAAAGGAATTGTTCATAAGCAATAAGCTACAATAACAGGCCTGGATGTCCTCAAAAATAAATAAGGGTTACAGAAATTATTTCTCCCATCAAGGGATAAATACAGGATAAGCATTATTGATCAGTGGCGGCTCAGACTTTTTTTTTTTTTTTTGGTCAGGAAAGGATGACAGGGTCAGGGTGAGAAAAGGGAACCAGAAGTCAGGTAAAGAGGAAGGGACAAAGTTAAAGATGAGTGTCCTGAGACTGAAGTACCACTTTCAAGACCACAGTGAACGTCTCCCTCCACCACCATTCCCTAAAGTGGTTGTGACCTGTCGCCCTGTCCTAGAACATCATTTCTTACATAATTGGCTAGGGAGCCCAGAGGCTGCAGACAGCTCGCTGGCCTAGATCGCGAGCTTCAGCACCGAAGCATCCTGAACAGCATCCACTACAGCCCGGCAAGTCGCGGCCCTCGACGGCCCCTTCCCCAGTGTGGCCCATCTGCCACCACAACCGTGACTGTAGTCTAAACTTGTCAACTGTTGAGCAGCCTTGGCCCCACCACCGGTCCTAGACGGCAGGGGTGACAGCGAGGCGAGGGGGCGGGGAACGCACTCACCGGAACCCGGTCGGGGTATTTCGCTCGGATCTTCGCAGATTCCACGCATCTGTGTTCTGAGGGAGAAACACACGGGGCTGACGGCCGCGCCTGCCCGCCGGCCGGCTCCCAGAACCCCGGCCCTCCTCCCTCTGGGACCTGCGCACGCCCCCGGTCTTCTTGAGCGTCCGGGCGGGCCCGGTCCTCGGGGGCCCCGGCTCCAGCAGGGCCCGCAGAGGGCGGCCCGGGGCGTGTGGGCAACCGCCCTGGGGGCCAGGACCTCGGCCGCCCGAGCCCCAAGGGAAGAACCCGCCCCGCCCGGCCCAGCCTGGGGCGGCCCGAGTGGGGGAGGGGGCCCCCGTCGCCCCCGCCCCCACGGCCGAGCCAGCGGCCGAGCGCTCACCCAGCGAGTGGTCCTCCTTGAACATCCACTTCATGGCGGCGGCGAAGAAGGGACGCAGCCGGCTCTCGGAGCCGCGGAGCTCAGCGCACCAACCACAACAACAACGACGGCGGCAGCGGCGGTGACTACACGGCAGGCGGGACTTCCGGCTGCCGGAGCCTAGCAACCGGGAGGGGCGGGGCTTCCGGCGCCGCTCGCGGGACACCGCGTCAAGGGGCGGGGCCGCGCGTCAAGGGGCGGGGCAGGAGAGGGGCTTGAGGGGCTCTCGGCGGAGCCGGGAATAGAGTGGGCGACTGGGAGGTCTGTGAGGGATACTGATGGCTGCGGAGCGGGTATTCGAGAGCTGGTAGCAGGCGTGGGGTCTCGGTGGACGTTAGTAAAGGGAAGAGGTGAGCAGGTCCGGCCGACAGGATAGAGCCTTACAGGAGTCTGTTCAATAGGCAAGTCTGACTGGGGCATTGGTGACAAGAGGGCAATTTTGTAGGTTTCAGTGACAGAAGAGGGTGCTCTGGTGGCCAGTGACGGCAAGGGGTCTACTTAGGGCTTTGACACTTTGGGGAGGATTCTTTGGAGTGACTGCAGGTTCAGGGCTCAATCTGAGGGATGTGACTGGTTTGAGGGGACTGGGTGTGGAGGGGTACTGATGACAATGCCGGAGTTCAGTACTGAGGACAATCGTAATTGCGTTGGACCTAGGAACTGGGATTTGAAACAAATCCCAGCTCCTTCCCTTATTCACGAATAAATGAATAAACGTTTAAGAAAAGTTATCTTAACTATGCATTTGAGGAGTGTAACACCACACTGATCACAGAGACCATTTAACCTTAATTGCCAGAGGAGTTAGAGGTGACTGACTGTCAGACCCAGAGATTTCCCCTGATACCTAGTCATGAAGTGGGTTTCTTTGGCATTCAGCATCACAACCTAAGGGGTGTGTGTGTGTCCTGCCTGACCATATGCCTTCAGGTTCTCCAGTGATGTTATTCCTTTCTTCCTCCAAGACTCACCAGGGCAGTGTGCTCTGGTTCATCCCTCTGTTTATGAGCTGGTGAATATGTAAGAAGATATTCACTTAATTGGGCACGTGATCCTTGCCACGTGCTTGTGATTCTGATGCATCTGAAAGACGTGTATGTTTGAACATTGTCATTTATCATTTCCTAAGTTGAAATTCCTGATGGATGCTGTGGAATATAGCTTCATTCTAGAAGTATTTCTTGTTATTTTAACATTGCTTCCTTGTTTTTTATGAAAAATCCTTTGAATTTCATGCCTGGAAATTTTTGTTGTTGCATGTAAGAGCATTGTTCTAAGTGTTTGTGAAAAGCAGCAAACAGAACAGACAATACTTCCACTCTTACGGAGTTTGCATTCTAGTGGGACAAAATGAAAAAAATATATATGTTGGGTAATGATAGGTGCTGTTTAGAAAAATAAAGCATACTTGGTGACTAGTGAGTCACCATGATGGTGGGAGCGAATGCTAATTAGATAAAGTGGTTGACATATTTCTGGGAATAGGAAGGAGTCCCATGTGACTGGAGCTGAATATATAAGAAGGTGTGCGTTAAGAAGTGAGACCAAAGAGATCTAGAAAAGTGGGTTGAGCTTTGAATTCCATTTGAAGAACTTTAGATTTTATTTAGAATGAAATGAGAAGGCAGTGGAGGGTTATAAGCAAAAGTGTGACATGATATGACTTTCCTAGCTTCTGTGTAGACAGTAGATTATAGGGGGTTGAGGATGGAAGTAAGGGAACAGTTAAGAGGCTATTGTGATAATCCAGGTATAAGATTATGTTGGTTTAACCCAAGATAGTATCTGTGGAGGTGATGGGAAGCAGCTGTGTTCTAGATACATTTTGAAGGTAGATCCAACAAAATTTGCTGATCAATTGAATATGATTCATGAGGAACAAGTCTCAGTCAGGGTTTTGGAATAATTGAGTGGTCATTTACTGGAACAGGGTGGAGCCACAGGGGTGGGGTATGCAAATCAAGAATTTGGTTTTGAATATATTAAGTGTAAGATGCCCAAGAGATGGCATCCAAGTAAAGATGTAGAGTAGGTAGATGGATCTATGAATCTCAGATTCAAGATAGAAGTATTTAAAGCTATCAAGTTAGATGAGATCTGCTAGAGAGTGATACAGCATTTAAAGCTATCAAGTTAGATGAGATCTGCTAGAGAGTGATACAGCATATTAAAAGGCAGAAACATTACTTTGCCAACAAAGGTCCATCTAGTCAAGTCTATGGTTTTTCCAGTAGTCATGTATGGATGCAAGAGTTGGACTATAAAGAAAGCTGAGCACCGAAGAATTGATGCTTTTGAACTGTGGTGTTGGAGAAGACTCTTGAGAGTCCCTTGAACTGCAAGGAGAGCCAACCAGTCCATCCTAAAGCAGATCAGTCCTGGGTGTTCATTGGAAGGACTGATGTTGAAGCTGAAACTCCAATACTTTGGCCACCTAATGTGAAGAGCTGACTCATTTGAAAAGACCCTGATGCTGGGAAAGATAGAAGGCAGGAGGAGAAGGGGATGACAGAAGATGAGATAGTTGGATGGCATCACCGACTCAATGGACAAGAGTTTGGGTAGACTCCGGGAGTTGGTGATGGACAGGGAGGCCTGGTGTACTGCACTCCATGGGGTCACAAAGAGCCAGACATGACTGAATGATTGAACTAAACTGACAGAAGAGAGTGAGTATAAAAATAAAAATAACCTATTTTGCAAATAGAATTAAACACTAAGGAATGAAGATGGTTGTTAACCCTCTGATAGTGAATCAGTGAAGGAATCAGGAACCCCTGCTTCCCTTTACAGAGCTGGTCATTGTGTCCTAGTTCGAAGTATGTGAACACCATCTTATACATGGAAGAACTTGGTATGCTTCTTAGTGGAGAGATTCGAAGCAACTTACAAGCACGTTTGTCACCTGATGGTCTCAAGGTGCAATGTCTGTCTTCTGTCATAACGTACCCTTTTTTTTTTTTTTTTGCCACATCGCACGGCTTCTCAGAATCTTAGTTTTTAGTCCCCCACCCCACCCCCAGGGATCCAACCCATGCGCAGAGTCCTAACCCCTGAACCACCAGGGATTTCCCTTTACCTACCTTCCTGATGTCTTTTTCCAGTTCACCATTCTAATTGGTTTCTCTGGCTAATGACATTGTCATCTTGGACTGTGGTAAGGGCACTGTATAGTTTTCCCATATGAGCATGTCTTGACCTCTCTTCTTTGCTAGGATCTCAGCTGTTCTTTTCATCTAAAACCCAATTCTAGGTTATAGTAACTAAACTTATCATGGTAATCATTTTGAAATGTATAGAAATACTGAATCACTATATTGTATAACAGGAACTAACCTAATGTTGTGGTCAATTATACTTCAAAAACAAACTCATTAAAAAGAGATCAGGTTTGTGATTACCCGAGGCAAGGTAGAGGGAGGGGAAAGTTGGATGAAGTCAGTCAGAAGATACAAACTTCCAGTTATAAGATAAATGAGTACTAGGGAGGTAATGTACAACATGATAAATATAATTAACACTGCTTTATGTTGTATATGAAAGAGTAAATGCTAAGAGTTCTCATCACAGGGAAAAATTTTTTTCTATTTCCTTAATTTTTAATCTATATGAGATGAGAGATGTTCAACAAATTTATTGTGGTAATTATTTCATGATGCATGTAACTCAAATCATTATGTTGTACACCTCAAACTTATACAGTGCTATATATCAATTATACCTCAATAAAACTAGGAGAAAAACCCACTTCTAGGTTGCCTTCAAAATAGGAGTATCTATGAGTGGATTTCATTCTGAGTACAAACTTCACACTAACTCTGCACTGCAATGTGACCCTAGGGCCTTTTGATGGAGAACTTGGCTATGACTACTTAAAAAAAAAAAATTCCTTCTGCCATGTTTGAAATACTAGAAAGCAGATGGGATGGGGCGGGGGAAGCATTCACTTAAGTGTTCAGTTCAGTTGCTCAGTTGTGTCCGACTCCTTGCGACCCCATGGACTGCAGCTCGCCAGGCTTCCCTGTGTAACTTTATCTTTGAGGAGGACCACGGCTTCTCCTAAAATAAGTAGCCTAAAGCTTGTTCCCAATCAAGATAGCAAAATATAGCAGAGCTATACAGTAATTATCTTTTTTTTTTCCCTCTCGAACAGAAGGGAGATAGGACTGTTTCCGTGTCTGCCCTGCTATGGAGTATAGTGAAAGCGATAGAAAATTTGGAAACAAAGGGACCTGGTTTGGTCTTAACCCAGGACCAAGTGTCTAGGACCACGGCCACATTTTTTTCTGTTTGCCTCCAACGTACGGTGTGCTGTGATTGGTTAGACTTAAGTGTACAATGAACCACATTGGGGATTAATAGATGTGACTATTAATAAATAGTCAACATTTATGGAAAAAACCTTATTTTACAAAAATGTTAACAACGGCCACGATTTGGGCGCACAGAAACACCCTTTGGGAACGCGCAAGCAAAGCGCGACCACAGTGTACTTGCGGGCCCCGCCCCGTTGGCCACGCCCCCACGGAAGCCTGCCTGCTCGCTATTGGTCGCTCTCCCTGGGCCGTCGGTTGCCGTGGAGACCACGGCTATGGCAACCAGGAGAAGCCATACTAGGTCGAGGCTCCGGAACTGCCGAGGGGCCACGACCCCGTGTGCTTCTCATGGCGCTCTATGAGCTCTACGCGCATCCAGTGGAGCGGGGCTACCGTGCCGGGCTCTGCTCCAAGGCGGCGCTCTTCCTGCTGTTGGCCGCCGCGCTCACGTACATCCCGCCGCTGCTGGTGGCCTTCCGGAGCCACGGTGAGTCTGCCCCCCAGCCCCGGCTGGTGCGCGCCCCGCAGCGCTACGTGGCTCCCGCGCCGCCTCCCTGACCCCGGTCTCTGCACCCCGCACTCTCGTTACCTCAGGGTTTTGGTTAAAACGGAGCAGTTACGAGGAGCAGCCAACCGTGCGCTTCCAGCACCAGGTGCTGCTCGTGGCCTTGCTAGGATCCGAGCCGGGCGGGTTCCTCGCCTGGAGCACGTTCCCCGCCTTCAACCGGCTGCAGGAGGGTCATCTGCGCGTCCCGCTTGTCTCGGTGAGTGCTTCCCGCTTGGGCCCGGCCACGCAGACTGGGCTGCGGAGGGGATGGGCGGAGGGCGCGGGCGGGCGGGAGGCTCTGGCCCCCGTCCCGGGGGACCCGGTGTGCGGCTGAAGGAGTCACGAACCCCAGACCCGAGCTTGTTTCCTTTCCTGGGGGCCTGTTTGTTGGTACATTCGGCTTCTCCAAGCCGTCCCCCACCCCGGGTAAGCTGGCTGCTGCTGTCAGCGTCTCTGCTCTGCAGAGTCTCCAGCCCCTGGCATTTCCGTGGGCCTGGCCCTTCCTGAGGGAATGGTGGTCGCAGAGTTTGCTGTGTGAGTTGCGTTGTTGTTCATTCCCTAAGTCGTGTCCGACTCTATGGTGGTGGTGGTGTAGTCGCTAAGTCGTGTCTGACCCTTGCGACCCCGTGGACTGTGGCCAACCAGGCTCCTCTGTCCATGGGATTCTCCAGGCAAGAATACTGGAGGGGGTTGCCATGCCCTCCTTCAGGGGATCTTCCCGACCCAGGAATCAAACCCAGGTCTCTGGCATTGCAGGCAGATTCTTTACCAACTGAGCTCTGAGGGAAGCCCCACTCTGCGAGCCCGTAAACTGCAGCACGCAAGGCTTCCCTGTCCTTCACCATCTCCCCGAGTTTGCTCAAACTCCTGTGCATTGAGTCAGTGACGCCATCCAACCATCTCATCCTCTGTTCGGGTTAATCACCCCGTTGTGCCGCTCAGTTGTCCGTGCACCCACTGCCCGCAAAGAAAGGGCATGCAGTTTTAGGCGGACTGTCACCGGGAAGCCAACAGGCTGATTGGTTAGCCGACCTCCAGAACGTCCTGCTGGCGAGGCCCGCCTCCCTGGGCTCACCTCCTCAGGTGCCGCTCAGTCCTGCTGCTGCCTGGGGCTAAAATGAAGCACTTTCCTGCCTGTCGTGTAATAGCTGGTTCAAGTTAAGTGAGCGCTTCCTTTACAGTCACCCCTTTAAACTCACTTTCTGAAAGCATTTTCCTTTGGAAATAGGAAAATCCTGGATTTCCTTCTTCCAAAGTTGAATCTCTTTAGATATCTGAGATGATTGGCCTACATTCCAATTTGTGTAGCTGAAAAAAAAAAATTTCAGACTTTTTTCTCAGTAACTGAATAAAATGAAAAAAATTTTTTTAATGTGATTGGCCATAAATGAATAACTACCAACAAAATATGGTTATGATTACTTTTTATGATTACTTTAATTTTTTATAATTATAAAAATGCCTGCTCGTTGAAAATAGAGTTACAGGTACATATAATGACATGAAATTAAAGGCTCAGTTTGGTACATGTATCTAGACTTGTTAACCTTCATTTTAAGGTCTGCTAGGGACTTCCCTGATGGATCAGTGGTAAAGAGTCCGCCTGCCAATGCAGGAGACATGGGTTTGATCCGGGGGTCAGGAAGGTCCCCTGGAGAAGAAAATAGCAACCCACTCATGTTCTTCTCTGGGAAATCCCATGGACAGAGAAGCCTAGTGGGCTATATAGTACATGCGGTTACAGAAGAACCAGACACAACCTAGTGACTAAACAACCGAATATTTCGTGATATGGAAAGCTGTAATGGATTTACCAGTTTCCTGTTGGTGGATTTTTTTGTTTTTACTTTTTCACTATTAGATTATTGCAGTGAACAAGGTTTTTACTAAATCATACACCTTTAAACATCAAATTGTGAGGAACTGGAATAGAAGCTGTTTGTTGATATTGCAAAAATACATAGAAAACTAAGCAAGCAAATAAAATATTGTTAACTCCAGAAAAATAGAAAGGAAAAATAATCAGAGTTATGAATAGGATTTCAGTTGAGTTCAGTTGCTCAGTTGTGTCCTACTCTTTGTGACCCCATCAACCGCAGCATGCCAGGCCTCCCTGTCCATCACCAACTCCCGGAGTCTACCCAAACTCATGTCCATTGAGTCGGTGATGCCATCCAACCATCTTATCCTCTGTCATCCCCTTCTTGCCTGCCCTCAATCTTTCCCAGCATCAGGGTCTTTTCCAATGAGTCAGTTCTTCACATCAGGTGGCCAAAGGATTGGAGTTTCAGCTTTAATATCAGTCCTTCCAATGAACACCCAGGACTGATCTCCTTTAGGATGGACTGGTTGGATCTCCTTGCAGTCCAGGGGATTCTCAAGAGTCTTCTCCAACACCACAGTTCAAAAGCATCAATTCTTCGGTGCTCAGCTTTCTTTATAGTCCAACTCTCGCATCCATACATGACTATTGGAAAAACCATAGCCTTGACCAAATGGACCTTTGTTGGCAAAGTAATGTCTCTGGTTTTTAATATGCATAGGATTTACATAATCATAATTAGGTGAACACTAAATGTTGACTATTCAAAAGAAGAGTTTAACTCTTCTAGGGGCGGGTGCTAGGAAGAGGCAAAGAAAATTAAATCATCCCTCTCTGTGGGAAGACAATAGAGGATGCCTGAAACAGAAACTGAGAAGTGCCAATACAAATGTTATTTAAAGACATGAAGGTACATTTCTAAATAATAAGATAAATGAGGTGAATTTATTTGCTGTGTGAGTGGAAGCCTCCTGGGTTTTTTAACAAACATTGTTGAATATTTTGATCCTTTAAATGATCAGGTCCTTTAAATTTATTTAAAAAATAGAACTGGAATACAGACAAATTTCTTTTGGCAGCTCCTCCCTAATCTTCACACATTGTGCATTTTTAGTCTTATTTGAGCTTTAATGCTCTGGGGAAGGTGACTGTTGATGTGAGACCAGCATCAAAGTATGCTTCCTTTTCCCTGTAAACCCAGGGTTTCCTTTCCAACAGTAGAAGCAAAGGTTGTTTTTGTTTGCATTGCAAACACAGAAAAAATTAACTTGTTAGTTTTACTCTAGGTTAGCTTTCCCTGTCTTTTAAACTTTGAGTAGAAATCTTTTTTCTTTTCTTTTTTTTTTTTTTTTTAGAAATCTTTTTTCTTTACATTTGTATATTCCTATCTATCATATTCTTCTGGGTACTTGAGTCTTTAAGAAATAATCATGAGAACTTAAAATAGTCATGAAAACAAGGATACAGCATTGGGTTTCATGTGTGTGTTCTTTTCACTCGTTCGTCCACCATAAACTGGTTTGGCTCCCCAGCTGGATCACTAGTTAGCTCTTATCTCTGTGACCAGAAGCCGCTCCCTTGAGAGCACTGCCCGCCAGGCCCCTACTGCTGGTGTGTGTGTGTTGCGATTTTATGAAGCTAAGACTACTTCTTATTTTTATGGTACCCAGAGCTATCAATACTCTTTAATACTGGGTAATTTTGCACTGTAAAACATAAAGCTGAAGTTCTTTTTCTTAGTCTTTTCCCCTGTCCATTCCAAGCCTGTGTCTGTAAGTAAATTAAGACCTTGTAATTTGCAATCTTTCACAGTAAATTATTTGCTTCCTTCATGATTGACCTCTTGGTTTGAAAATAGTTTGAAATCATGAGATACAAATAAATGAGTTAGAATATATAAAGGAAGTACAGGGAAAAAAGTAAGTAAAAATTCTAGGAGAAAAAGAAGAATAACACAAGTCTACCAGATATTAAACTACACCTTAAAGGTCTAATAAATAAAGTAGTGTGGTTTGTAGACTTGTATAAAATATGGAAATGAACCCAAACATGCCTAAGGTGGCATTTAAAAATATATATATATATATATTTATTTATTTATTTATTTGGCAGTGCCAGGCCTTAGTTGTAGCATGTGGGATCTATTTCCATGACCAGGGATTGAACCCAGGTGCCTCTGCATTGGAAGCCTGGAGTCAGCCACTGGACCAACAGGGAGGTCCCCTAAGGTGGCATTTTAAATCAGTGAGTAAAGATGAAGCTAGTCCTCAGAGACTGTATAGCAGAATTAAAGTCCAGACCAAAATTAAATTTAAAATATGAAATCACAAAACTACTAAAACAAATGAGTGAAAACCTTTAGATTTCTGAGCATGACATAAAATCTAGAAGGCATTAAAGAGACTTTTTTGATAAATGCAAGTATATAAAAATAATTTTAAAAGCTGTTGGCCTGGTGAAAACCAAAAGCAAAGTCAAAACACAAATGACAACTAGGGGAAAAAGTTTTACTATTTGTTTCACTTGTAAAGGGCTAATTTTCCTAACATAAAGTGCCTCAGTTCAGTTCAGTCACTCAGTCATATCTGACCCTTTTCAACCCTTTGGACTGCAGCACGCCAGGCTTCCCTGTCCATCACCAGCTCCCAGAGCTTGCTCAGACTCATGTCCATAAAGTCGGTGATGCCATCCAACCTCTGTCCAGAGGATGCCATCTCATCCTCTGTCATCCCCTTCTCGCCTGCCCTTGATCTTTCCCAGCTTCGGAGTCTTTTCCAATGAGTCAGTTCTTCACATCAGGTGGCCAAAGTATTGGAGTTTCAGCTTTAACATCAGTCCTTCCAATGAACACCCAGGACTGATCTCCTTTAGGATGGACTGGTTGGATCTCCAAGCAGTCCAGGGGATTCTCAAGAGTCTTCTCCAACACCACAGTTCAAAAGCATCAATTCTTCGGTGCTCAGCTTTCTTTATAGTCCAACTCTCACATCCATACCTGACTACTGGAAAAACCATAGCCTTGACTAGATGGACCTTGTTGGCAAAGTAATGTCTCTGCTTTTTAATATGCTGTCTAGGTTGGTCATAGCTTTTCTTCCAAGGGGCAAGCATCTTTTATTTTATTTTATTTTATTTTTAAATCTTTATTTATTTGGCTGCACCAGGCTTAAGGTGCTGCATGTGGGATCTAGTTCCCTGACCAGGTACTGAACCCAGGCCCCCTGCATTGGGAGCCCGGAGTGTTAACCACTGGACCACCAGGGAAGCCCCAAGCATCTTTTAATTTCATGGCTGTAGCCTCCATCTGAGATGATTTTGGAGCCCAAGAAAATAAAGTCTGCCACTGTTTCCATTGTTTCCCCATCTACTTGCCATGAAGTGATGGGACCAGATGCCATGATCTTTGTTTTTTGAATGTTGAGTTTTAAACCAGCTTTTTAACTCTGACCAACTACCTAGTTTTAAAAATGGGTAAAGAATATGGACAGTTCATAGAAGATGAAACATGCCACTGGATTAGAAAAGTCTTATACACAACCTAAAATTTGAGAGTTATAATTTACAGCGGATATACTGAGGACTTCAAGCCCGGGAGGCTGCATCTCAAGTAACCCTGAGGAAACTGCTCAGAGGAGGTGAGGGAGGAGCTAGGATATTTAGGATAATTTGCGACAAAGGGCAAGTAGTAGAAACAAAGAGAAAGAAAGTGAAGTCGCTCAGTATTGTCCGACTCTTTTTCGACCGCTTGGACTGTCTCATCAGTCCATGGAATTTTCCAGGCAAGAGTACTAGAGTGGGTTGCCATTGCCTTCTCTAGGGGATTGTCCCAACTCAGGGATCGAACCTGCATTGCATGCAGACGCTTTACCTTCTGAGCCACCAGGGAAGATCTTGAATAAAGGAGAACTAGATCTCAAGTTAAGAATTTAAGGCCTTGCTATGTATGGGAAAATGCAAGAATTCAGGCTCAGTGAAATCAGTCCTTTGATAGGTACCTCACTTATCTGGGGCCAGTATTCTGTGTTTTCACATCCTGAGTTTCCTCAGAGCTCACCTTCCATGGTGGCTGTAATAGCTGAGGACTGTGATATCCTGTGTTTACTGATATAGCAAGCAATATTCTGTTTCTCCACACATAACTCTTTGACATATGAAATCACACTCATAATTAGGGAGATGCAAATTAAGGATAATTGAGATATCTTTTTTTTTTAATCTATCAAATAGGCAAAAATTAAGATTTCCTAGCCCCATGGGCAAGATGCATGCACTCCTGTATATCACTAGTGGGAGTGTAGATTGTAGAGCATTTTTGAGAAACTGGTTGTCCATGTTTGTCAAAATTACTGATTCATGTGCCCGTTTTTACTTCTAGTAAGGTATCTTAAGGCTTGTGCACACATGTGAAATGACATTTGAAAAAATGTACTCATTGCAGCATTGTCTGTAATATCAAAAGATGGCAAGCAACTTGCACAGTAATAGAAGACTCATTTTAAAAATTGTGTTACATCTACCTAGTGGAACAGATAGCTTTCTTTTTGAATGAAGTTAGATTTATATGTACGCGGTGCTTAGTTGCTCAGTCATGTCTGACCCTTTGCTACCGCATGGACTGAAGCCCGCCAAGCTCCTCTGTCCATGGAGATTCTCCAGGCAAGAGTACTAGAGTGGGTTGCCGTGCCCAACTCCAAGGGATCTTCCCAACCCAGGGATTGAACCCAGGTCTCCCAAATTGCAGACAGATTCTATACCATCTGAGCCACCAGGGAAGCGCAGAATGCTGGAGTGGGTAGCCTATCCCTTCTCCAGGGGAACTTCCTGACCCAGGAATCAAACCTGGTGCATTGCAGGCAGATTCTTTACCAGCTGAGCTACCAGGGAAGCCTGGATTTATATATACTGATATGGAATTACTCCAAGAGAAATTTGTTAGTATCAAAAACCAAAATCGTATATCATATGCTTCCATTTGTATAAAAATAGAAAAACCTATATATGAATGTGTATGTTTACATAGTCATACATGCCTGCTTCTGCTATCTCTGAAAGAATTCAAAAGAAACTGACAACATTGATTGCTCTGGGGGAGGAACTTAGATTCAGTGGGAGAGAAATCTTTTCACTAAATAGCCTTTTGTTCCATGGAAATGTAATATATATTGAAGATTTTAAAATTACTGATAAAGTGACAGTTTTTAAAGGAAAAATTGAGAAAGTGCCTTGTTAAACAAAAGCAAACCAAAAAGTAGTAAAAAAGCATTTGAAAGCAGATGCGTATATAAAGTGGCAGTTACTTAGGAAAATAGTTTGCAGTTCCTCAAAAAGTTAAACACAGTTACCATGTGTCCCAGCATCCCTACCCCTAGGAAGCTGTGTACCTCAGAACTGAGGACAGTCTACACAGAAACTTGTGCACAAATATTCATAGTAGCCTCATTGATAATAGCAATTACAATTTTTTAAAAAGTGGAAACAACTCACATGTCCATCAGTGAGTGAATGGACAACAAAGTGTGTTATAGCCATACAATAGAAGATCACTCAACCACAAAACGGAAAAGAGTCACGATACAGGCTACAACATGGGTGACCTTTTTTTACTCAGTGAAAGAATCCAGCCGCAAGGCAGTACGTATTGTAGGACTCCATTTAGGTGAAATGTCCAGAATAGACAAATCTGTAGAGACAGAGGTAGCTTAAGGATTCCGGGAACATGCGGAATTAATTGGCACAGAGGAGAGACAGAGAAAGTGAGTGCTAATGAGTATGTGACTGCTTTTTGGGCTGATAGAATGTTTTGAAATTGGAGTTAGTGGTGATAAGTCACCCAACTTTGTGAATATACTAAAATCTACTGAATTGTATTGATAGGAAAAGGGTGAATTTTATGATATGTGAATTATGTCTCAGTTTTTTTAAAAGTGGGTAGGCAAAACCCGGTAATGTGCTTACAAACCATAGTAATAAAAATTGATATACATTTACTGTGCCTCTGGCATAAGCTAAGAATTTTATCATTAGATAACACATTTAAATTTGTCTATGTAGTACTTGGCCTTTAACAAGTACTTAGTAAAAATGTTAGCCATTAATTTTTTTTTACATATTACATTATCTCTAAGGCTCACAGTAACCTTTTGAGGTAGAGGCTATACCCCTGTTTTACAGATGAAAAGAATGAGACTCAGAGAATTGACATAATTTCTGGCTCTCAAGTGAGCAGTCAGGACTATAGCTCATATGCCATATCTTGTTCCCTGTCTTAGACTCTTGTTCCATATCTTGGACTCTTCACCCTTAGTGCAACAAAATGCTTTTCTGACTCTGAAGATAAGGGTAGACTGACTACAGCCTGTCCAAGAAAGTGCCAAAAAGTGTAAGAAGCAGTGGTTTTAGATCAAAGTTTTGACCAAATGCTTGGAGCTGGCTTTGCAACTGATAACTTGGGGAAATGCCTTGGAAGTCACAAATGGTCAGTTCACCTTGCTTTGCTTCTGCGTTGGTCAGTTCACCTTGGACAGCGTCTCGATGCTTTTCACGCTTGAGAGAAGAAAAAAAGCACAGAATGACCTGTTTCCTCAACGAGCCTGACTGGGTTCTTTAAGCATCTGTGACTCGGAGAATGTGGGGCTGAAGGCTGTAGGAGGGTGCAGGGAGATGAGCGGAGAGGACTGGGTGTCAGACGTGTTTTTGCACGTCTCTGAAATCGGAGTGTGTCTGCCTGACGTGGCATCATACAGTAGCCGTTGACCGGAAGACAGGCTGGTCTGGGCCTCTTTGCCTACGCTTGCTCAAACATCAATGTGCCAACACCAAAACTGGTGGAAGGGACATGAGCAACTCGAAAGAAAACCCTGGAGGGACTTCCCTGGCGGTCCAGTGTTAAGAATCCCCCTCTCAATGCAGGGATGAGAGTTGGATCTCTGGTCAGGGAACTAAGATCCTGCACGCAGGGGACAGCAACTGAGCCCCCGAGGACATGTACTGAGCACTCGTGCTACAACTGAGGACCCCACATGCCATGACTAAGACATGGTACAGCCAAAAATAAATAACAGAAGTGTTCTAAAAAAGAAACAATAATAAAACATTTAACCCTAAGAACCAAATGAGAGGCAAGTAAGGGAAAGTTCAAGAGGCCCTTAAAAGTAGGACAGTTCCACATAATTGGAAAGCCTGCTTTAGAACTCAGACCAGTGGATTTTATTTCCCTTTGTGAATGTCTTTTTAGATGCTCTAACACCAGTGTGCTGCATGTTACAAAGGACAAAACTGCATAGAGAAGTATGGATAATACTGAGTCAAAAAATGATTCAAAAGAATCAAAATGTCGAGAAGTTTTAAGAATCCCTGGATCAATTTATTTTACATATATTTTTCTGTGTACATAAATATGATATATTAATATGCCTATATCTAAAAGCTCTTCCAATGAGTATAAAATAAATTCCCTGAGTGATTAGAAAGCACTGTGTCACACAGTAGTTTAACTAGAAGTATTTTTGCTTTCTTGAGCGAAGTTGCTCCAATCGTGTCTTGACTCTTTGCAACCCTGTGGACTGAAGCCTCCCAGGCACCTCTGTTCCTGGGATTGATTCTCCAGGCAAGAATTCTGGACTGGGTTGACATGCCCTTCTCCATACCCTTAGATTCACTGAAGTATAGGTAGCAAGGATTTTATAAGTCTAGGAGACACGGAGTAGCGGTTCCTACTTTGCTGGAGAGCCAAAGACTGGTGTCAAAGAGCATTTTCAGTATAAAAAGAAAAAGTGGGGAAAATGATGACAAGTATATGGTAAAGTGGACACAGGTATAAACTAGGAAATTAACTTAAATAAAAGAATATGACGCCAGAGAATAAAAGGTGTGGGGCTTCCCTGGTGGTCTAGTGGTTGAAAGTCCGCCTGCCAACGCAGGAGACATGGATTCGATCCCTGGTCTGGGAGGATCCCATGTGAGAAACCGCTGCAATGAGAAGCTCGTGCACTGCAGCTAGAGAGTAGCCCCTGCTCATTGCAACTAGAGAAAGCTTGTGCCTAGCGAAACCCAGAGCAATCTAAAAGTAAGTAAATAATTTTTTTAAAAAAAGAACAAAAGGTATGAAAACAAGCAGGAGCCAAATAAAATTCCAGCAAACTATCAAATAGTGTAGAATCGCTGATGAGGAAAAAATGTTCCAAGTCAGGGCGCTCTGAAAGCCACGGCACTAGTTAAATTCACAGCTACGCTTACAGGCAGATGCTTTGCTGGCTATGAGGTCTTGACTCAGCTCCAAACCCACCCCTCTCCTCTGTGGCGCTCATGTTGAGATACTGAAACCCACATTCTCCTCTGACAAATGGCTGCCTGTTAGGTTCTGCCAGTAGGAGGCATGGTAAGCCTTGTTCTGGAAGTGGCAGAAACCCGGAAATTGCACCCAGGGTGAAGAGCCATCACAGGCTTGAAGCAAACAGCAGGCATACATCCTTCCTTCAGCCTTACTGACTGGCTCCATGGGTTCTCCCTCCAAGCTCCAAAGGTATCGGCCCTCCCTTTTTGAGGTCTGAGTCCCAGCTCCTTGAGGCGTCCCAGCCTCTTCCTTTTCTGCTCCAGCCTTAGGTAGTCATCCTGCAAAAAGTGTCCCCTTTTTTGCCTTTTTTTTCCCACTAATGCCTACGTTATCAATTATCCGCTATACTAAATTCCCCTGTTAAAATACCTTGATTTTGTTTGTTTTCTTTCTGATTGGCCCCTGATCGACATAGTTGGACTGATGGGCGTTGACTAGATCTAGCAGTGCCTGCCTGTATTTATCCTATCTAGTATGTTAGTATTGGTTTCACAGATATCTGTAGAGGATTAACCTGTTTTAACCCCAGAAATCTTTGAAATTAGCGTTCTTATTGGCTGTTATAGAATCAGGAGTCGGCAAACGTAAGTCTCAACCCCAGGTCTGTCATTGGGTTGCATACCCTGTTTTGACCTTAGTGTAGTTATAGAAAGAGTATGATAGTACCAACCTCTCTAATTACTGCTAATTATTATTAGTAATAAAGCTTCTTGGATATGCAGAGGAATGACACAGGACAATCTGGATATACAGATTGCCCCGAGTTCACATAGACCTTATAGAAATAGGGGGATGGTGTGATTTATGAATTCTCTTAGCCAGACACATCCATTGGATTTTAGTTACTAATCTTGAACCTGTGTTAAAGAAGTATTAACCGTTTGAATACCTACCTTTGTAGCCATTGGATTTTGTATTAAGCTTCATTTAAAGTAAATGGAATTAAGATTTCCCTCATGGCTCAGTAGTAAAGAATCCACCTGCCGACGCAGGAGACACAGGTTCAATCCCTGGTCTGGGAAGATCCCACATGCTGCAGGGCAGCTAAGCCCAGGCTCCACAAATATCAGCCTGTGCTCTAGAGCCTGAGAACCACGACACTGAAGCCCAAATGCTCTAGAGCCTGTGCTGGGCAACAAGAGAAGCCACCGCAATGAGAAGCCCACGCTCTGCAACTAGAGAGTAGCCCCACTCACTGAAGCTAGAGGAAAGCTTGCAAAGCAATGAAGGCCCAGCACAGCTAAATAAATAAAGAAAAAAAAATTTTTAAAGTAGGTGGAATTAAATGACTGATCCCATCCATGGTCCAGGTGATAGCACAGCAGTGTAACCCACTAGCCTCAGGGAGCGAGTCTTACTTGGTGACAGGTCCTCTGTGAGGAGGGCATGGCAATCCACTCCAGTATTCTTGGCTAGAGAATCGCATGAACAAAGGAGCCTGGCAGACTACAGTCCATGGGATTGCAGAGTTGGACATGACTGAAGCACCTTGGCACGCATGCAGCTCTGTGGGAGAGGCATCATTTGCACTCTCACTCATCGCCATGGCCCTGTATCAGCCTCGTCTTTCACTGTCTCCAGCTCATGAACTCTGCTCAGCGCCACTGGCCTCATCTCAGCCTCGTAAACACTGACCCACTTTCACTCAGGGCACGTGCGTTTGGTTAGCCTGGGATAGTATTCCTCAAGATGTTTCTGTACCTCATCACCTCACTTCTCTGACTTCTCGGACAGTCAGGTATTCCTGCATACCATCTATATAAATTTCTGTTAAATTCTGCCCTGACCATTCTCTGATTTTAGCTTGCTTCACTTCTCTTTGTGGCACCAGCACTGCCTGCTGTCTGCACATGGTTTCCTGACTTACACTCTGCCTCCCTGGCTGGGAATGGAAGCTCCACTGTGGTGGGGACTTTGTCCATTTTGTTTGCCACTCTATTCCCAGAACCTGAAGCAATGCCTGGCACCTCTGGCACATAGTAGGCCCTCAGAAAATATTTGCCAGGTTAATGAGCGGATTTAACAAGCAGACACCAATTATGGTGCTGTACCAGATCTCTGCCCTCTGTGAACCTGGAGTAAAAGCATGCTGTTATTTTTGCAAAAAGATCTTTCATAACCAACATCTGCTCCTTGAGTTTAAGTCTGGACATTTTAGTCCTGGAAACAGGACCAGATTTGAAGTCAGATATGTGGCTTCATATCCTGTCTTTACCAGTACTAGCTGTACTCCATAAATCCTTTAATCTCCCTGAGACTTGATTTTCTCACGTATGCAATGGGAATAGTAGTTGCTCTACTTACCTTTGACTGATTGTAAAGTTCAAATGAAATGTGTCTCTCCCTCTGAGACTGTCTGAGAGTCCAGATTCTTCTGGCATTTCCCTCCTGACCACTATCCTTCCTCTCTCAAAAGTTGTTGATCTTTGTCTTCCTGTATAACCCTCAAGATCCAGAAAAGCTATGGATCTACCACAGAGAGGTAACCTGACTTTGTCTTCCAAGTCTTCCCAGATATCAACTGGAAAAAAAAATGTTCAGGAACACAAGGCAGCCTCTTTTCCATCCTACTCGTAATTGCTGATACATAATTGCCTCAGTAACCTGATCATCAGCCCTGGTAACAGATATCCCTGTGCTGCACCTGCAAAGCCGACAGAACGAGAGAGAGAATAGTATCCAACAGAAGAGAGAGGGTAGACTTCTCTATAACGCGGCCCAGGATAAGGACATTATTGTCTAGAAGGAAAGAAATGATTGAAAGGTTCTGAAAACTGAGATAACTCCATCTCAAGCGACCTTATTAGCCTGAAAAAGAACAAAGAATCTCTTCCCCCACATAAAGGTATGGAGGAGAACCACATGACTCAGTAGATGGGGAATCAGGGAGGGATATGCTGATACACCATCGCAGAGTCCTTCTGGGCGCCTGCGGAAAGGATCAGCTGTAACAGCGAGGTCCAGAGTTGCACCACGGAATCACGTCCCCAGTGACCACATCTCACTGACCGTCTCTCCGGCTCATCCTCTCAGGGTCACTGTGAGGCGAGACTGGATTTTGGCGGTTTTTTACGAGCTGTAATCTGTCTTTCTCCCTCCTTGGATCTCTGTTCTCACTGCCTTCATGTCACTAGTTTATAAAGTACCTATGGAGTCTTACTGCCTTACTGATTTTACTTTAGCTTTCTTTTTCATTGTACTGATTGGTACTAAAAGATACACCACACTTTAAAGCCCTGACATCAATCCAATGTTGAGAATCTGAAGCAAAGACATTGTGGTTAAAGAACATATAAACAGAGCCTGGTGTTTTTCTGCTGAGTCTGTTTCGGAAATGCAAAATGATTGGGGTTTTTTTCCGAAATCTGTTCTTAGGTGCTATTTAAACCTTCCCTATAAACTCAGGCATATTTCTTAAAAGGAAAGAAAACACCAGCAACAAAACGAAAAGGGTCAAATGAGACAACTGAAAAAGAATAACGCATCCAGATGTCGCATTGCTTTCATTGCCGCTTCCAGGTCCCAGCCAGTTTGGCCCTAGAATATTTAGAAGTGCGAGTGTGCAGTTCAGGGGCCATGTCTCTTTCCCCAGTATTGATCCACCTATAACTATTTAATGTTCTCTTTCTTCTTTCGGTGAGAGATGTAATGCCTGTGTGTGGCAGAGTCACTGTGTATGTCCAACATACTCCATGCTGTGGAGTCCTCCTGGACTTATGAAGGACCAGGGTCATCAGCCTTTTTTGGATTTCCTAGGCTAGAGAAGAAGACCGGAACCAGGATGGGAAAATGGACATGTTGCATTTTAAACTGGAGCTTCCCCTGCAGTCCACAGAGCAGGTTCTAGGTGTGCAGCTCATCTTGACTTTCTCCTACCAACTGCATGTGAGTTACTTTTGTCTTTACTTTTCTCATAGTTTTTTTTTTTAACTGTTTACTTTTTGGCTGCGCTGGGTCTTCGTTGCTGCATGTGGGGTTTCTCTAGTTGTGGTGGGTGGGGGCCACTCTCCCTTGCAGTGCGAGGGTTTCCTTGATTTGGAGCGTGGCTCTGGCTTTAGTTGCTCTGCAGCATGTGGAATCTTCCGGCCCAGGGATCGAACCCGTGTCCCTTGTATTGGCAGGCAGAGTCTTATCTACTGCACCACCAAGGAAGTCCTCCCTTTTGTCTTTCAATAAAACAGAGCCCCCCTTTCTGATTTCTGGGAAAACTCACACTGCAGAAGACTCTTTGGAGAAGTGTCATTTAGGATTTAGCTGCCAAAGTTAAATTTGAATGTTTTTCATGGAGGTCACATTAATTTCCATAAGCTTTTAATAGCTCCAGGGGTTCTGGGCAGAGCGCTTCCTGCATGGCTAAGCTCAGCACTAGGGGGACAGCTTAGGCTTCAACCACAGATGGGTGATGCTCAAAACCTGGAACCATTCGGCTCTGACTGAAATTGATATGGTCTCTCTTTCTAATGATTTCAGAGGATGTCTACATTCGTGATGCAAAGCATGGCATTTCTCCAATCCTCCTTTGCTGTTCCGGGGTCCCAGTTACATGTGAATGGAGACCTGAGGCTGCAGCAGAAGCAGCCCCTCGGCTACAGAGGCCTGGACGTCCGGTACAACGTAGGGACGCTTCACACTGCCGATCTCTTTTGCTTCCATATTGTATTGTTTATCAAGTGCTTTGAAGAGGGAGCAAGTAACTTTGGAAATAGCACTTCTCTGTGAGTGGCACAGAAAAGGATCTCTGAGGAATTCTTTCCGTGAATCCTTTCGAAATATGGAGACAGATATCCCTGTTCACATCTTCAAGAAAGAGGGAGAAGAATCTGTCTTTATCTAAGAACTGAATTATTTATAGTTTTGGGGTTTGCATGCACACGCACACAGTGTATTTCACGTGATCTTTCTTTGCCAAGCTTCTAACAGGCCAGCCCCGATTAAGAGGTTTAACTACGTCGTCTCATCCAGTCATCACGGCAGCCTCATGAGACGCCTTCTGTTGCCGTTCCCTGCTCTCCAGCTGTTTGTCCTGTCACTGTCCCCCTTGCTCCTTTCCAGCCCCGGGGTCCATTTTGCTGTTCCTCAAACCTACGAAGCAGCTCCTGCCTCAGGGGTTTTGCACTTACCTTTTCCTCTACCAAGTATCCACATCGCTTACCCTACTGCTCCGTCTGGTCCCTGGTCAAAGCTCCTGAGCACAGTCCTTGCTTGACACGCCTTCTAAAGAACATCCACCTGTCCCTCCATCATCGCTCACCCAGGTTTACTCTTCTTACCTTCACCTGAAATATGAAAGGGAGGTTTCCAGTTTGTTCATTTGCCATCTCCCTCAGCGTTAGAGGGGCTTCCCTTGTGGCTCAGCTGTAAAGAACCCGCCTGCAATGCGGGAGACCTGGGTTCGATCCTTGGGTTGGGAAGATCCCATGGAGAAGGGAACGGCTACCCACTCCAGTACTCTGGCCTGGAGAATTCCATGGACTGTATAGTCCATGGGGTCCAAAGAGTCGGACACGACTTTCACTTTCAGTGGTGAAAGCCCTGCTATCTTCTGTGTTCTCTCGCCCCAGCGCTTAAAACAGTGCCTGCCCATAATAAGCACTCAGAATTGATGAGAGAATGAACTCTCATTTCATACATGAAGAAACTGGAGCCTACAGGGATTGATTAATTTTCCCAAAGCTCACAGAGCCATGAATGGTCTGTCTGAGACCAGGACTCATGCATCCCATCCCTCATCGCAAACCTTTATGTTATCACAAGGAGGCCCATATAATTTGGGCTACTTTTGAAACTTAATAGGAAATGTTATCAGTTATTATAACCAGGACTGTCCCAGATAAACTGGGATTCATGGTCACCATAACCATAACAATTATCAACATACTATTTTTTTTTAACAGAAGGGACTATAAAATATAAATTTAATATGCTGTGCTGTGCTTAGTCGCTCAGTCTTGTCCGACTCTTTCCGACCCCATGGACTGTAGCCCACCAGGCTCCTCTGTCCATGGGGAATCTCCAGGCAAGAATAACTGGAGTGGGTTGCCATTCCCTCCTCCAGGGGATCTTCCCAACCCAGGGATCAAACCCAGGTCTGCACACGTTGCAGACGGATTCTTTACCATTGAACTACCAGGGAAGCCCATGTTAGATTATGTCAGGAATGCGATACTAGAGATCAGCTCTTTCTCGTCTTCAAAGGATTATGTGCTTATTACTATGTGTGCTTTATCTTTCCATTTCTGCATTTCAAAGAGATCACTTAGGGAGCATCCAGACAAAAGCAAGAAAAAAGACAAAGGGGTTGAAAATGTAGTCTCTTAGAAAAAATGAGAAGACTCATTTCTCCCATTGGAATAGAGAGGGGAATTATATAAGTCTCTTTAAAACCTGTGAAAGATGGATATTGACCCCTTGTTTTCTTCCCTCCAGAAAGACTGAAAGTAAATGACTTAAATTGTTTCAAAAGAGTGCATTCATTTCTGAAGAAAATATTATCGATGCTGGAATAGGCCCCCAAGCGCAAGAGGGTGGTCTCTGAGATCAGCCTGGGTGGGAGGGGGGTAGAAAAACCAAGAGCGCAAGTCGCTTGTGTGCTCACACCACGCCCTCCCGCGTACCCAGGTGTCTGTCATCAATGGGACCAGTCCGTTTGCCAGTGACTACGACCTCACCCGCATTGTTGCTGCCTATCAGGAAAGGAACGGTGAGTTGTGTGGACAGCTCATCCATCTGCTTCTCAAGGACTTTGCAGGTTAATGAGGGTGTTGGAGAGAAACAGAATTTGAGCCCTTGTCATATCAAAATGTTGAGACCAGTGAATGCTCAGCTATAGAAGGTGAACAGGTTGCTCAGAAGTTGTTATTTTCCTCCTGATCCAGAGACCTACCCCCTAACTATCCCCTGCACTGTTCCTCTGGTCCAGCAGGTTAGTGCCAATTCACTGCTGTATTTGTCCCACCACTGGTTGGATGGGTTTATGTGTAGAGAAAGGTGAGTTGCTTCCCACACCACACCTGTAAGAAAAACCGAAGACAGGCTGCTCTCCGTAGTGTTCATATGGAAACAGGGAGCCTGAGTGACTCACCGCGTGTCAGCAGCTGAAGGAGGAGAAGGCACCCACGATTCTGGCTGAAAGGCAGAGGGTGCCCAGGGCCTCCAAGAGGCAAGACTGCCAGATCGTCCCTGAGTGTGCGCTTGACTCAGCGTATCTGGCTGCTTGGTGGTCTGAGGTTTCCTCTAAAGGAATCTAAAGCATTGCTTGGCAACCAGACACAGAGATACACAGACATTTAACAAGTCAGGGGACCGCAATTCCAGTATTTCTTTCTGGTTTCCAAAAATAAAGGAATTTGAGAACACGACTTAGAAACATTTATCTGCAAATCAACTTTTCTTCCTTAATTCCTTCCAGTTATTGTCCATATGTAGAGTTTTTATACAGCTCCTGTCACAGTTTAGAGACAGTTTTTGTCTTCTGTACTTTGTAATTTAATATTTCCCCCACACCGCTAGAAAGTTTTCATTGGTTTTCTTTTTAGAGGTAGCATAGTATTCCTTTGCTTAGCCATTCATTTGCTTAGACAGTTGTAGAACACAGACTGTTTTTAACATCCTTTGACAAGTGTTTTAACAAATACTATGTGAGCAGCTTTGAACATTCAGTTTCTCTTTCCTTTTGAATTATTTCTTTGGAATGTGTTCTGAAATGCAGAGTTGGCTTGAGAGGTCAGAGTATGTTACAGCCCTCAGTATTTTACTGCCAAAGAGAGCATTCACGGATTAACTCTTCATTGTTTTGCAGTAACCACCATCCTGACTGACCCCAGCCCCATCTGGCTGGTAGGAAGGGCTGCAGAAGCTCCATTTGTGGTTAATGCAGTCATCCGATACCCCGTGGAAGTCATTTCATATCCTTTCTGTTAAGGGGCCAACAGTAGCTGGGTTTCAAAAAAGAAAAGAGGGATTCCTTAGATGTCTCAAGAGGGAACAGATGTGGGAAGCCTCAGACTGGAAATTGCTGCATTGGTAGTCGCCCACAAATGACTCTGTCTGTCTGCAGTTCATACGGGAAAAAAATATTCATTTCCTGTCCTTTTGAGCATTTCTTCTAGGTCAGAATCATACATATTTATATCTTAATAATCTTTGATTGTCTCTTTTATCTTAAGGGTATTTGAAACATTTTTTGTGATTTTCTGTATAAACTAACCCTTTGGTGTAACATGTATGCAGAAAATGTCATCTGTGACTCCTTAACTGTTTGTACTTATCTCCCAGGATTCTGGGAAATGATAAAGTTTGCCTGGATCCAGTATGTCAGTATCCTACTTATCTTCCTGTGGGCATTTGAAAGAATCAAAAGATTTGTGTTCCAAAATCAGGTGGTGACCACAATCCCTGTAACAGCTGTGCCCCAGGGAGAACTGTATAAGGAGCATTTATCATAAGAAGACCCTTCTGAAAACTAAGCAAGACCGTGGCCACCCCGCTGTTGTCTTCTGAGAACTACCCTCTTGCGAAATTTCTGAAAAGAGTCCATGGCCGCTTGCCCCCATGTGTGCTTTTCCCATCAGAGACAAAGAACAATCCTTTCTAATTTTCCTCTACACAAATTCTGTTTCTTCTAAGCATCTGCAGAGATAATCAGGGACTAGTTTGTAGAAATGTTTCTGAGGGTTCCTGAAGGCTATAATTTGCTTTTGTTTTTGTTTTTCGCCTCAGACTTGGATCTCGGGAGGAAACTACAGTCAGTTCAGACAGCTTGGAAAGAGTCCCATCTCTGGTGAAGCAAAGACTTTTCCTCTCTTGAACTGAGAAGCATGCCGTGTATTTCTTCCCCCTGTTGTAAACCAGGTTTTCCTCTTTGCAGGGCTCTCTGGGGATAGATACGCAATCATCAGCACTTTCCACTCCTGGGCGTCTAAATTTCCACTCAGCACTGGTTTCCAGAACTGAGAGGCCTTTAACCAGCTATCTGGAGGGGGAGAGGGGAGCGCTCGGAGCACATGTGCGCGCGGGCGGGAGCCCTGAGGACACGCGGCCTGGCGTCCACCTGCTGCGTCGAACAGACAGGGGTCTGTGGCAGCCCCGCCGAGCAGCCCTTGATCCCGCCCGGTGGGCGGCGCTTGGCCTCGGGCTGAGCCCTGGAATAGCAGGCCGCGGTCAGCAGGGCTGCTGCGGGCACAAGCCCTCCACGACTGTAGGGGAGTAAGCCCTGCAGCAACAGGCGCTTTCTCCCTGGCCCTCGCCCAGCAGGCTGCACGCTTGCC